>NC_092716.1:234202548-234505011 GCF_047496885.1 Scyliorhinus torazame
CCTATCTAGGCATAGCCACAACCTGAAGGGGCCAAGGGTGGTATCATGACTGGTACAGGCTTGGAGCACCGAAGGGCCTCTTCCTGTGCTGTATTTTTCTTTGTTGCTATTTGAAAAAGGCTGAAGGCTTGTTGGAGCAAATGACTCCCTTTGATGTTGTACTATTTAATAGTTCCATGATTCTTTCTGAGTAAGGTACAAGCTGCTCACTAGAAAAATAAACAGAGCCATTGGGGATCCTTGTGTACATCAAAGTATCTTTAATTTTCCCACAGTATGTCTAATTGTTTGTGATGAGGGGAAGTACAAAATCGGTAATTGTACTTCGACAGCCTGTTTGACAATGCACCTGATTTCCTTTTTCTTTTGAAAAACATTTTATTTGAGGGCAGTTTAGACATATACATAATCACAAAATTACGAAAGCCAACTGGGGCAACAGGTAAAAAACGGCCCCTGCCCTCCCTGCATCCCCCTCAACAGCAGCCCCCCGGTACCTAGCTCCTGTGGTAGTCACAACTGTTGGATTGTATATACCGCATACGCATTACGGTAAGGCCCCTGTACTACAGGTACGGGGTAGATCCCTGTCTGCTGGCTCCGCCCGTAGGCGGAGTATAAATGTGTGTGCTCTCTGAGCTGCAGCCATTTCGGCAGCAGCTGCGGGAGGCTACACATCTCTGAGTAATAAAGCCTCGATTACTCTCTACTCTCGTCTCGTCATAATTGATAGTGCATCAATTTATTACGCAGGGATTTTACAACGATGGACCTCCGCATCAAGCCGGATCGCCTGCAGCTGCACCCTCAAACAGACAATGCCACGTCGGCCTTCGCACATTGGCTAGCTTGCTTTGAAGCCTACATCGGATCTGCGACAGAACCACCCTCAGAGGCACAGAAGCTCCAGATCCTTTACACGCGGCTGAGCTCCGATATCTTTCCCCTCATCCGGGACGCGCTGACCTACGCTGAGACCATGGCGCTACTGAAGGAGAACTACACTCAGCAGACCAACAAAATCTATGCCAGGCACCTCCTGTCCACGCGGCATCAACTTCCCGGTGAGTCTGTGGAAGATTTCTGGCGTGCCCTGCATGCCCTGGTGAGAGACTGTGATTGCCAGGCCGTTTCGGCCGTTGAACATTCTGACCTGCTGGTTAGAGACGCGTTCGTCACGGGCATAGGGTCGGCCTACATCCGCCGGTGCCTCTTAGAAGGGGCTACCCTCGACCTCGCGGCGATCAAGAAACTAGCAATCTCGCTCACAGTCGCCTCACGCAATGTACAGGCGTATGCCCCCAACAGCATGGCCCACCCATCCTGGGCATCGTGGACCCCGCCAGCGAACACCCCATCGTGGACCCCATCAGCGACCGCCCTCAGCCAACCAACCCCTGTGGACCCAAGTGCTACTTCTGCGGACAGACAAAACACCCCCGGCATCGCTGCCCGGCGCGGAGCGTGCTCTGCAAGGCCTGCCGGAAGAAAGGACATTTTGCTGCTGTGTGCCAGGCCCGCTCGATCGCCGCTATTGTCCCTGCACCCTCACGTGTGACCCGTGGGCGCCGCCATCTTCCTCGCCTCAGACCACGTGTGGCCCGTCGGCACCGCCATCTTGCTCGCCTCAGACCACGTGTGGCCCGTGGGCACCGCCATCTTGCTCGCCTCACAACACGTGCGGCCCGTGGGCACCGCCATCTTGCCTGCTTCACAACACGTGCGGCCCGTGGGCACCGCCATCTTGCTCGCCTCAGACCATGTGAGGCCCGTCGGCACCGCTATCTTGCTCGCTTCACAACACGTGAGGCCCGTGGGCACTGCCATCGTGCTCGCTTCACAACACGTGAGGCCCGTCGGCACCGCCATCGTGCTCGCTTCACAACACGTGCGGCCCGTGGGCACTGCCATCGTGCTCGCTTCACAACACGTGCGGCCCATGGGCACTGCCATCGTGCTCGCTTCACAACACGTGCGGCCCATGGGCACTGCCATCTTGCCTTCCTCAGACCACGTGCGGCACGTGGGCACCGCCATCTTGCCTGCCTCACAACACGTGCGGCCCGTGGGCACCGCCATCTTGCTCGCTTCACAATACGTGCGGCCCGTGGGCACTGCCATCTTGCCTTCCTCACAACACGTGCGGCCCGTGGGCACCGCCATCGTGCCTGCCTCAGGACACGTGCGGCCCGTGGGCGCCGCCATCTTCCCCGCCTCAGGACCCCTGCTCATCGGCCACCTCATCTGGCCGCTCATCGCCTGCAACCGCCCCCGACCACGTCGATGACAGTGAAGATCGACGGGCACAAATATCCTGCCTTCCGGACTCCGGGAGCACTGAGAGCTTCATCCACCCTGATACGGTAAGGCGCTGCTCCCTCACTGGAAATCTCCCTGGCCTCCGGATCCCGCTCCGTGGCGATCCGGGGGTACTGCATCGCCACCCTCACCACCCAGGGCATAGAGTTCAGCGGCTTCCGGCTCTACGGCCTCCCCGACCTCTGCGCTGCCTTGCTACTTGGCCTGGACTTCCATGTGCAACCTCCAGAGCCTAACCCTGAAATTTTGCGGGCCCCTACCACCCCTTATTGTTTGCGGCCTCACGACCCTTAAGGTCGACCCGCCTTCTCTGTTTGCAAACCTCATCCCGGATTGCAAACCCGTCGCCACCAGGAGCAGACAGTACAGCGCCCAGGACAGGACCTTCATCAGGTCTGAGGTCCAGCGGCTGCTACGGGAAGGTATTATCGAGGCCAGCAACAGCCCCTGGAGAGCTCAAGTGGTAGTGGTGAAAACCGGGGAGAAAAACAGGATGGTCGTTGACTGCAGTCAGACCATCAATCGGTACATGCAGCTCGACGCGTACCCCCTCCCACGCATATCCGATATGGTCAATCAGATTGCACAGTACCGGGTCTTCTCGACAGTGGACCTGAAATCTGCCTACCACCAGCTCCCCATTCGCAAGGCCCGTACACCGTGTTTCAAGCGGAGGGCTGCCGTTACCACTTCCTTAGGGTTCCCTTTGGTGTCACTAACGGGGTCTCGGTCTTCCAATGGGAGATGGACCGAATAGTTGACCGGTACGGACTGCGGGCCACGTTCCCGTACCTGGACAACATCACCATGTGTGGCCACGACCAGTGGGACCACGACGCAAACCTTTCCAAATTCCTCCACACCGCTAAACTCCTCAACCAAACCTACAACAAGGAGAAGTGCTTGTTCAGCACGAACCGATTAGCAATCCTCGGCTAAGTGGTCCAGAACGGAGTGCTAGGGCCCGACCCTGATCGCATGCTCCCCCTCATGGAACTCCCCCTTCCCCACTGCCCCAAGGCCCTCAAACGATGCCTGGGCTTCTTCTCGTACTACGCCCAGTGGGTCCCTAACTATGCGGACAAGGCCCGCCCACTCATTCACTCCACTGTTTTCCCCCTGACGGCCGAGGCTCACCAGGCCTTCAACCGTATTGTGGTGAACCACTGTATTATATTGTACATACTGTTCTTAGTTATGGTACTTACTGTTCTTACTGTTTGTTACATGTCTGGGTTTGTCCCTGCTGGCTCCGCCCCTCGGGCTCAAGTATAAAGGTAGCTAACCTCCAGCCCTGCCCTCATTCTGGGACCGGCTGCCAGCAGGTGTGTTTTAGCTGATTAAAGCCTCAGTTTACTCTCCCGACTCTCCTCTGTCGTCATTGATGGTACATCAATTTAATCAGCTGACATTTTAAGATGGATCCATCACTCAAGCCTGATCGCCTGGAGATGGACCCCCAAGCAGCCGATGCCACTGCCACATTTGAACACTGGCTAAGCTGCTTCGAATCTTACATTGATTCCTCCGCCGCCGTCGTCGCTGAGACCCACAAGCTGCGAGTCCTCAACTCCCGGGTGAGCCCGCAAGCTTTCCTTCTTATCAGAGACGCAATCTCATTCGAGGATGCGATAACGCTGTTGAAGGGGCAGTATGTTAAGGAAGTCAACGAGGTGTACGCTAGGCATCTCTTTGCCCCGAGACGACAGCGCCCCGGAGAATCGCAAGTTGAATTTCTGCGCGCCTTTCGGGTACTCGGCCGGAACTGCAGTTGTAAGGCGGCATCGGCTGTCAAGCTCACTGAATTGCTGATCCGGGACGCCTATGTCGCAGGCATAAAATCTAATATCATTTGCCAGAAGAGGGTACACTCGACCTCCAAGACACAGTACAGCTCTCGGACTCATTGGAAGTGCCCTTCCATAACATGGATGCCTACACCTCTGACCACGCGGATGTCGTGGGCGCCGCCATCACCCGACCCAGGGGCGCCGCAACTCTGTGCCGTGCAGCGATCCGCCAACTCCGGAGGCCCAAAATGTTACTTCTGTGGCCAGGGTAAGCACCCCAGACAACGCTGCCCAGCGAGGAGCGCGATCTGCAAAGGGTGGGGAAAGAAGGGCCACTTCTCTAAAGTCTGCCAGGCCCGACCTGTATCTAAACCCAGTAGCGCTGCGTGTAGCCCGCGGGGACCGCCCCCATCTTCCACGTCATCCGCCACGTGCGACCCGTGGGGGCCGCCATCTTCAACGCCACCCGCCACGTGCGACCCGTGGGGGCCGCCATCTTGGAATCACCCCACCGCCTCCCGGAACCCCTCCTCACCAGATCGTACGCTGGCCTCCGCTACCCTCGATCAGCCCACCCACTTTCCGAAGCTCGTCTCCATCACCCTCGACCAATCTCGACCTCATCACCTCACTAAATCCATGATGGCCGTCCGGATCAACGGCCACGCGACGACCTGCCTCTTTGACTCCGGGAGCACGGAGAGTTTCGTTCACCCCAATACGGTACGGCGCTGCTCCCTCACACTTTTACCCGCGACCCAGAAAATCTCCCTGGCTTCTGAATCGCATTCCGTGGAAGTCCGTGGGTACTGTGTCGCAACCCTTACAGTACGGGACGTAGAGTACAAAAACTTCAAGCTCTACGTACTCCCCCAACTCTGCGCTGCCCTACTACTAGGTCTAGATTTCCAATGCCACCTCAAAAGTCTTACCTTGGAGTTCGATGGACCCCTGTGTGGTAAACCACTGTTGCACCTGTATTAGGTGATGTAAGGTAGGACCTGTACTACAGGTTCGCCGGTAGTCCCTGTCTGCTGGCTCTGCCCAGTAGGCGGAGTATAAATATGCGTGTCCTCCATTCAGCAGCCATTTCGCCAGCTGCTGTGGGAGGCCACACATCTTAGAGCAATAAAGCCTCAGTTGTATCCAACTCTCGTCTTTGATCAATTGATCTTGCATCAATTTAGTGCTCTAAAATTTTCTGAAGGATGGACCTCCGAATCAAACCAGATCGCCTGCAGCTGCATCCGCAATCAAGCGACACCAAAAAGGACTTTAATCGAGGCGTACATCAACTCAGCGACCACCCCTGTTCCGGAGGCTCAGAAGATACAGATCCTGTACTCAAGGTTGAGCTCCAACGTGTTTCCGCTGATCCAGGACGCCCCGATCTACGCCGACGCCATTGCGCTTCTCAAAGAAAAATACACACAGAAAACAAACACTCTCTTCGCCAGGCACGTACTCGCCACTCGCTCTCAACTCCCTGGTGAGTCCATAGAAGACTTCTGGCGGGCAAAAATCCCACTTGTCCGGGACTGTGACGGCCACCGAACATTCCAACCTTCTTATGCGGGACGCGTTCGTAATGGGGATTGCGTCGGACCTCATACGCCAAAGACTGTTAGAAGGGGCCACGTTCGACCTAGCTGAAACAAAGAAGCAACGCTCTCCATGACGGTTGCCTCACGTAACATTCAGGCCACAGACGGCCGCCCCAGCGGGGGCCTTACCCAGCCAGTAACCTCCAGAGCCTAACCCTCAAATTCGGCGGGCCCCTACCACCCCTCACTGTGTGCAGCCTCACGATCCTAAAGGTCGATCCGCCTTCCCTCTTCGCCAATCTAACTCCGGATTGCAAACCCGTCGCCACCAGGAACAGACAGTACAGCACCCAGGACAGGACCTTCATCAGGTCCGAGGTCCAGCGGCTGCTTCGGGAGGGCATTATCGAGGCCAGCAACAGCCCCTGGAGAGCCCAAGTGGTAGTCGTTAAAACTGGGGATAAACATAGAATGGTCGTGGGCTACAGCCAGACCATCAATCGGTACACGCAGCTCGATGCGTACCCCCTCCCACGCATATCTGATATGGTCAATCAGATTGCACAGTATCGGGTCTTCTCAATGGTAGACCTCAAATCCGCCGACCACCAGCTCCCCATTCATAAATCGGACCGTCCATACACCGCGTTCGAGGCGGACGGTCGTCTCTATCACTTCCTCAGGATTCCCTTCGGCGTCACTAACGGGGTCTCGGTCTTCCAAAGGGAGATGGACCGAATGGTCGACCGGTACGGTTTGTGGGCCACCTTCCCGTACCTAGACAACGTCACCATCTGCGGCCATGACCAGCAGGACTGTTGTGTTGGGTGCTCTGCTACACAGACGAACCAACACGGTTGCGGATGGTACAACTCAGTTTTATTACTAACATATATTTACAATGGTAAACTAGTTACTGTGGTTCGATCATAACCCTTGAATCTGTGGACCTATTCCTAACACTATCTTGGAGTTGCACTCAGCACATGGTGGATGTCTGAGTGGCTTGTTGTGAGCTCTGTGCCCTGAGCTGTCTCCTGCTGGAATGGATGGGAAGTGTCGTGTTCCCCGTTTTATAGTGTGTATGCTCTTGCCTGTGATTGGCTGTGGTGTTGTGTGTGTATTGATTGGTCCGTTGATCTGTCCATCAGTATGTATGTATATTTGCACCATGATGTTTACCTGAATATCATGACATCCCCCCTTTTTTACAAGAACATGTGCCTATGTGGTTATAAATAGAGATGTGTACTGAGTGCAGCTGAATGTGTGTGTGTGTGCAATATCTACAGCATGTACATGAGGCAAACTATATACAAGGGGCGATGTCAGGTGCGACATAACAACGAGGTGTACCATAAACAAAAGACGTGGAAATGTTGAACGTCAAAACGAACTCCTGTAACGACAACAAAAAAATAGAAACATATTAACACAGTGGTATGATGCATCAGTGAGTTCAATGTTCAAACAGGCTCATAAGTCCAGTCTAGTAGGTGGGCGACGAATTCGGGTTGACCGCCTCAAGGGTGGGTCAGGATCCACTGGCTGAGGAATGGGCCTGGCCGCGGGCGACAACGGAATGGGCATGGTGGCAAGAAGCTCCACGAAGTCGCTATCAGGAACAACAGGAGGGCGTGGTACCGGTGTAAATTCCCATAGCGAGCGTGGAAGCAGGCGAAGAGCCCGGTGATTGCGCTTGCGAATGGAGCCATCAGGCATGCGAACCAGGAACGAGCGGGGAGCCACGCGTCGGAGAACTTCGGCAGGTGCTGACCAGCCACCTTCTGGTAGGTGGATGCGAACGTAGTCTCCAGGCGCCAGGGCGGGAAGATCAGTTGCCTGTGTGTCACATGCCCTCTTCTGGCGAACGCGCTGCTGTTGCATCCTGTGCAGTATCGGAGCATGTTTTTTTGTGGGGACCAGAATGGATGGCACAGTGGGCCTGAGGGCGTGACCCATCAACAGCTGGGCTGGTGAGAGGCCAGTGGCTAGTTGGGCCGAGCGATAGGCCAGCAGGGCTAGGCAGAAATCTGATCCGGCAGCAGCAGCCTTGCAGAGGAGCCGCTTGACGATGTGAACGCCCTTCTCCGCCTTTCCATTGGACTGGGTTGCAGAGGGCTGGACGTCACGTGAGTGAAGCCATACGAAGCAGCAAAGGATGACCATTCCTGACTGGCAAAACAGGGCCCGACATGACAGTAATCGGAATGCCGTGGCGAGCGAAGGTGTCTTTGTAGGCCCTTATGACAGCGGACAATGTCAAATCGTGCAGGTGTATGACTTCTGGATAGTTTGAAAAGTAATCAATGACGATTACATAGTCCCTGCCGAGCGTGTGAAAAAGGTCCACACCCACCTTCGCCCAGGGGGACGTCACCAGCTCATGGGGTTGAAGCGTCTCAGGAGGTTGCGCCGGCTGAAACCTTTGGCAGGCGGGGCAGTTGAGCACCATATTGGCAATATCGTCACTGATGCCTGGCCAGTATACCGCCTCTCGGGCCCTCCACCTGCACTTCTCGACCCCCAGATGGCCTTTGTGTAGTTGGTCGAGGACCAGCTTGTGCATGCTGTGCGGAATCACAATCCGGTCCAGCTTTAGGAGGACACCATCAATGATGGCCAAGTCGTCCCGGATATTGTAGAACTGCGGGCACTGTCCTTTGAGCCACCCTCCCATCGCATCACACGTTGTAGAAGGGGGTCAGCCGCAGTCTCCCGGCGAATACGGGCCAGACTGGAGTCATCGGCTGGCAGATTTGCCGATGTGAAGGCCACCTGCGCTTCGACCTGACAGACGAACCCCTCCGAGTCGGGCGGTGTGCTCACTGCTCTAGATAGGGCATCCGCAATGATAAGGTCCTTTCCCGGGGTGTAGACTAGTTGGAAGTCGAACCTCCTGAGTTTGAGTAGGATGCGGTGGAGGTGAGGGGTAATTTCATTCAGGTCCTTATGTATGATGCTGACCAGGGGGCGATGGTCAGTCTCAGCGGTAAACTGGGGGAGACCATACACGTAGTCATGGAACTTGTCTATTCCGGTTAGCAAACCCAGGCACTCCTTTTCGATCTGCGCGTAGCGCTGTTCTGTGGGGGTCATGGCCCGCGAGGCATAGGCGACCGGGGCCCATGACGCAGTGTCATCCCGCTGTAGGAGTACCGCCCCAATGCCGGACTGGCTGGCATCAGTTGAAATTTTAGTGCCACGAGATGTGTCGAAAAACGCCAATACCGGGGCTGTGGTGAGCTTAATTTTGAGCTCCTCCCATTCCTTCTGGTGTGCGGGCAGCCACTGGAACTCTGTGGACTTCTTGACGAGGTGGCGAAGAGCCGTCGTGTGGGAGGCAAGGTTGGGAATGAACTTCCCCAGGAAGTTGACCATGCCTAGGAAGAATAGCACTGCTTTCTTGTCTGCCGGCTGCGGCATGGCTGTAATGGCGCTCACCTTGTCTGCATCCGGACGGACCCCTGACCGGGATATGTGGTCCCCCAGAAACTTCAGCTCGGTTTGGCCGAAAGAACACTTGGCTCGGTTGAGGCGCAGGCCGTTTTCCCGTATCCGCGCAAAGACGCACTGGAGACGATTGATGTGCTCTTGTGGTGTGGTGGACCAGATGATGACGCGCACCCCTTCGACGCCCTCCATCATCTGCTCCATGATCCTGTGAAAGACCTCGGATGCCGAGATGATGCCAAATGGCATTCTGTTATAGCAGAACCTGTGAAAGGAGTGTTGAAGGTGCACAGCTTCCTGCTGGACTGGTCCAGTTGGATCTGCCAAAAACCCTTCGAAGCATCCAGCTTTGTAAAGATTTTAGCCCGGGCCATTTCGTTCGTGATCTCTTCCCGTTTGGGTATGGGGTAGTGTTCCCTCATTATGTTGTTATTGAGGTCTTTTGGATCAATGCAGATCCGGAGCTCGCCAGAGGGCTTCTTGACACACACCATGGAGCTGACGCATGGCGTGGGCTCCGTGACCCGGGATAGCACCCCTTGGTCCTGGAGATCCTGCAGCTGCTGCTTGAGGCGGTCTTTGAGTGGCGCTGGGACCCTGCGAGGTGCGTGAATGACCGGGGTGGCGTCCGGTTTGAGTCGTATTCTGTAGGTATAGGGCAGTGTGCCCATGCCCTCGAATGCCTCCTGGTTGTGGGCGAGGAGCGATTGAAGCTGTGCCCTAAATTCTGCATCCGGGAAGTCTGATGTGCCTTCTGGAGACAGAGCGTGGACCCGCTGCATGCCTGTGCGCCTAGCAGGGAGTCCTTTGATGATCTGACTATTTCGAATGACAGTGTGGCCGTGTATGTGTTGTGTGACACCTAGAGCTGGCAGGATCCCATGGCCGGGATAACTTTTCCATTGTAGTCGACCATCTTGCAACGGGACGGCCGAATTGGTGGCCTGACCTTCATCCCGTAGAAGGCTGACCATGCTATGAGGTTGGCGGAGGCACCAGTGTCCAGATGGAATGTTATCGGTGATCGGTTGACCGTTAGGGTGGCACACCATTCATCACCCGGATTGACGCTGTTCACTTGCAACGGCTGGTGGGTCCTGCCTGGAGACATCCGGATCCTATCAATGACCGCAACACGGAAGGCGTCCCGGTCGTCTGTGTCACTGGTCTGGATATCGTCTGGGCACGATTTGTAGTAAGGAGGCTGAATGGTCCGCACGTCCCTGCGAGGTTGTCGGAATTGGGAACATTGGCAGGTTGAGCTGCTCGACAGCAGGCAGCATAGTGGCCCATCTTGCCACAGCGGAGGCATTGTCGGTTTTTTGCCGGACACTGCCGCTTTAAATGTGCGGCTCCGCAGTTGCCGCACGTCGTGACGTCATGGCGTTCGTTGCGCCACCGCGCATGCGAAGTCCGGTCTTGCGTCGAGCGTGCCTGCGCATCATGCGCAACGTCTTTTTTGGCGCGCACAAACGCGGGAGGCCACGGAAAGCGCGCAAAATGGCCGCCCTCGTCCAGGCCGCGGGCCGGGAGGAACCCGATCGCCTGGACCGTTCAGCCTCGTAGGACGCCTGCCTTGCCGATCCGGCCGCGTAGGACCCCTGCCGCGCCGATTCGGCCGCTTGAAATTGGGAGTAGCGGCTGTTCGCGTTTTCATGAAGAGCACAGGCTTCGATTGCGGAGGCTAGGGTGAGGCCTTTAATTTTGAGGAGCTGCTGGCGTAGGGTGCCCGAGGTGACCCCAAAAACAATCTGGTCCCGAATCATTGAATCGGAGGCAGTGTCGTAACCGCAGGACTGCGCGAGGATACGGAGGTGTGTAAGGAAAGATTGAAAGGGCTCATGCTTACACTGCAGGCGCTGCTGGAAGAGATACCTCTCGAAACTCTCGTTTACCTCGACGCTGAAGTGTTGGTCGGGTTTGAGGAGGACCATCTTGTACTTAGTCTTGTCCTCACCTTCCTCGAACACGAGGGAGTTGTAGACATGGATGGCGTGTTGCCCTGCCGTGTAGAGGAGGAGGGCGATTTTCCTGGTGTCCGATGCGCTCTCCCTTTCGGTGGCTTCCAGGAATAGCTGGAGGTGCTGTTTGAACAGCTTCCAGTTGACGCCGAGATTTCCAGTGATTTGTAGCGGCTGCGGCGTGCTGGCGGTGTCCATGGCGCAGGATGGCAGATTCCTGAGGATTCGTAGGTAGGCCTCACAGTTACCGGGTTCCAATCCTGGTACTATGTCGTGTTGGGTGCTCTGCTACGCAGACGAACCAACACGGTTGCGGATGGTACAACTCAGTTTTATTACTAACATATATTTACAATGGTAAACTGGTTACTGTGGTTCGATCATAACCCTTGAATCTGTGGACCTTTTCCTAACACTATCTTGGAGTGGCACTCAGCATATGGTGGATGTCTGAGTGGCTTGTTGTGAGCTCTGTGCCCTGAGCTGTCTCCTGCTGGAATGGACAGTAAGTGTCATGTTCCCCGTTTTATCGTGGGTATGCTCTTGCCTGTGATTGGCTGTGGTGTTGTGTGTCTATTGATTGGTCCATTGATCTGTCCATCAGTATGTATGTATGTTTGCACCATGATGTTTACCTGAATATCATGACAAGGACCACGATGCCAACCTTGCCAAATTTCTCCACACTGCCACTCTCCTCAACCTCACCTACAACAAGGAGAAGTGCGTATTTAGCACAACCCGCTTAGCCATACTCGACTATGTGGTCCAGATCGGAGTTCTGGGGCCCGATCCCGACCGCATGCACCCCCTCATGGAGCTTCCCCTCCCCCACTGCCCCAAGGCCATCTAACGCTGCCTGGGGTTCTTCTCGTACTATGCTCAGTGGGTCCCAAACCACGCGGACAAGGCCCGCCCACTCATTCAGTCCACCCATTTTCCCCTGACGGCCGAGGCACAGCAGGCCTTCGCTCATATCAGAGCCGATATCGCCAAGGCCACTGCCCTTTCAAGTAGAGAGCGATGCATCGGACTTCACCCTAGCTGCCACCCTCAATCAGGCAGGCAGACCCGTGGTATTCTTTTCCCGCACCTTTCATGCCTCAGAAATTTGGCACTCATCCGTCGAAAAAGAGGCCCAAGCTATCGTTGAAGTTGTGCGGCATTGGAGGCATTACCTGGCCGGCAGGAGATTCACTCTCCTCACTGACCAACGGTCGGTAGCCTTCATGTTCAACAACACGCAGCGGGGCAAGATCGAAAACGATAAAATCTTGCGGTGGAGGATCGAGCTCTCCACCTATAATTATGAGATTTTGTATCGCCCCGGTAAACTCAACGAGCCCCCAGACGCCCTATCCCGAGGTACATGTGCCAGCGCACAGGTAGACCGACTCCGGACTCTGCACGACAGCCTTTGTCACCCGGGAGTCACACGGTTGTACCATTTCATAAAGGCCCGCAACCTGCCCTACTCCGTCGAGGAAGTGCAGACAATCATCAGGGACTGCCAGGTCTGTGCGGAGTGCAAGCCGTACTTCTACCGGCCGGACCGTGCATGCCTGGTGAAGGCCTCCCGCCCCTTTTAACGTCTCAGCGTGGATTTCAAAGGGCACCTCCCCTCCACCAACTGAAACACGTATATTCTCAGTGTGGCCGATGAGTACTCCAGGTTCCCCTTCGCCATCCCATGCCCCGACATGACGTCTGCCACCGTCATCAAAGCCCTAAACAGTATCTTCGTTCTGTTCGGTTTCCCCGCCTACATCCACAGTGACAGGGGATCCTCA
This sequence comes from Scyliorhinus torazame, assembly GCF_047496885.1. NCBI lineage: Eukaryota > Metazoa > Chordata > Chondrichthyes > Carcharhiniformes > Scyliorhinidae > Scyliorhinus > Scyliorhinus torazame. The sequence goes on from NC_092716.1 coordinate 234,215,406, forward strand.
ATCATGAGTGATGAGCTGCGTCAGTTCCTGCTCAGCAGGGGTATCGCCTCCTGTAGGACGACCAGCTATAACCCCCGGGGTGTCATATCAGGGCATGGGATGGTGAACGGGAAACGTGAGTACTCATCAATGATGTTGAGAAAGTACACATTACGGTCAGTGGAGGGGAGGGGCCCTTTGAAATCGATGCTGAGGCGCTCAAAGGGGCGGGAGGCCTTTACCAGATGTGCTCTATCCGGCCGATAGAAGTGCGGTTTGCACTCCGCGCAGACTTCGCCATCCCATGCCCCGATATGACATCTGCCACCATCACCAAAGCCCTCAATACCATCTTCTCTCTGTTTGGTTTCCCCGCCTATGTCCACAGCGACCGGGGATCCTCATTTATGAGCGATGAGCTGCGCCAGTACCTGCTCGACAGGGGCATTGCCTCGAGCAGGGCGACCAGCTACAACCCCAGGGAAAACGGGCAGGTGGAGAGGGAGAATGGGACGGTCTGGAAGGCCGTCCAGCTGGCCCTACGGTCCAGAAATCTCCCGGCCTCCCGTTGGCAGGAAGTCCTCCCCGACGCCCTTCACTCCATTCCGTCGCTCCTTTGCACTGCGACTAACAAAATTTCCCATGAACGTCTCTTTGCCTTCCCCAGGAAGTTGACCTCCGGGGTTTCGCTCCCAACGTGGCTGGTTGCTCCAGGACCCATCCTCTTCCGCAAGCACGTGCGGCTACACAAGGCGGATCCGTTGGTGAGAGGGTACAGCTACTTCACGCGAACCCGCAGTACGCCTACGTAGCGTACCCCGACAGCCGCCAAGACACAGTCTCCCTCAGGGACCTGCCACCAGCTGGGGCCCTCCCTCCCCCCTCTCTGCCCCGGCGCCACTCTCCCTCCCCCCAGCACATCCCACCACAGCCCCCGCACCAGGCGATCCTTCCTCCCCTTGGTCCCACCCGGGGATGAAGATGAAGTCGACACGCTCCCGGAGTCACCGACGACCGAACCAACGCCGAAATCGCCACCAGAACTGCGGTGCTCGCAACGACGGATCAAGGCGCCCGATCGTCTGAATTTGTAAACTTTTCCTTAAAATGATAAACACCTGAATGTAAATAGTTTTCCACCACCCCCGCTGGACTCCTTTTTAACAGGGGGTGAATGTGGTAGTCACCACTGTTGTATTGTATATACCGCATACGAGGTGTATTACGGTAAGGCCCCTGTACTACAGATACGGGGGTAGATCCCTGCCTGCTGGCTCCACCCAGTAGGCGGGGTATAAATGTGTGGGCTCTCCGAGCTGCAGCCATTTCGGCAGCAGCTGCGGGAGGCTATACATCTCTGCGTAATAAAGCCTCGATTACTCTCTACTCTCGTCTAGTTGTAATTGGTAGTGCATCACCTCCCTTCTCCAACATATCGGCCCACCTCCCCAACACACAGTAAACGCCACCTCCTCACCATCCTGTTGACTCAAGCTTCAGTGGGGGGCTCGATTCTCCGGTCCCCAGCCGCATGTTTCTCGGCGGCGGGAGGCAGGGCGACGTTCGCAGGCGGAGGAATTCTCTGCTCCCGCCACTGACAATGGGAATTCCCATTGAAGCCACCCCATGCCGCCGGGAAACCCACGGGCGGGGGTGCACTGCGGGGCGGGACCAGAGAAACCTGGCGCCAGCGAATGGCCGGAGATTTCCGGCCGGCAAATCACATTGACAGCGGCAGGAACAGAGAATCCCGTCGGCAGCAAACGATGCACTCCTTCCACCGCCAAGAATCCCACCCCACGGGTTTTTGCGTCGACGCTCAGAATGAATTCCATTCCTAATAATTTTTGATGCGGCTCATTCCCAATTCAGAGCATCAGAGGGAGACACCAAGAGGAAACTGGGACATTTTCAACACGTGGTGGTTGTGGTGGGGGCGGGGGCGTGTTTGGGTGGGTGGATGCGGAGTTGTCATTCCCAGTTCCTGATTGAGGCGCATCGTCCCAGGTAAAGGCCACCTGTGCCCCATTCTCCAGAAGTGGTGCCGGTGATTTAAAAAAGGGAAGGAACAATCTTAGAAAGGAGCAAAATTAAATTTTATGAAGAAAAGCAGGCCTTAGAAAGCCAACATGATCACCCTTGTACGAAGCAACATAAATTAAACAAAAGCAATAAGGGGCGGAATTCTCCGTCCGTTCATGCCGATGGAATTCTCTGCTCCCGCTGCAGTGAATGGAGTTTTGGCTGAGTGCCGAATTCCCGCTGGCAGCAGTAGTGAGGCGGATGGAAACACAGGATCCGATTGAAGAGGTATCAGCGTTCATTTGTGTCAAACCAGATGAATCCATAAATCAAAAGTACTTTGAAAAACAACTACTTTAATTCTCAGTGTTGTTGATCTCGCATTTACATCGCAGCAGTCTAACACTTAACCTAAACTACAGGTGGCAGTTTGTCGTTATTCTGATGTTCTTCTCTGTGGTATTCGTTCCACATTGTTCGAACCACAAGCACAATGTATTTGTGCAGAGGGCTCCGCACATGTCTCAGGTAGAGCTTTTGGTGTCTATGAGATTCCTAAAGTAGCTTTTTGGACCTGTTGTTGAAAATAACCGTCTTACCCATCAGAATTCCTTCCTTGGCTGGGTCATTCGAAAGCCATGCACAGTGTTATGAACAGTTGGGTTTCTTTGCGTCTGTAGTGTTTGCTGCAATTAATGCCTTTTTGGGATCGAAATTGGCATCTGCACCGGCAATGTCTGTCATCTTCATATCTCTCTTGCAGGTGTCTTATAACAGAGGTAAGGAAGACAAGGAGGTTGTCACCAGTTCACCGCACGGACAGCTTTTGAGCGTACACACCTATCCCAGCACCATCCCCTCACCTATTTCCCGTGTCCCTGAAGAATTTTCCCTTTTCAGATAAGGGTCCATTCAGCCTCTTGAAAGTCTCGATTGAACCTGCCACACCCTCAGCCAGTGCATTCCAGATCCTAACCACTTGCTGTGCGAAAGAAAATCCTCACGTCTCCATTGCTTTTTTTTTGCCAATTAACTGAAATTTCTGCCCTATGTTTCTTGATCCTTCCACGACTGGGAACGGTTTCTCCCTCTCTACTCTGTTCGGAAAGCCGATGCTCTTGAATACTTCCATCAAACCTCCTCTCAGTCTTCTCTTCTCCAAGGAGAACAGTCCCAACCTCTCCAATCTATCTTCCTAATTCAAGTTCATCATCCCTGGACCCGTTCTCATGAATCTTTTCTGACTCTCCCCAATGCTTTCACATCCTTCCTAAAGTGCAGCGCTCAGAACAGTACACAATATTCCATTTGAAGCCCAACTAGTTTGTAATACAAATTCAGCATAACCTCCTGGCTCTTGTACTCTGTGGCCCAATGGATAAAGCCCAGGATTTGATTTGATTTGATTTATTGTCACATGTACCGAAGTACAGTGAAAAGTATTTTTCTGCGGCCAAGGGAACGTGCACAGTAGATAAAAAAAGAATAATCGACAGAGTACGTTGAACGGTGATAAGAGATAAAAGACAAGGGTCTGGTTGAGAGAGCTCACAGAGATCGCCATGCACCGGCGCCATCTTGGATACTGCAGGCTTCATTTACTGCTCTCTCAACCCGTCCTGGCACCTTTAGTGATTTTTGCACACACACACCCAGGTCTCTCTGCTCCTCCACCTCATTGAGAATGATACACCTTATTTTATGTTGTCTCTTCATTGTTTTTCTACCAAAATGAATCACTTCACACTTCTCTGCATTAAAATACATCTGCCACATGTTCTCCCATTCCCAGCAGGGTTAGTAGGATGCACTGTTCTACACTGTCCTCTTCACAGTTTGCAATACTTCCAAGTTTTTAAATTATCTGCAAACTTCCAAATCCTGCCCTGTACACATTCTTCTTTCTTAGTCAGTCCCTCGGAGTTGAGGGTGACTTGCTTCCACACTAAAACTGAGTTCTCAGGTGACCGAGGAGTCTGATGCCTGACCTGCAGTCTCTGTAGCAGTGGGGCAGACGGTGGTGGGAGGAGCAGGTAGGAGAGGTACCCCGGTTGCTATTGCTCCGTTCACTGTTGATGCTTGGCTCCAGCTTTCTCTCACTGATGGAACCTGAGGTCTTCAGCTCCTTCCCAGATACTTTTCCTCCAGTTCGGGTGGTCTTAGGGCAGGGATTCCCAGGTGTCAGTGGGGACGGTGCACTTTTTCCATGAGACTTTGAGAGTGTCCTTGAAGCCTTTCCTCTACCCTCCTGGGACTCGCTTGTCGTGTCGAATCTCCGAGTAGAGGGCCTGTTTAGTAGTCTCGTGTCGGTGGACATTACGGCCCGCCCAGTGGAGCTGAATCGAGCTTGGTCAATGCTCGGTGCTGGGAATGTTGGCCTGAGTGTAAACACTGATATTGGTGCATCTATCCTGCCAATGGGTTTACAGGACCTTTACACCAAGCTCTAGGTCATTAACATAGTCCATGAAAAGGTCAGCCCTACGCCGACTCCTCATGAACTACATCGCAAACCTTCCTGCAGCACAAGAACTCTTTGTTTCCTGTCACTCAGCCAATTTCATATCCAGGCTGCTCCAGTACCTTTAACTAGATCTTTACCCACAAGTCTGGTGGTGTAAGGTGAGTAGATTTTCTAAAGTCAGAACCAGAACAGATTGAAAAGCCTTGTGAAGCTGGGTTCCATGATGACTGGCATGTTGGGTGACCAATAGCAGTATTCTGGGGGAGGATCAGGTAAAGGTAGGAAGTTATAGAGTTATAGAGGTCTATCGTGTCGCCCATCGCGTCTGTGCCGGGCAAAAACAACCACCTAAATATTCGGTTCCCATTTTCCAGCCCTGGCCCATAACCTTGTCTGCCTTGGCATCGCAAGTGCACATCTAGATAGTTCTAAAATGTTATGAGGGTCTCTGCCTCCAGCATCCTTTCAGGCAGTGAGTCCCAGACTCTCACTACCCTCTGGGTGAAAAGGTGTTTTCCTTACATCCCCTCTAAACCTCCCGCCCCTTACCTTAAATCTATGCCCCCTGGCTATTGATCGCACTACCAAGGGGAAAGGTTTCTTCCTGTCTACTCTATCTATGCCCCGCATAATTTTATACATGTCCCAAACATGTATCTCAAACATGTCCCCCCTCAATCTCCTCTGCTCCAAGGAACACAATCCCAGTATATCCAATTTCTCTTCGTAGCTAAATCTCGTCAGCCCAGACAACATCTCCTGGTAAATCTTCTCTGCTCCCTTCCCCGTCCTATCACATCCTTCCTATAACGTGGATTCCAGAACTGCACCCAATACTCTCTCTCTGGTATACCCATCATTTTATACAGTTCCAGCTTAACCTCCCTGTTCTTATACTCTATGGTTGCGGTTTAATGGAATCCTGTTCTGGGCGCGTAGACAGGCGTGTTTCCTGGCACTTTCAGAGCTGAAAACGATCCCGTTATTAAACGGAACTCTGCTTCTTTTTCAGGCCCCTGTGAGGAATGCCCCTCCGAGGTCACACTTAGACGCATTTCCTGCACTAACGAGCACATCCTGCCAGTGCAGGAAGAATTTGGTGCACCATTTTTAATTGTTACCCCGATATATTAACCCCCCCCCCCGGGCTTCTGGACCTCTCCAATGCCACAATTTACCAATTAGGGAGTCCTCGCTTGCCACCACCGCATCCCACCTCATAAGGGCAGCGCACCCCCTGGCCCAATCCCCAGCATGAGCAAGATGACATTTGGGCACTTTGGCATTGCCAGGGTGGCACCTGGGTGGCAGTGCCACAGTGCCCTGGTGGCCTCGGGGGTGCCAGTGTATCACTCTGCTCAGAGCCCGACCACACAGGGGCCCCACGAAGTGCCGTTATGCCTGGTGCAAGTTTGTAGGGACCAGTGCTAAATGGCGCCAGGTGTAGGTCTCTGAGGTGAGGCCATTCGATTCCGCACCTTGGGTAAATCCAGCACGAACATTTTTAATGGATCACTTGAATATGCAAATCTGGTTCATGCCCAGTAAGTGTGAGGTGATTACCAGGTGACTGCCGTTCATCATATATTCCCTTGCCTTCTTTGTCCTACCCAAGTGCATCACCTCACACTTATCCAGATTGAATTCCATTTGTCACTGAGTAGCCCATCTGACCAGCCCCATCTATATCCTGCAATCTAAGGCTATCTTCCTCACTATATACATCCACCAATTTTCATATCGTCCACAAACTTACTGATCAACCCTCCTACCTTCATGTCAAATAATTGATATTAACCACAAACAGCAAGGGTCCCAAAACTGATCCCTGCGGGACCCCATTGGACACAGGCTTCCTGTCAGAAAAATACCCTATTACCATCATCCTCTGCTTCCTGCCACTCAAACAATTCTGGATCCAATTTGCCAAATTTTCTTAGATCCCATGGGCTTTTACCTTCGCTATCAGTCTCCCATGTAGGACCTTATCAATAGCCTTGCTGAAGTCCAAGTAGACTACGTCAAATGCATTGCCCTCATCTACATACCTGGTCACCTCTTCACAAAATTCAATCAAGTTGGTCAGACATGACCTCCCCTCAATAAAACCTAGCTGTCTGTTCTTGATTAATCCCTGCCTCTCCAAATGCACATGAATTCTGTCTCTCAGAATTGCTTCCAATAGTTCCCCCACCGCTGAGGTTAGACTGACTGACCTGTAGTTTCCTGATTTATCCTTTCCCCCTTCAGGTCATGTGATGACACTTCACATTGCATAAACAGTTATGTAACAATCAAGAGAATGAAAGTCTTGTGACCAATTAACCGCTGCTTGCACTCCTCTTTGCTGATTTGGGGTAATGTCATTTTAGGTGTAGTTATAGGTGGGAGATTGGATTTAATGTAATTGCTTTTAAAGGGAGAAGGGGGGGTGGTATTGTGTAGGTAGTGGAGGGGAATGGCAGTGTAAGGAGGGTGAAGGAGTATTGATGCATGAGCAATTACACAAAGACGAGAGTTGAATGCAACTGAGGCTTTATTACACTAAGATGTGTGGCCTCCTACAGCAACTGGTGAAATGGCTGCTGTATGGGGAGCACACACATTTATACTCCACCTACTGGGCAGAGCCAGCAGGCAGGGAACTACCCCCGCCTTACCACAAATCACCTAATATATACATCAGTGGTGACTACCACATTCACCCTCTGTTAAAATTGAGTCCGGCAGGGGTGGTGGAGAACTATATACAAGTACATGTTTTAACGACAGAGAAAAAATGAAGTCCCGATCAAGTTACAGGTTCAGTCGGTCCGGAGACTTGATCTGCCATTGGGAGCGGCGCAGTGGTGGCGGCGATTCCGGTGTCGGTCTGGTCCTCGGTGACTCCGGGAGCGTGCCGAAATTCTCATCATCCTCGGGCGTGGGCAGGGGAGGACGGATTGTCCTGGGGCGAGGGTTGCGGTGGGATGCGCCGGGGAAGGGGAGGGTGGCGCTGGGTCGGAGGGGGGTGTGTGTGTGTGGAACCAGCTGGTGCCAGGTCCCTGAGGGAGACAGTATCTTGGTGGCCGTCGGGGTACGCTACATAGGCGTACTGCGGGTTGGCGTGGAGTAGCTGTACCCTTTCAACCAACGGGTCCGCCTTGTGGAGTCGCACGTGCTTACGGAGGAGTACAGGTCGTGGAGCTGCAAGCCAAGTCGGGAGCGACACCCCGGAGGTGGACATCCTGGTGAAGGCAAAGAGACGTTCATGGGATGTGTCATTAGTTGCAGTGCACAGGAGTGACCGAATGGAGTGCCTTGCGTCGGGGAGGACCTCCTGCCTGTAGGAGGCCTGGATATTTCTGGACCGTAGGGCCAGCTGGACGGCCTTCCAGACCGTCCCATTCTCCCTCTCCACCTGTCCGTTTCCCCGGGGGTTATAGCTGGTCGTCCTGCTCGAGGCGATGCCCTCGTTGATCAGGAACTGACGCAGCTCATCGCTCATAAATAGGGATCCCCTGTCGCTGTGGAAGTAGGCGGGGAAGCCGAACAGAGCGAAGATGGTGTTGAGGGCTTTGATGACGGTGGCAGACGACATATTAGGGCATGGGATGGCGAAGGGGAATCTGGAGTACTCATCAACCACACTGAGGAAGTATGTGTTACGGTCGGTGGAGGGAAGGGGCCCTTTGAAGTCCACGCTGAGGCGTTGAAAGGGACGGGAGGCCTTCACCAGGCGCGCACCGTCTGGCCGGTAGAAGTGCGGTTTGCACTCCGCACAAACCTGGCAGTCTCTGGTGATTGCCCTGACTTCCTCAACGGAGTAGGGCAGATTGTGGGCCTTGATGAAGTGGTACAAACGTGTGACTCCCGGGTGACAAAGGCTGTCGTGCAGAGTCCGGAGTCGATCCACCTGTGCGCTGGCACATGTACCTTGGGATAGGGCATCGGGGGGCTCGTTGAGCTTACCGGGGCGATACAAAATCTCGTAGTTGTAGGTGGAGAGCTCGATCCTCCACCTCAAGATTTTATCGTTTTTGATCTTGCCCTGCCGTGTGTTGTTAAACATGAAAGCTACCGACCATTGGTCAGTGAGGAGAGTGAATCTCCTGCCGGCCAGTTAATGCCTCCAATGCCGCACAGCTTCAACGATCGCTTGGGCCTCTTTTTCGACGGAGGAGTGCCGAATTTCGGAGGCATGAAGGGTTCGTGAAAAGTATGCCACGGGCCTGCCTGCCTAGTTGAGGGCGGCGGCCAGAGTGACGTCTGATGCATCGCTCTCGACTTGGAAGGGGAGCGTCTCGTTGACTGCGTGCATCGCAGCCTTTGCGATGTCGGCCTTAATACGGTTGAAGGCCTGGTGAGCCTCGGCCGTCAGGGGACAAAGAGTGGATTGGATGAGTGGGTGGGCCTTGTCCGCATAATTTGGGATCCACTGGGCGTAATAAGAAAAGAATCCCAGGCAACGTTTGAGGGCCTTGGGGTAGTGGGGGAGGGGGAGTTCCACGAGGGAGCGCATGCGGTCGGGATCGGGCCCCAGAACTCCGTTCTGGACCACATAGCCGAGGATGGCTAAGCGGTTCGTGCTGAACACACACTTCTCCTTGTTGTAAGTGAGGTTGAGGAGAGTGGTGGTGTGTAGAAATTTGGCAAGGTTGGCGTCATGGTCCTGCTGATCGTGGCCGGAGATGGTGATATTGTCAAGGCAAGGGAAAGTGGCCCGCAGCCCTTGCCGGTCGACCATTCGGTCCATTTCCCGTTGGAAAACCGACACCCTGTTGGTGATGCCGAAAGGAACCCTGAGAAAGTGGTAAAGGTGGCCATCTGCCTCAAAGGCAGTGTATGGGCGGTCCGCATTACGGATGGGGAGCTGGTGGTCGGCGGATTTGAGGTCTACAGTTGAGAAGACCCGATATTGTGTAGTCTGATTGACCATATCAGATATGCGTGGGAGGGGGTACGTGTCGAGCTGCGTTTACCTCTTGATGGTCTAGCTGTAGTCCACGGCCATTCTGTGTTTCTCCCCAGTTTTCACCACTACCTCTTGGGCTCTCAAGGACTGTTCCCGAAGCAGTGGCTGGACTTCAGACCTGATGAAGGTCCTGTCCTGGATGCTGTACCGTCTGTTCCTGGTGGCGACAGGTTTGCAATCTGGGGTTAAGTTTGGAAATAGGGAGGGTGGGTCGACCTTTAGGGTCGCGACCAGGAACAGACGGTAAGGGGTGGTAGGGGCCCGCCGAATTTCAATGTTAGGCTCTGGAAGTTGCACTGGAAGTCCAGGCTGAGTAATAAGGCAGCGCAGAGGTTGGGGAGGGTGTAGAGACGGAAGCCGGTAAACTCCATGCCCTGGACAGTGAGAGTGGCTATGCAGTACACCCCGATCACCACGGAGTGGGACCCGGAGGCTAGGAAGATTCTCTGATTGGCGGGGTGTTCCGTGAGGGAGCAGTGCCTTACTGTATTGAGATGAATGAAGCTCTCGGTGCTCCAGGAGTCCAGCAGGCAGGAGATCTCATGCCCATCGATTTTCACCTTTGTAGAGGCGGTTGCTAGGTTGTGGGGGCGAGATTGGTCAATCGTGACCGAGGCGAGACGCGGCTGGTCGTCGATGGTGGCAGACAATGTGGTGCACGGGGGGCATGGGTCCTGGTAAGATGGCGGTGCCCATGGGCCGCACGTGCCATGGGGGAGACAAGATGGCGGCGCTTGATGTTCCTGGGGAGGACAAGATGGCGGCACCCACGGGCCGCACGTGGTGGGGGTTGAACAAGATGGCGGCGCCCACGGGCCGCATGTGGTCCGCGGAGGGGAAGATGGCGGCACCCACTGGCCGTATGGAGGGGGGTCGGAACAATAGCGGCGACTGAACGGGCCTGGCACACCGCTGCGAAGTGCCCCTTCTTGCCGCAGGCCTTGCAAAGGGCGCCCGGGCTGGGCAGCGTTGTCGGGGGTGTTTTGGCTGCCCACAGAAGTATCATTTTGGGCCCCCGGGGTTGGTTGGCTTAGTGGGCCGTTTGCGGAGTCCACGATGCGTATGAGGCGTGGGCCGCGCGGCTGGGGGTGTAGGCCTGGATGTTGTGCGAGGCGACCGTCAGCGAGAGCGCTAGCTTTTTGGTTGCTGGGAGGTCGAGCGTGGCCCCTTCTAAACGGCGTTGCCGGATGTAATCTGACCCTATTCCCGTAACAAAAGCATCTCTCATCAGCAAGTTCGAATTTTCCGTGGCCGTGACGGCCTGACAGTCACAGTCTCTGACTAGGGGAATTAGAGCACGCCAGAAGTCTTCTACTGACTCACCAGTGAGTTGACTGCGCGTGGAGAGAATGTGTCTGGCGTAAAGCTTGTTAGTCCGCTGAGCATAGTTTGCTTTCAGTAGCGCCATGACTTTGTCCTAGTTCGGCGCACCCTGGATATGCGGAAAGACGTTGGAGCTCAGCTGCGTGTAGAGGATCTGAATCTTCTGAGCTTCCGGAATTGGGTCTGGTGCAGACCTGATGTAAGCTTTGAAACAGGCTAGCCAATGTTCAAACTCCTTTTTGGCGTTGCCTGATTGCGGATCCAGCTGCAGGCGATCCGGCTTGATCCGGCGGTCCATCTTCTGAAAACTTTAGTGCAATAAATTGATGCACGATCAATTACACAAAGACGAGATTTGAATGAACTGAGGCTTTATTACACTAAGATGTGTTACTCCGACAGCAGCTGGCAAAATGGCTGCTGTATGGGGAGCACACATATTTATACTCCGCCTTCTGGGCGGAGTCGGCAGGCAGGTAACTACCCCTGTGCCTGTAGTACAGGGCTTAACCACAAATCACCTAATATATACATCAGTGGTGACTACCACAAGTATGAGGAAAGGGAGTGTGAAGGAGGGTGAGGGATATGAGGAAAGGGAGTGTGAAGGAGGGTGAGGGATATGAGGAAAGGGAGTGTGAAGGAGGGTGAGGGATATGAGGAAAGGGAGTGTGAAGGAGGGTGAGGGTATGAGGAAAGGGAGTGTGAAGGAGGGTGGAGGGGGATGAGGAAAGGGAGTGTGAAGGAGGGTGGAGGGGTATGAGGAAAGGGAGTGTGAAGGAGGGTGAGGGGTATGAGGAAAGGGAGTGTGAAGGAGGGTGGAGGGGTATGAGGAAAGTGAGTGTGAAGGAGGGTGGAGGGGGATGAGGAAAGGGAGTGTGAAGGAGGGTGAGGGGTATGAGGGAAGGGAGTCTGAAGGAGGGTGAGGGGTATGAGGAAAGGGAGTGTGAAGGAGGGTGGAGGGGGATGAGGAAAGGGAGTGTAAAGGAGGGTGGAGGGGTATGAGGAAAGGGAGTGTGAAGGAGGGTGGAGGGGGATGAGGAAAGGGAGTGTGAAGGAGGGTGGAGGGGTATGAGGAAAGGGAGTGTGAAGGAGGGTGAGGGGTATGAGGAAAGGGAGTGTGAAGGAGGGTGAGGGGTATGAGGAAAGGGAGTCTGAAGGAGGGTGAGGGGTATGAGGAAAGGGAGTGTGAAGGGGGGTGAGGGGTATGAGGAAAGGGAGTGTGAAGGAGGGTGAGGGGTATGAGGAAAGGGAGTGTGAAGGAGGGTGAGGGGTATGAGGAAAGGGAGTCTGAAGGTGGGTGAGGGGTATGAGGAAAGGGAGTGTGAAGGAGGGTGGAGGGGTATGAGGGAAATTTAAGGAAATTTAAGTTATACAAAACCAGTTTGGACCAGTATTCTTATTTCACTGTTTTTCACCGTCTGTGTCCTGAGTGGAGGCATCCTGTTCACCTGCTCCCACAGCGAGAACTTTCTCCTTGTATCAGCGTGGGTTTTCTGCCCAACTGTCTGACAGTGTTTGTGTGTCTGTCTGGAGTCAGTGGTTTTGGCACTGTCTGGAGCCAGTGTGTGTCTCTGTCTGGAGCCAGTGTGTGTCTCTGTCTGGAGCCAGTGTGTGTCTCTGTCTGGAGCCAGTGTGTGTCTCTGACTGCAGCCAGTGTGTGTCTCTGTCTGTAGCCAGTGAGTGTCTCTGTCTGGAGCCAGTGTGTGTGTCTCTGACTGCAGCCAGTGTGTGTGTCTCTGTCTGGAGCCATTGTGTGTCTCTGTCTGGAGCCAGTGTGTGTCTCTGACTGCAGCCAGTGTGCGTCTCTGTCTGGAGCCAGTGTGTGTCTCTGTCTGGAGCCAGTGTGTGCCTCTGTCAGCAGCGGGTGGAAGAGTCTCTGTCTGCAGCCAGTGTGTGTGTCTCTGTCTGCAGCCAGTGTGTGTCTCTGTCTGTAGCCAGTGAGTGTCTCTGTCTACAGCCAGTGTGTGTCTCTGTCTGTAGCCAGTGAGTGTCTCTGTCTGGAGCCAGTGTGTGTCTCTGTCTGGAGCCAGTGTGTGTCTCTGACTGCAGCCAGTGTGCGTCTCTGTCTGGAGCCAGTGTGCGTCTCTGTCTGGAGCCAGTGTGTGTCTCTGTCTGGAGCCAGTGTGTGTGTCTCTGACTGCAGCCAGTGTGTGTCTCTGTCTGGAGCCAGTGTGTGTCTCTGTCTGGAGCCAGTGTGTGTCTCTGTCTGGAGCCAGTGTGTGTGTCTCTGTCTGGAGCCAGTGTGTGTCTCTGACTGCAGCCAGTGTGTGTCTCTGTCTGGAGCCAGTGTGTGTGTCTCTGACTGCAGCCAGTGTGTGTCTCTGTCTGGAGCCAGTGTGTGTCTCTGTCTGCAGCCAGTGTGCATCTCTGTCTGCAGCCAGTGTGCGTCTCTGTCTGGAGCTAGTGTGCGTCTCTGTCTGGAGCCAGTGTGTGTCTCTGTCTGGAGCCAGTGTGTGTCTCTGTCTGCAGCCAGTGTGTGTCTCTGACTGCAGCCAGTGTGTGTCTCTGTCTGGAGCCAGTGTGTGTGTCTCTGTCTGCAGCCAGTGTGCATCTCTGTCTGCAGTCAGTGTGCGTCTCTGTCTGCAGCCAGTGTGCGTCTCTGTCTGGAGCCAGTGTGTGTCTCTGTCTGGAGCCAGTGTGTGTCTCTGACTGCAGCCAGTGTGTGTCTCTGTCTGGAGCCAGTGTGTGTGTCTCTGACTGCAGCCAGTGTGCATCTCTGTCTGCAGCCAGTGTGCGTCTCTGTCTGGAGCCAGTGTGCGTCTCTGTCTGGAGCCAGTGTGTGTCTCTGTCTGCAGCCAGTGTGTGTCTCTGCCTGCAGCCAGTGTGCATCTCTGTCTGGAGACAGTGTGCGTCTCTGTCTGGAGCCAGTGTGTGTCTCTGTCTGGAGACAGTGTGTGTCTCTGTCTGCAGCCGGTGTGTGTCTCTGTCTGGAGCCAGTGTGTGTCTCTGACTGCAGCCGGTGTGTGTCTCTGTCTGGAGCCAGTGTGTGTCTCTGTCTGCAGCCAGTGTGCGTCTCTGTCTGCAGCCAGTGTGTCTCTGTCTGGAGCCAGTGTGCATCTCTGTCTGCAGCCAGTGTGTGTCTCTGACTGCAGCCAGTGTGTGTCTCTGACTGCAGCCAGTGTGTGCCTCTGTCTGGAGCCAGTGTGTGTGTCTCTGACTGCAGCCAGTGTGTGTCTCTGTCTGGAGCCAGTGTGTGTCTCTGTCTGCAGCCAGTGTGCATCTCTGTCTGCAGCCAGTGTGCGTCTCTGTCTGCAGCCAGTGTGCGTCTCTGTCTGCAGCCAGTGTGCGTCTCTGTCTGGAGCCAGTGTGTGTCTCTGTCTGGAGCCAGTGTGTGTCTCTGACTGCAGCCAGTGTGTGTCTCTGTCTGGAGCCAGTGTGTGTGTCTCTGACTGCAGCCAGTGTGCATCTCTGTCTGCAGCCAGTGTGCGTCTCTGTCTGGAGCTAGTGTGCGTCTCTGTCTGGAGCCAGTGTGTGTCTCTGTCAGCAGCCAGTGTGTGTCTCTGCCTGCAGCCAGTGTGCATCTCTGTCTGGAGACAGTGTGCGTCTCTGTCTGGAGCCAGTGTGTGTCTCTGTCTGGAGACAGTGTGTGTCTCTGTCTGCAGCCGGTGTGTGTCTCTGTCTGGAGCCAGTGTGTGTCTCTGACTGCAGCCGGTGTGTGTCTCTGTCTGGAGCCAGTGTGTGTCTCTGTCTGCAGCCAGTGTGCGTCTCTGTCTGCAGCCAGTGTGTCTCTGTCTGGAGCCAGTGTGCGTCTCTGTCTGCAGCCAGTGTGTGTCTCTGACTGCAGCCAGTGTGTGTCTCTGACTGCAGCCAGTGTGCGTGTCTGTCTGCAGCCAGTGTGTCTCTGTCTGGAGCCAGTGTGTGTCTCTGACTGCAGCCAGTGTGCGTCTCTGTCTGCAGCCAGTGTGTCTCTGTCTGGAGCCAGTGTGCGTCTCTGTCTGCAGCCAGTGTGTGTCTCTGTCTGCAGCCAGTGTGTGTCTCTGTCTGCAGCCAGTGTGCGTCTCTGTCTGTAGCCAGTGTGCATCTCTGTCTGCAGCCAGTGGGCGTCTCTGTCTGTAGCCAGTGTGTGTCTCTGACTGCAGCCAGTGTGTGTCTCTGTCTGCAGCCAGTGTGCGTCTCTGTCTGTAGCCAGTGTGCGTCTCTGTCTGCAGCCAGTATGTGTGTCTCTGACTGCAGCCAGTGTGCGTCTCTGTCTACAGCCAGTGTGCGTCTCTGTCTGTAGCCAGTGTGTGTCTCTGACTGCAGCCAGTGTGCGTCTCTGTCTGCAGCCAGTTTGTGTCTCTGTCTGCAGCCAGTGTGCGTCTCTGTCTGCAGCCAGTGTGCGTCTCTGTCTGTAGCCAGTGTGCGTCTCTATCTGCAGCCAGTGAGTGTGTCTCTGTCTGGAGCCAGTGTGTGTCTCTGACTGCAACCAGTGTGTGTCTCTGACTGCAACCAGTGTGTGTCTCTGTCTGCAGCCAGTGAGTGTGTCTCTGACTGCAGCCAGTGTGCATCTCTGTCTGCAGCCAGTGTGCCTCTCTGTATGGAGCCAGTGTGCGTCTCTGTCTGGAGCCAGTGTGTGGCTCTGACTGCAGCCAGTGTGTGTCTCTGTCTGCAGCCAGTGTGCGTCTCTGTCTGCAGCCAGTGTGTCTCTGTCTGGAGCCAGTGTGCGTCTCTGTCTGCAGCCAGTGTGTGTCTCTGTCTGCAGCCAGTGTGTTTCTCTGACTGCAGCCAGTGTGCGTCTCTGTCTGCAGCCAGTGTGCGTCTCTGTCTGCAGCCAGTGTGCGTCTCTGACTGCAGCCAGTGTGTGTCTCTGACTGCAGCCAGTGTGCGTCTCTGTCTGCAGCCAGTGTGTCTCTGTCTGGAGCCAGTGTGTGTCTCTGACTGCAGCCAGTGTGCGTCTCTGTCTGCAGCCAGTGTGTCTCTGTCTGGAGCCAGTGTGCGTCTCTGTCTGCAGCCAGTGTGTGTCTCTGTCTGCAGCCAGTGTGTGTCTCTGTCTGCAGCCAGTGTGCGTCTCTGTCTGTAGCCAGTGTGCGTCTCTGTCTGCAGCCAGTGTGCGTCTCTGTCTGGAGCCAGTGTGTGTCTCTGTCTGCAGCCAGTGTGTGTCTCTGCCTGCAGCCAGTGTGCATCTCTGTCTGGAGACAGTGTGCGTCTCTGTCTGGAGCCAGTGTGTGTCTCTGTCTGGAGACAGTGTGTGTCTCTGTCTGCAGCCGGTGTGTGTCTCTGTCTGGAGCCAGTGTGTGTCTCTGACTGCAGCCGGTGTGTGTCTCTGTCTGGAGCCAGTGTGTGTCTCTGTCTGGAGCCAGTGTGTGTCTCTGTCTGCAGCCAGTGTGCGTCTCTGTCTGCAGCCAGTGTGTCTCTGTCTGGAGCCAGTGTGCGTCTCTGTCTGCAGCCAGTGTGTGTCTCTGACTGCAGCCAGTGTGTGTCTCTGACTGCAGCCAGTGTGTGTCTCTGACTGCAGCCAGTGTGTGTCTCTGACTGCAGCCGGTGTGTGTCTCTGACTGCAGCCAGTGTGCGTCTCTGTCTGCAGCCAGTGTGTCTCTGTCTGGAGCCAGTGTGCGTCTCTGTCTGCAGCCAGTGTGTGTCTCTGTCTGCAGCCAGTGTGTGTCTCTGTCTGCAGCCAGTGTGCGTCTCTGTCTGTAGCCAGTGTGCGTCTCTGTCTGCAGCCAGTGTGCGTCTCTGTCTGTAGCCAGTGTGTGTCTCTGACTGCAGCCAGTGTGTGTCTCTGTCTGCAGCCAGTGTGCGTCTCTGTCTGTAGCCAGTGTGCGTCTCTGTCTGCAGCCAGTATGTGCGTCTCTGACTGCAGCCAGTGTGCGTCTCTGTCTGCAGCCAGTGTGCGTCTCTGTCTGTAGCCAGTGTGTGTCTCTGACTGCAGCCAGTGTGCGTCTCTGTCTGCAGCCAGTTTGTGTCTCTGTCTGCAGCCAGTGTGCGTCTCTGTCTGCAGCCAGTGTGCGTCTCTGTCTGTAGCCAGTGTGCGTCTATATCTGCAGTCAGTGAGTGTGTCTCTGTCTGGAGCCAGTGTGTGTCTCTGACTGCAACCAGTGTGTGTCTCTGTCTGCAGCCAGTGAGTGTGTTTCTGACTGCAGCCAGTGTGCATCTCTGTCTGCAGCCAGTGTGCCTCTCTGTCTGGAGCCAGTGTGCGTCTCTGTCTGGAGCCAGTGTGTGTCTCTGACTGCAGCCAGTGTGTGTCTCTGTCTGCAGCCAGTGTGCGTCTCTGTCTGCAGCCAGTGTGTCTCTGTCTGGAGCCAGTGTGCGTCTCTGTCTGCAGCCAGTGTGTGTCTCTGTCTGCAGCCAGTGTGTGTCTCTGACTGCAGCCAGTGTGCGTCTCTGTCTGCAGCCAGTGTGCGTCTCTGTCTGCAGCCAGTGTGCGTCTCTGACTGCAGCCAGTGTGTGTCTCTGACTGCAGCCAGTGTGCGTCTCTGTCTGCAGCCAGTGTGTCTCTGTCTGGAGCCAGTGTGTGTCTCTGACTGCAGCCAGTGTGCGTCTCTGTCTGCAGCCAGTGTGTCTCTGTCTGGAGCCAGTGTGCGTCTCTGTCTGCAGCCAGTGTGTGTCTCTGTCTGCAGCCAGTGTGTGTCTCTGTCTGCAGCCAGTGTGCGTCTCTGTCTGTAGCCAGTGTGCGTCTCTGTCTGCAGCCAGTGTGCGTCTCTGTCTGTAGCCAGTGTGTGTCTCTGACTGCAGCCAGTGTGTGTCTCTGTCTGCAGCCAGTGTGCGTCTCTGTCTGTAGCCAGTGTGCGTCTTTGTCTGCAGCCAGTGTGCGTCTCTGTCTGTAGCCAGTGTGCGTCTCTGACTGCAGCCAGTGTGCGTCTCTGTCTGCAGCCAGTTTGCGTCTCTGTCTGCAGACAGTGTGCGTCTCTGTCTGCAGCCAGTGTGCGTCTCTGTCTGTAGCCAGTGTGCGTCTCTGTCTGCAGCCAGTGAGTGTGTCTCTGTCTGGAGCCAGTGTGTGTCTCTGACTGCAGCCAGTGTGTGTCTCTGTCTGCAGCCAGTGAGTGTGTCTCTGTCTGGAGCCAGTGTGTGTCTCTGACTGCAGCCAGTGTGTGTCTCTGTCTGCAGCCAGTGTGTGTCTCTGTCTGCAGCCAGTGTGTGTCTCTGTCTGCAGCCAGTGTGTGTCTCTGTCTGCAGCCAGTGTGCGTCTCTGTCTGGAGCCAGTGTGTGTCTCTGTCTGCAGCCAATGTGTGTCTCTGTCTGCAGCCAGTGTGTGTCTGTCTGCAGCCAGTGTGTGTCTCTGACTGCAGCCAGTGTGCGTCTCTGTCTGCAGCCAGTTTGAGTCTCTGTCTGGAGCCAGTGTGTGTCTCTGTCTGCAGCCAGTGTGTGTCTCTGACTGCAGCCAGTGTGTGTCTCTGTCTGCAGCCAGTGTGTGTCTCTGTCTGCAGCCAGTGTGCGTCTCTGTCTGCAGCCAGTTTGAGTCTCTGTCTGGAGCCAGTGTGTGTCTCTGTCTGCAGCCAGTGTGTGTCTCTGACTGCAGCCAGTGTGTGTCTCTGTCTGCAGCCAGTGTGTGTCTCTGTCTGCAGCCAGTGTGCGTCTCTGTCTGCAGCCAGTGTGTGTCTCTGTCTGCAGTCAGTGTGTGTCTCTGTCTGCAGCCAGTGAGTGTGTCTCTGTCTGGAGCCAGTGTGTGTCTCTGACTGCAGCCAGTGTGTGTCTCTGTCTGCAGCCAGTGAGTGTGTCTCTGTCTGGAGCCAGTGTGTGTCTCTGACTGCAGCCAGTGTGTGTCTCTGTCTGCAGCCAGTGTGTGTCTCTGTCTGCAGCCAGTGTGTGTCTCTGTCTGCAGCCAGTGTGCGTCTCTGTCTGCAGCCAGTGTGTGTCTCTGTCTGGAGCCAGTGTGTGCCTCTGTCTGCAGCCAGTGTGCATCTCTGTCTGCAGCCAGTGGGCGTCTCTGTCTGTAGCCAGTGTGTGTCTCTGACTGCAGCCAGTGTGTGTCTCTGTCTGCAGCCAGTGTGCGTCTCTGTCTGCAGCCAGTGTGTCTCTGTCTGGAGCCAGTGTGCGTCTCTGTCTGCAGCCAGTGTGTGTCTCTGTCTGCAGCCAGTGTGTGTCTCTGACTGCAGCCAGTGTGCGTCTCTGTCTGCAGCCAGTATGCGTCTCTGTCTGCAGCCAGTGTGCGTCTCTGACTGCAGCCAGTGTGTGTCTCTGACTGCAGCCAGTGTGCGTCTCTGTCTGCAGCCAGTGTGTCTCTGTCTGGAGCCAGTGTGTGTCTCTGACTGCAGCCAGTGTGCGTCTCTGTCTGCAGCCAGTGTGTCTCTGTCTGGAGCCAGTGTGCGTCTCTGTCTGCAGCCAGTGTGTGTCTCTGTCTGCAGCCAGTGTGTGTCTCTGTCTGCAGCCAGTGTGCGTCTCTGTCTGTAGCCAGTGTGCGTCTCTGTCTGCAGCCAGTGTGCGTCTCTGTCTGTAGCCAGTGTGTGTCTCTGACTGCAGCCAGTGTGTGTCTCTGTCTGCAGCCAGTGTGCGTCTCTGTCTGTAGCCAGTGTGCGTCTTTGTCTGCAGCCAGTGTGCGTCTCTGTCTGTAGCCAGTGTGCGTCTCTGACTGCAGCCAGTGTGCGTCTCTGTCTGCAGCCAGTTTGCGTCTCTGTCTGCAGCCAGTGTGCGTCTCTGTCTGCAGCCAGTGTGCGTCTCTGTCTGTAGCCAGTGTGCGTCTCTGTCTGCAGCCAGTGAGTGTGTCTCTGTCTGGAGCCAGTGTGTGTCTCTGACTGCAGCCAGTGTGTGTCTCTGTCTGCAGCCAGTGAGTGTGTCTCTGTCTGGAGCCAGTGTGTGTCTCTGACTGCAGCCAGTGTGTGTCTCTGTCTGCAGCCAGTGTGTGTCTCTGTCTGCAGCCAGTGTGTGTCTCTGTCTGCAGCCAGTGTGTGTCTCTGTCTGCAGCCAGTGTGCGTCTCTGTCTGGAGCCAGTGTGTGTCTCTGTCTGCAGCCAATGTGTGTCTCTGTCTGCAGCCAGTGTGTGTCTGTCTGCAGCCAGTGTGTGTCTCTGACTGCAGCCAGTGTGCGTCTCTGTCTGCAGCCAGTTTGAGTCTCTGTCTGGAGCCAGTGTGTGTCTCTGTCTGCAGCCAGTGTGTGTCTCTGACTGCAGCCAGTGTGTGTCTCTGTCTGCAGCCAGTGTGTGTCTCTGTCTGCAGCCAGTGTGCGTCTCTGTCTGCAGCCAGTTTGAGTCTCTGTCTGGAGCCAGTGTGTGTCTCTGTCTGCAGCCAGTGTGTGTCTCTGACTGCAGCTAGTGTGTGTCTCTGTCTGCAGCCAGTGTGTGTCTCTGTCTGCAGCCAGTGTGCATCTCTGTCTGCAGCCAGTGTGTGTCTCTGTCTGCAGTCAGTGTGTGTCTCTGTCTGCAGCCAGTGAGTGTGTCTCTGTCTGGAGCCAGTGTGTGTCTCTGACTGCAGCCAGTGTGTGTCTCTGTCTGCAGCCAGTAAGTGTGTCTCTGTCTGGAGCCAGTGTGTGTCTCTGACTGCAGCCAGTGTGTGTCTCTGTCTGCAGCCAGTGTGTGTCTCTGTCTGCAGCCAGTGTGTGTCTCTGTCTGCAGCCAGTGTGCGTCTCTGTCTGCAGCCAGTGTGTGTCTCTGTCTGGAGCCAGTGTGTGTCTCTGTCTGCAGCCAGTGTGTGTCTCTGTCTGCAGCCAGTGTGTGTCTGTCTGCAGCCAGTGTGTGTCTCTGACTGCAGCCAGTGTGCGTCTCTGTCTGCAGCCAGTGTGCGTCTCTGTCTGTAGCCAGTGTGCGTCTCTGTCTGCAGCCAGTTTGAGTCTCTGTCTGGAGCCAGTGTGTGTCTCTGTCTGCAGCCAGTGTGTGTCTCTGTCTGCAGCCAGTGTGTGTCTCTGTCTGCAGCCAGTGTGTGTCTCTGTCTGCAGCCAGTGTGCGTCTCTGTCTGTAGCCAGTGTGCGTCTCTGTCTGCAGCCAGTGTGTGTCTCTGTCTGCAGCCAGTGTGCATCTCTGTCTGCAGCCAGTGTGTGTCTCTGTCTGCAGCCAGTGTGCGTCTCTGTCTGCAGCCAGTGTGCGTCTCTGTCTGTAGCCAGTGTGCGTCTCTGTCTGCAGCCAGTTTGAGTCTCTGTCTGGAGCCAGTGTGTGTCTCTGTCTGCAGCCAGTGTGTGTCTCTGACTGCAGCCAGTGTGTGTCTCTGTCTGCAGCCAGTGTGGGTGTCTCTGTCTGCAGCCAGTGCGTGTCTCTGTCTGCAGCCAGTGTGGGTGTCTCTGTCTGCAGCCAGTGTATGTCTCTGTCTGCAGCCAGTGTGGGTGTCTCTGTCTGCAGCCAGTGTGGGTGTCTCTGTCTGCAGCCAGTGTGTGTCTCTGTCTGCAGCCAGTGTGGGTATCTCTGTCTGCATCCAGTGTGGGTGTCTCTGTCTGCAGCCAGTGTGGGTGTCTCTGTCTGCAGCCAGTGTGTGTCTCTGTCTGCAGCCAGTGTGGGTGTCTCTGTCTGCAGCCAGTGTGGGTGTCTCTGTCTGCAGCCAGTGTGGGTGTCTCTGTCTGCAGCTAGTGTGTGTCTCTGTCTGTAGCCAGTGTGTGTCTCTGACTGCAGCCAGTGTGCGTCTCTGCCTGCAGCCAGTTTGTGTCTCTGTCTGCAGCCAGTGTGCGTCTCTGTCTGCAGCCAGTGTGCGTCTCTGTCTGTAGCCAGTGTGCGTCTCTATCTGCAGCCAGTGAGTGTGTCTCTGTCTGGAGCCAGTGTGTGTCTCTGACTGCAACCAGTGTGTGTCTCTGTCTGCAGCCAGTGAGTGTGTCTCTGACTGCAGCCAGTGTGCATCTCTGTCTGCAGCCAGTGTGCCTCTCTGTCTGGAGCCAGTGTGCGTCTCTGTCTGGAGCCAGTGTGTGGCTCTGACTGCAGCCAGTGTGTGTCTCTGTCTGCAGCCAGTGTGCGTCTCTGTCTGCAGCCAGTGTGTCTCTGTCTGGAGCCAGTGTGTGTCTCTGTCTGCAGCCAGTGTGTTTCTCTGACTGCAGCCAGTGTGCGTCTCTGTCTGCAGCCAGTGTGCGTCTCTGTCTGCAGCCAGTGTGCGTCTCTGACTGCAGCCAGTGTGTGTCTCTGACTGCAGCCAGTGTGCGTCTCTGTCTGCAGCCAGTGTGTCTCTGTCTGGAGCCAGTGTGTGTCTCTGACTGCAGCCAGTGTGCGTCTCTGTCTGCAGCCAGTGTGTCTCTGTCTGGAGCCAGTGTGCGTCTCTGTCTGCAGCCAGTGTGTGTCTCTGTCTGCAGCCAGTGTGTGTCTCTGTCTGCAGCCAGTGTGCGTCTCTGTCTGTAGCCAGTGTGCGTCTCTGTCTGCAGCCAGTGTGCGTCTCTGTCTGGAGCCAGTGTGTGTCTCTGTCTGCAGCCAGTGTGTGTCTCTGCCTGCAGCCAGTGTGCATCTCTGTCTGGAGACAGTGTGCGTCTCTGTCTGGAGCCAGTGTGTGTCTCTGTCTGGAGACAGTGTGTGTCTCTGTCTGCAGCCGGTGTGTGTCTCTGTCTGGAGCCAGTGTGTGTCTCTGACTGCAGCCGGCGTGTGTCTCTGTCTGGAGCCAGTGTGTGTCTCTGTCTGCAGCCAGTGTGCGTCTCTGTCTGCAGCCAGTGTGTCTCTGTCTGGAGCCAGTGTGCGTCTCTGTCTGCAGCCAGTGTGTGTCTCTGACTGCAGCCAGTGTGTGTCTCTGACTGCAGCCAGTGTGTGTCTCTGACTGCAGCCAGTGTGTGTCTCTGACTGCAGCCGGTGTGTGTCTCTGACTGCAGCCAGTGTGCGTCTCTGTCTGCAGCCAGTGTGTCTCTGTCTGGAGCCAGTGTGCGTCTCTGTCTGCAGCCAGTGTGTGTCTCTGTCTGCAGCCAGTGTGTGTCTCTGTCTGCAGCCAGTGTGCGTCTCTGTCTGTAGCCAGTGTGCGTCTCTGTCTGCAGCCAGTGTGCGTCTCTGTCTGTAGCCAGTGTGTGTCTCTGACTGCAGCCAGTGTGTGTCTCTGTCTGCAGCCAGTGTGCGTCTCTGTCTGTAGCCAGTGTGCGTCTCTGTCTGCAGCCAGTATGTGTGTCTCTGACTGCAGCCAGTGTGCGTCTCTGTCTGCAGCCAGTGTGCGTCTCTGTCTGTAGCCAGTGTGTGTCTCTGACTGCAGCCAGTGTGCGTCTCTGTCTGCAGCCAGTTTGTGTCTCTGTCTGCAGCCAGTGTGCGTCTCTGTCTGCAGCCAGTGTGCGTCTCTGTCTGTAGCCAGTGTGCGTCTATATCTGCAGTCAGTGAGTGTGTCTCTGTCTGGAGCCAGTGTGTGTCTCTGACTGCAACCAGTGTGTGTCTCTGTCTGCAGCCAGTGAGTGTGTTTCTGACTGCAGCCAGTGTGCATCTCTGTCTGCAGCCAGTGTGCCTCTCTGTCTGGAGCCAGTGTGCGTCTCTGTCTGGAGCCAGTGTGTGTCTCTGACTGCAGCCAGTGTGTGTCTCTGTCTATCTGTCTGCAGCCAGTGTGTGTGTCTCTGTCTATCTGTCTGCAGCCAGTGTGTGTGTGTCTCTGTCTGCAGCCAGTGTGTGTGTTTCTCTGTCTATCTGTCTGCAGCCAGTGTGTCTGTCTCTGTCTATCTGTCTGCAGTCAGTGTGTGTGTTTCTCTGTCTATCTGTCTGCAGCCAGTGTGTCTGTCTCTGTCTATCTGTCTGCAGCCAGTGTGTGTGTCTCTGTCTGCATCCAGTGTGTGTGTTTCTCTGTCTATCTGTCTGCAGCCAGTGTGTGTGTGTCTCTGTCTATCTGTCTGCAGCCAGTGTGTGTGTCTCTGTCTATCTGTCTGCAGCCAGTGTGTCTGTCTCTGTCTATCTGTCTGCAGCCAGTCTGTGTGTGCCTCTAACTATCTGTCTTCAGCTAGTGTGTGTGTCTCTGTCTGCAGTCAGTGTGTGTGTGTCTCTGTCTATCTGTCTGCAGTCAGTATGTGTGTGTCTCTGTCTATCTGTCTGCAGTCAGTGTGTGTGTCTCTGTCTATCTGTCTGCAGTCAGTGTGTGTCTCTAGTTCACTGCATACAGTGTGTGTGTGTCTCTGTCTATTTGTCTGCAGCCAGTGTGTGTGTCTCTGTCTATCTGTCTGCAGCCAGTGTGTGTGTCTCTGTCTATCTGTCTGCAGCCAGTGTGTGTGTGTCTCTGTCTGCAGCCAGTGTGTGTGTCTCTGTCTATCTGTCTGCAGCCAGGGGGCGCGATTCTTCGCTCCCGCGCCAATTTGGAGAATTGTCGCCAGATTTTCCCGCGACGCCGGTCCGACGCCCTCCCGCGATTCACGGAAGCAGCCAGATCGGCACAATCTCGTTTTGTGCGGCGCGGTCCAGTGAATCGCCCGAGACAGCCAACATGGCGATTCACCGGTACCCCCGTGATTCTCAGTGCCGGAGGGGCCGAGTGGCTGCCCAAAACGGCAGGTTTCCCCCGGTGCCGTCCACACCTCGTCGCTGCCGGCGGGAACAGCGTGGGAACGCTGGGGGGCGGCCTGCGGGGGGGGGCCGCCTGCGGTGGGGCGACGGGGGGATCTTGCACCGGGGGGGGCCTCAAATGGGGTCTGGCCCGCGATCAATGCCCACCGATCGTCGGGCTGTCCTCTCTGAAGGAGGACCTCCTTCCGCAGCCCCGCAAGATCCGTCCACCATCATCTTGCGGAGCGGACTCGGGGAGGACGGCAGACTCGATGACGCGGTCCGCTCCTAGCCTATTTTCGGGCCCTGAATTGGTCGGGATAGGGGCCGTTTCGCGCCGTCGTGAACCTCGACGTCGTTCACGACGGCGCGAACACTCTGTCTCCATTTCAGAGAATCGCGCCCAGTGTGTGTGTCTCTTTGCCTATCTGTCTGCAGCCAGTGTGTGTGTCTCTGTCTATCTGCCTGCAGCCAGTGAGTGTGTCTCTGTCTATCTGTCTGCAGCCAGTGAGTGTGTCTCTGTCTATCTGTCTGCAGCCAGTGAGTGTGTCTCTATCTATCTGTCTGCAGCCAGTGTGTGTGTCTCTGTCTATCTGTCTGCAGCCAGTGAGTGTGTCTCTGTCTATCTGTCTGCAGCCAGTGAGTGTGTCTCTGTCTATCTGTCTGCAGCCAGTGTGTGTGTCTCTGTCTATCTGCCTGCAGCCAGTGAGTGTGTCTCTGTCTATCTGTCTGCAGCCAGTGTGTGTGTCTCTGTCTATCTGTCTGCAGCTAGTGTGTGTGTGTCTCTGTCTATCTGTCTGCAGCCAGTGTGTGTGTCTCTGTCTATCTGTCTGCAGCCAGTGTGTGTGTCTCTGTCTATCTGCCTGCAGCCAGTGAGTGTGTCTCTGTCTATCTGTCTGCAGCCAGTGTGTGTGTCTCTGTCTATCTGTCTGCAGCTAGTGTGTGTGTGTCTCTGTCTATCTGTCTGCAGCCAGTGAGTGTGTCTCTGTCTATCTGTCTGCAGCCAGTGTGTGTGTCTCTGTCTATCTGCCTGCAGCCAGTGAGTGTGTCTCTGTCTATCTGTCTGCAGCCAGTGTGTGTGTCTCTGTCTATCTGTCTGCAGCCAGTGAGTGTGTCTCTGTCTATCTGTCTGCAGCCAGTGTGTGTGTCTCTGTCTATCTGTCTGCAGCCAGTGTGTGTGTCTCTGTCTATCTGTCTGCAGCCAGTGTGTGTGTCTCTGTCTATCTGTCTGCAGCCAGTTTGTGTGTCTCTGTCTATCTGTCTGCAGCCAGTGAGTGTGTCTCTGTCTATCTGTCTGCAGCCAGTGTGTGTGTCTCTGTCTATCTGTCTGCAGCCAGTGAGTGTGCCTCTGTTTATCTGTCTGCAGCCAGTGAGTGTGTCTCTGTCTATCTGTCTGCAGCCAGTGAGTGTGCCTCTGTCTATCTGTCTGCAGTCAGTGTGTGTGTATCTCTGTCTATCTGTCTGCAGCCAGTGAGTGTGTCTCTGTCTATCTGTCTGCAGCCAGTGAGTGTGCCTCTGTCTATCTGTCTGCAGCCAGTGAGTGTGTCTCTGTCTATCTGTCTGCAGCCAGTGAGTGTGCCTCTGTCTATCTGTCTGCAGTCAGTGAGTGTGCCTCTGTCTATCTGTCTGCAGTCAGTGAGTGTGCCTCTGTCTATCTGTCTGCAGCCAGTGAGTGTGCCTCTGTCTATCTGTCTGCAGCCAGTGAGTGTGCCTCTGTCTATCTGTCTGCAGCCAGTGAGTGTGCCTCTGTCTATCTGTCTGCAGCCAGTGAGTGTGCCTCTGTCTATCTGTCTGCAGCCAGTGAGTGTGCCTCTGTCTATCTGTCTGCAGCCAGTGTGTGTGTCTCTGTCTATCTGTCTGCAGCCAGTGAGTGTGCCTCTGTCTATCTGTCTGCAGCCAGTGAGTGTGCCTCTGTCTATCTGTCTGCAGCCAGTGAGTGTGCCTCTGTCTATCTGTCTGCAGCCAGTGAGTGTGCCTCTGTCTATCTGTCTGCAGCCAGTGAGTGTGCCTCTGTCTATCTGTCTGCAGCCAGTGTGTGTGTCTCTGTCTATCTGTCTGCAGCCAGTGAGTGTGCCTCTGTCAATCTGTCTGCAGCAGTGTGTGTGTCTCTGTCTATCTGTCTGCAGCCAGTGAGTGTGCCTCTGTCTATCTGTCTGCAGCCAGTGAGTGTGCCTCTGTCTATCTGTCTGCAGCCAGTGAGTGTGCCTCTGTCTATCTGTCTGCAGCCAGTGAGTGTGCCTCTGTCTATCTGTCTGCAGGAAGTGTGTGTGCCTCTGTCTATCTGTCTGCAGCCAGTGAGTGTGCCTCTGTCTATCTGTCTGCAGCCAGTGTGTGTGTCTCTGTCTATCTGTCTGCAGCCAGTGTGTGTGTCTCTGTCTATCTGTCTGCAGCCAGTGAGTGTGTCTCTATCTATCTGTCTGCAGCCAGTGAGTGTGTCTCTGTCTATCTGTCTGCAGCCAGTGTGTGTGTCTCTGTCTATCTGTCTGCAGCCAGTGTGTGTGTCTCTGTCTATCTGTCTGCAGCCAGTGTGTGTGTCTCTGTCTATCTGTCTGCAGCCAGTGTGTGTGTCTCTATCTATCTGTCTGCAGCCAGTGTGTGTGTCTCTGTCTATCTGTCTGCAGCCAGTGTGTGTCTCTATCTATCTGTCTGCAGCCAGTGAGTGTGTCTCTGTCTATCTGTCTGCAGCCAGTGTGTGTGTCTCTGTCTATCTGACTGCAGCCAGTGAGTGTGTCTCTGTCTATCTGTCTGCAGCCAGTGTGTGTCTCTCTGTCTATCTGTCTGCAGCCAGTGTGTGTGTCTCTATCTATCTGTCTGCAGCCAGTGTGTGTGTCTCTGTCTATCTGTCTGCAGCCAGTGAGTGTGTCTCTGTCTATCTGTCTGCAGCCAGTGTGTGTGTCTCTGTCTATCTGTCTGCAGCCAGTGTGTGTGTCTCTGTCTATCTGTCTGCAGCCAGTGTGTGTATCTCTGTCTATCTGTCTGCAGCCAGTGCGTATCTCTATTTCTCTGCAGCCAGTGTGTGTGTCTCTGTCTATCTGTCTGCAGCCAGTGTGTGTGTCTCTATCTATCTGTCTGCAGCCAGTGTGTGTGTCTCTGCCTATCTGTCTTCAGCCAGTGAGTGTGTCTCTGTCTATCTGTCTGCAGCCAGTGTGTGTGTCTCTGTCTATCTGCCTGCAGCCAGTGTGTGTGTCTCTGTCTATCTGTCTGCAGCCAGTGAGTGTGTCTCTATCCATCTGTCTGCAGCCAGTGTGTGTGTCTCTGTCTATCTGTCTGCAGCCAGTGTGTATCTCTTTTTCTCTGCAGCCAGTGTGTGAGCAGCCGGTGAGTATATTGTTCTACCAGATTTTGGACATGCTTCAGTATCTGAGGATTTGTGAATGGTGCTGAACATTGTAGAATCATCAATGAACATCCGCACTTCTGACCTGGGATGAAGGGAAGGTCATTGATGAAGCAGCTGAAGGTGGTCGTTCCAATAGAACACTACCCTGAGGAACTCCTGCAGTGGTGTCCCAGGACTGAGATGACTGACCTCCAACCACCATAACCTGCTTCCTTTGTGCCAGGTATCACTCCATCCAGCATAGAGTTTCCCCCCTGATTTCAATTGACTCCAATTTTGCTCGGGCTCCTTGTAACCCTGGCCAAATAGCAACTTGGTGTCAAGGTCAGTCCTGTTTAGACCAAAGCTGTGAAGAGGTCAGGGGCTGAATGGAGAACACAAACTGAGGATAAGTGAGCAGGTTATTGCTGAGTAAGTGCTGCTTAATAGTACTGTGATGCTCCCTTCCATCATTTTGCTGATGTCCGAGAGTAGATTGATAGGGTGGTAATTGGTCGGGTTGGATTTCTCCTGTTTTCTGTGCACAGAGACATACCTGGGCAATTGTTCACATTGCCGGGTAGATGCAGGTGTTGTAGCTGTACTGAAATAGCTTGGTTAGGGGCACGGCTAGTTCTGGGGCACAAGTCTTCAGTACTATTGCTGGAATATTGTCAGGGCCTTTAGCCGTTGCAATATCCAGAGCCTTCCAACGGTTTCTTGATATCACGTGGAGTGAATCGTATTGGCTAAAGACTGACATCTGTGATGCTGGGGACCTCCGGAGGAGACCCAAATGGATCATTCCCTTGATACTTCTGGCTGAAAGTTATTGCTCCTCCATCATTTTGGATGGGGTATTTGTGGAGCGTCCTCCTCTAATGAGTTGTTTAATTGTCCACCACTATTCACAGCTGGATGTGACAGGACTGCAGAGCTGAGATCTGAACAGTTGGTTGTGAGATCGCTTAGCTTTGTCTAATACTTGCTGCTTATGCTGTTTGACACAAAGGTAGTCCTGTGTTGGGAAACGCTGGGCCATGAGGTTGCAGATTGTGGTTGAATACAATTCTGCTGCTGCTGGTGGCCAACAGCACCTCATGGATGTCCAGTCTTGAGTTGCTAGATATGTTCGAAGTCTATCCCATTTAGCATGATGGTAGTGCCACGCAACACGGGCAGCACGGTAGCATTGTGGATAGCACAATTGCTTCACAGCTCCAGGGTCCCAGGTTCGATTCCGGCTTGGGTCACTGTCTGTGCGGAGTCTGCACGTCCTCCCCGTGTGTGCGTGGGCTTCCTCCGGGTGCTCCGGTTTCCTCTCACAGTCCAAAGATGTGCAGGTTAGGTGGATTGGCCATGTTACAATTCCCCTTAGTGTCCAAAATTGTCCTTAGTGTTGGGTGGGGTTACTGGGTTATGGGGATAGGGTGGAGGTGTTGACCTTGAGTAGGGTGCTCTTTCCAAGAGCCGGTGCAGACTCGATGGGCCGAATGGCCTCCTTCTGCACTGTAAATTCTATGATCTAACACAATGGATGGTGTCCTCAATGTGAAGACGGGACTTTGTCTCTACAAGGGCTGTGCGGTGATCACTCCTACCGAAACTGTCATGGACAGATGCATCTGCAGCAGGCAATTTGGTGAGGACGAGGTCAATATTGTTCCCTCTTGTTGGCTCCATCAGTTGTTGCAATCACTGTGGTCGCCTTGTTTTTGTTCAGGGTCACACTCTTCTCATCGCAAAATCCCTGGGGAGGTGCGGCTGGAGAAGGTTATAGAAATTGGGAGGGGCAAGATGATTGAATGATTTGAAAACAACAATTCTGAATGCAGAATTATGGGGCGGGATTCTCTCAGCCGGGCCGGGCCGGAGAAGCCCCGCAACCGGCGCGAATCACGTCACGCCGCCCTGATGCCGGCACGTGATTCTCCGCAGAGTACAGCCCGCCGATTCCCAGCCTGGGATGGGCCGAGCGGCTGTCGTAAAACAATTTGAGTCCCGCCGGCGCCATCCACACCTGCTCTCAGCCGGCGGGAACGTGGCGTGGAAGGGTCGGGGGGGCGGCCTGTCTTTTGGGGGGGGGGGGGGCCTCCGATGTGGCCTGTCCCGCGATCGGGGCCCACCAGTCCGCGGTCCGGCCTCTCTGGCTGGGGGCCTCCTTTCTTCCACGCCGGCCCCTGTAGCCCTGCGCCATGTTGCGTCGGGGCCGGCCTGTTGAAGGATGCGCGGATCCCGCGGCGCCCAGTTGTGCTGGCCCCGCTGTAGGGGCCAGAATTGCTGATCCTGAGGCCTTGTTGATGCCGTCGAGAAACACGACGGTGTTTCCGACAGCGTCAACACTTAGATCACAGAATCCAGCCCGAGGTGTTGCTGGGTTGGGAGTCAATATGGATCAGACAGTACAGGCATTGTGACGGCTGAATGAGACTCTGGTGTGAGTGGTAGAGTCTGCACTGCCTCGCTGACTTTAGATTTTAGGAGGCGTAGAGCTTATTTGGCAGCTGTGACTGGCAATGCTAAAGGGAGAATATTTATGGCTAAAACACAGAAATGGGTAAACAATGGAAACTTGTGAAAGAATCCACCATTTTGAGGATCTGCAGGATGTATTGAGGGCTAAGCAGAGTGCAGCATGGATCCAACTTTTTGGCAATAAGCTCATTCTCTGCAGTTCACAGCTCCTTTCTGCTTGTTTCATGTCCATGTGAGGATCATAGTGTGTGTCAGCATTTGTGTTGATGTTTGCTGCACCAAAGTCAAAGAAAACCCTCAATATTGTGATTATTATTTTTTATTTCAGTACAGAATTAGCACCACTGTAAAGTTAATAACAGATGTGTCAAAAAGCATAGCACCAAAAGTAAACCAGTATTCAAATTCTTCAAAACTTGTTTTGTGCACCAGATATTAGGCTCTGGACAGGAACACCAAAGAAATATTGCAGCTAAATTTACAAAATAGCAAATGTTCATTGAACAAATCTCTTGCGTTTCTTCACAGCATCATTTAGACATTAGTCCCCGTCTATAAAATATTGATTATTATTTTATTAATGGTCCCGCTCTGGGACACTGTACACTGTACACTGAGAATTTTGTGCAATTTATAGCAAAGTAGAAATAAAATCAGCGAATAGCGAGGAAAACTGAGTTCATGTTCCAGGTCAATGACAGAATATTTTGATTCTACCTTTGTGAACTTTTGTTCTGATGAAAGATCATCAACCTCTCTCCGCAGATACTGCCTGACCTGCTGAGTATTTCAGACTTGCAGATGAGTATGGAATAACAGAACGTTTACAGCACAGAAGAACGTCATTCGGCCCATCCTGTCTGTGCTGGATTTCTGAAGGAACAAAACATCTCCTGTCACTACCCCGTAACCCTGCGCATGCTCCCATTTTAGATCATAATCAAGTTCCCTCTGAAAGCCTCGATTGAATCTGCTTCTACCACACTCTCGGACAGTACATTCCAGATGCAAGCCCCTCGTTGAGCAAAAAGGTCTCTCCTCATGTCGCCATTGCTACTTCTGCCAGTTATCACGAACCTGTGCCCTTTGCTTCTTGATCCTCCTACCAGTTGTAGAGCCATAGAATCACGATAGTGCGGAAGGAGGCCATTCGGCCCATTGAGTCTGCACCCACCCTCCGAAAGAGCACCCTTCCTAGGCCCATGCCCCAACCTATCCCCGTAACCCCACCTAACCTTTTGGACACTTAAGGGACAATTTGGCATGGCCAATCCACCTAACCTGCACATCTTTGGACTGTGGGATGAAACCGGAGCACCCGGAGGAAACCCATGCAGTCACTGGGAGAATGTGCAAACTCCACACAGGCAGTCACCCCAGGGCCAGAATTGAATCTGGGCCCCTGGCACTGTGAAGCAGCAGTGCTAACCACTGTGTCACCGTGCTGCCCCAATGGGAACACTTTCTCCATATCTGGCCCCTCACGATTTTCTAATGGCGCTATCAAATCTCCTCTGAGCCTCATCTTCCCCAAGGAAAACAGACCGAGATTCTCCAATTGATCTACACCCCTGGGACCATTCTCGTCAATCTTTTCTGCATCCTCCCTAATGTCAGCAGTATTTTGCTTTTGTAGAGTATAAAGGTATCAGGTGCCAATTCTATTACATCCTTTGTTAAATAGGAAGATGGATATTGTTTTATTTAAATCAAAAAATAATTTGTGCCTTGGTACATGTAGACTATGCAATGCTCAGACAGACTGAGATGATTTTTAGCTCAATATTTGTCTTGTACTGCATATATAAAGCACACACAGTTACGTTGGGTGTTTTTGTATAGGAATAAGTTTAAAATCAGAGTGCACACGTATTGCCATGACCCCAAATGTTAAATTCTATGTTGCTGCAAGTTGTCAATCATTACTAAGCCCAGATTTCAATCAAACAGCCTCTTCAGGAAGCTCTTCGTCATGGGTGTCCTCTTCATTATTGCCGGCGATTTCTTACGTGGCGATTTGATTGGGGTTCGCTTGATCTGTCTTTTCTTTTGTGGGGTTTGAATTCCTCGGTCAATGCGCTGGTGCTCCTTGCAAAAATACTTTGTGTTTTCCTGCGAAAACTGAATGAGCTGGGACTCTGCCAGGTCCATGCACTGGGCGTGTACCCAGTGGCCGTCCTCTCTTGCACTGGAACAGAAAATCATGGCAGGTTTGTGGAGCTCTGTGGAGTAATGAGGCGCCCAGATGTTAACGTTCATGTTGCACTTGGGGCTGCATTTAATCCAGTAGCCTTCCTCGTCGCCGTTATCCTGGTTCTCCCCATCGTCAGAGCCATCAGCCCCCACTTCAAAGTGAAATTCTTCCGAATCTTCAAATGTGCTGCATTCGTCCGGGTCGGTGAAGGATTCCTGGCTGCCAGAAACTTGGCTTTCTTCCTCTAACTGGCCGAAATTGGCGATGTAGAAGAAGTTGGCCTCGGCTGTATCACGTTTGCTTTCTCCCGGGATGCCGATTAACACAGCACCATTCCCCATATTGCTCCCAAACCAGGTTTTGCTGGCTTTAATATCACTGGTCCATTCTGGGGGCTCCCTATCTAGGATCTGAATGTTGTCACTGTCCAAAATGATGGTGTTACAAAGCATTCTCTTCTGACTCTCGGATTCATAGCCACCCACAATGATGAACTCATCTTTGCTGGCTTGGGCCACTATTGCACTTGACACAGCGATGCCACAGTTGAGTATTGTGCACGTTACACTTGGGGAGGTCGCGAACAGGTCAACTTTCAGACTGAGCAACCTCGCAGGGCGGTGATTGCTTTCGATGGAGTGACCCCCCAATATGTAGACGGTGTCCATTCTCGCCATGGAGACATGGAATGAAAAGCCATCTTCTATTTCTGGGGTCAGGTGAGAGGTGCAATGGCCAGTGTTGATATCAATCAGAAAAACCCGGGGCGCACAGTCGACCACACTGTTCCAGTTTTCTGTGGTTCTTTGCCCCGGAGGCCGATAGGATCTACCCCCAAACAAGACGCCCAGGGTCTGCCCGTTGTTCTGAATCACATTGATGGTGTGGCCATATCTCCCCTGAGGGACATCCCCTCCAAGTTTTCTCTCAATGCAGCGGAGCGATGTCCTCTTGTTGCCCGTGCTGCTGTGAACCATCATGCAATAAAGCACACTGGACAAGTCATTGTTTGGATCCCTTCCTCCATGAATGAGGTACAAAAGGCTGCTTGAATCTGCGGGGTCTGAGTGATGGGTGATTGCGGGGCATCGCAGAGGAGGGAGGTAGCAGGAATCAGGAGAAAACAACACCGCTTTCAGTTTGAGAAGATGCCCCTTGAGGTGCAGGAGGAAAACTCCTGTGCTGCAGGATCTCTTTGGCCAACCTTTCTGACCAAAAAGGAAGATTTCCCCGTGAAAATTGAACAGCGAGAATCCGGTGTAGATGAGAGCAGTGTTGCTGTTATCTGAAACCATTTGCAGGGACATGTTTGCAATGGGAAGCTGACAGACCTTGCAAAGGAAAAGAAACATAAAAGAATATTAGAGCTGAAAGACTGAAAGATTTATCACAACATTGATTGTGCTGGATTTTGAGGAAGCAGAACTTCTAATAATAATAATCTTTATTGTCACAAGTAGGCTTACATTAACACTACAATGAAGTTACTGTGAAAAGCCCCTAGTCGCCACATTCTGGCACCTGTTCGGGTACACAGAGGGAGAATTCAGAAAGTCCAATTCACCGAACAAGCACGTCTTTTGGGACTTGTGGGAGGAAACTGGAGCACCCGGAGGAAGCCCACGCAGTCACAGGGAGAACGTGCAGACTCCGCACGGACAGTGACCAAGCCGGGAATCGAACCTGGGACCCTGGCGCTGTGAAGCGTCAGTGCTAATCACTGTGCTACGGTGCCACTTAACCCGTCTGGAAACTCCTTGGCAGCTGCAATGCAGCTTTTCCCTATAATTCATCTGATAAATCAACATTTAAAAACAAACTTCACTTTATATTTCAGCATTCAACTACGTTAAGTGGTGAAATTATTTTGTTGTGAAACGATGAAAACATTGTGCATTGATTTATTTTGTTTTTTAAAAAAATCAATTACTTGGAATGCACAAGCTGTAATTACTTTCAAACTTGTTGCTACAACTTCACTTTCACTTTCCTCCAGCTCACTTTGTTTATTTCAATCCCAGCTCAGGGTATGCTTCGTATTTTAGTTATTTTTCCATCTTTGGAACGTGGTTGGGGGGTGGGGAAATTGTCCTGAGCGGGTTAATTGTACATCAGCCGGAGACACTGACCTGGACACCGGTTAGCAGCGGTGGGGTCAGAGTAGGAAATAATCCACGTGGTGGGAGAGGTTGGGAGGCTGCAAGTCTTGCTGGGCATTGGCCACTCATGTACTGAACGCCAGAGACCTCCACGGTATGCACCCTGCAATCTCAAAACAGCCTCTCACTACAACACTGGATAAAAGCAAATTACTGCGGATGCTGGAATCTGAAACGAAAGAGAAAATGCTGGAAAGTCTCAGCAGGTCTGGCAGCATTCTGTAGGGAGAGAAAAGAGCTAACGTTTCGAGTCCGATGACTTTTTGTCAAAGCTGACAGACAGAGAAAGTGGGAAATATTTATACTGTGGAGTGAGAATGAAAAATGGGTCATAGCTACAGAAACCCAGGGAAACCGGGTGCTAATGGCCACAGAAACCAAGGGGAAAGAGTGCTAATGGCAGTCCCAGAGAGAACAAAAGATGTGAAAGGCCAAATAGCAGAGAAACTAACATCAGAGGATGAACTGCAGATGTGGGGGGAGGGGAAAGGGAAGCAAAGAGGAGAAAGGTTAAGGGAAGGTGGATAAGATTGGGGGGGAGGATTAAATATATATTAAGAAAGAAATAAATGGTAAAAGGCAGTTAAAATGAAATGGGATGAAAACAAATGGGTCGAGGTGGGGTAGAGCTGATCATCTGAAGTTGTTGAATTTGATGTTGAGACGGCGTGCCTAACCGGAAGATGAGATGTTGTTCCTCCAGTTTGCGTTGAGCTTCACTGGAACATTGCAACAGGCCAAGAACAGACATGTGGGCATGGGAACAGGGTCTTTTGTTAAAATGGCAAGCAACAGGAAGGTCAGGGTCCTGAATGCGCACAGACTGAGATGCTCAGCAAAGCGATCACCCAGTCTGCGTTTGGTCTCTCCGATATAGAGAAGACCACATTGGGAGCAGCGAATGCAATAGACCAAATTGGAAGAAATGCAAGTGAAACGCTGCTTAACCTGGAATGAGTGTTTTGGGCCTGGGATGTTAAGCATGTAAAGAGGTAAACCTTAACCTTTCTCCCCTTTGCTTCCCCTTCCCCTCCCCCCACATCTACAGTTCATCCTCTGATGTTAGTTTCTCTGCTGTTTGACTTTTCACATCTTTTGTTCTCCCTGGGGACTGCCATTAGCACTCTTTCCCTTGGTTTCTGTGGCCATTAGCACCCGGTATCCCTGGGTTTCTGTGGCTATGACTCATCTTTCATTCTCACTCCACAGTATAAATATTTCCCACTTTCTCTGTCTGTTTGCTTTGATAAAGTGTCATCGGACTTGAAACATTAGCTCTTTTCTCTCCCTACAGATGCTGCCAGACCTGCTGAGATTTTCCAGCATTTTCTCTTTCGTCGCACTACAACACTCTGGTTTTCTCTCCCTCAACTCATTTTGTATTGATGTCGCTTCTACCTCTTCCCACGGACCTCGATTTTGCTCATTTATCTAGCATCTTTTGGAAGTCCATACGCAACATCAAACGCACGTCCCTCATTTAAAAAAAACTCAATCCAGTTGATGAAACAGGATTTTTCCTTAACAATTCCCCGCTGGTTCTCCTCTATTAGTCCACGCTCTTCTTGTTAATCTTCTCATGGATTTTAGAGTCACAAAGTCATCCAGATCGACAGCACAGGCCCTTCAACCCATCATGTCTGCACTGGTCAAAAATACCCACCTAAGTATTTTAATCTAATTTTTCAGCACATGGTCTATGGTCCTGTATGCCTTGGCATCACAACTGCACATCTAAATACTTCTTAAATATTATGAGGGTCTCTGTCTCCACCACCTTTTCAGGCAGTAAATTCCAGACTCCCACCACTTTCCTGGTGCAACTTTTTTCCCTCACATCCCATCTACTGAGTGGCACGGTAGCACAGTGGTTAGCACTGTTGCTTCTCAGCGCCAGGGTCCAAGGCTCGATTCGCGGCTTGGGTCACTGTCTGTGTGGAGTCTGCACATTCTCCCCGTGCCTGCGTGGGTTTCCTCCGGGTGGTCCGGTTTCCTCCCACAAGTCCCGAAAGACATGCTTGTTAGGTAATTTGGACATTCTGAATTCTCCTTCTGTGTACCCGAACAGGCGCCGGAATGTGGCAACTCAGGGATTTTCAGTAACTTCATTGCAGTGTTAATGTTAAGTTCAATCCACCTAACAGCAAGTCTTTCGGGACTTGTGGGAGGAAACCGGGGACCCTGGTGCTTTCAGTCAACAGTGCTAACCACTGTGCTACCGAGCCGCCCACTATTGGTGATAATTAATCCCACAAATATCACAGTGGATAGTAAACAAGACAGTTTTGAATGAGAAGTAGTCACTGGTACACACCAATTCAGTCACCTTCCCTTAATTCTTGTTTACTATCCACTGTGATATTTGTGGGATTAATTATTTGGGAGCACGGGTAATAATATATTCAACATATTTCTAGGATACATCATCTTCTTATGGAATGCAAGAAGAGACTTAACAAGATGGGACATCTGTTCCCCCCACTTGCTCCCCCCGGATTCCGGAACCAATATTGAGTGGATGAATTTACTCGGAAGGCTCATTTCCAGTGGGAAAATACCGCTTAGGTTTGTGGGGGTTGTAGTTTCTAGTGGGATAATGCCGCTTAGGTTTGTGGGGCTTGTCGATTCCAGTCTCGCCCACCCAGACTACAGCTCCCAGAAAACCCCACACCGGCACTGCCCCGCCCCCTCGGCGTTGCTAAGCGACAGGAAGGAAGGTAAGAGCGCTGGAAACTGCAGCAAAAATCATTCAAATATTCATAACAAAATCCAATTATATATTTATTATAGAATAAACTTATAGCAATGGCTGATTAATAACACCCAGATGCATCTGAATCCTCAAACCCCAACCTGTGATAAATAACTAAATAACTCCCACAGTAGGATCTGGAGCAGGATTTGGATCAGAAGCTGGATAAGGTTCAGGAACTGTATCTGGATCAGGATCTGGAATAGGATTTGTATCAGGATCTGGAGCAGGATTTGGATCAGGAGCTGGCTAAGGTTCAGGAGCCGGATCTGGATCAGGAGGGTATGTCAGCATCTGGAGCAGGAGCTGGATCAGGAGCCAGACCAGGAGCTAGATCTTGATCAGGAGCAGGATCTGGATCAGGAGCAGGAAGGATCAGGATCAGGAACAAGATAAAGAAAAGCAGTTGTAGCTGGAGCAGGAGCTGGATCTAGATAAGGAGCTGGTTCTAGATCGAGAGCAGGAGCTGCACAGGATTGGGAACGGGATCAGGATTAAGAGCAGTAGCTTTATCGGGAGTAGGAACAGGAGTGGGAACACAATCTGGTTTATGAGCTACAATGAGTTACAGGAATAGGAGCAGGAGGATCAGGGTTAGGAGCAGCAGAAGGCCTCGGATACTCTCCACACTTCAGCGCCTTCACTCCAATCACTTCCCCACATTCCCAGAATGTCCAAATTACCGAACAAGCATGTTGTTCAGGACTTGTGGGAGGAAACCGGAGCACCCAGAGGAAACCCACCCACATACAGAGTGTCACCAGGTGCTAACAACACCAACACCTAATAATCTATGTGCCTTCAGGAGAGCGGTCAATCTTAATTGTTTCACGGGATGTTACAGGCTAGGCCTTGAGCCGCGGCAGTACATGTGGTGTAGGTACACCCACAGTCCTGTTTGGGAGGGAGTTCCAGGATTTTGACCCAGCGACAGTGAACAAACATGACATATTTCCAAGTTAGGATGGTGAGTGGCTTGGAGGGGAACCTCCAGGTGGTGGTGTTGCCATGTACCTGCTACCCTTGTCCTTCTGGGTGGTAGTGGTCGTGGGTTTGGAAGGTACTGTCGAAGGAGCCTTGGTGAGTTCCTGCAGTGAATCTTGTAGATGGTACAGATGGTCGGTGCAGACTCGATGGGTCAAATGGCTACCTTCTGCAATGTCGGGATCCTATGGATTCAAACAACTGTGCATGTTTGGCAGACTATGTTCAGAGCCTCAGCTGTTTCATCTCTGACTTCATTCCATGTTCAAGGATGCTTCCCATTGGGGCGCAGTGCTTTTAACTTTTGAGTTGCACTACTTTCTATTACTCTAGCCTACGGTAGAGGTATAATTTTGCAATATTGCAATAACATTTTGCAATATTAGTTTTGTTGCAGACATTTCACTTTCTCTTAATTCTAACATTCCTGCTCTTGCCTTTCGGCTTGGTGCACGTGAAGGCCTCAGAAAGCAATACCTTAAGTTTCAGTGAACCAAAGTTTTCTCCTGAAATGCAGTTAATTGAAACAAGGCCCTGGTGGCACTTGTTGCAATAAAAGATGGTGTTAATCACTGAGCCCCCTGCACTGCCGAGCAATTCACTTTTCATCTTGTGGTGACTAGGGGATTTTCACAGTAACTTCACTGCAGTGTTAATGTAAGCCTACTAGTGACACTAATAAAGATTATTATTATTAGACCATTTTTAAAAAAAGAATCTGATTTTCCTTAAAAAACCAATACCAATTTCTTACAGAAATCTGACAATTTCGATTGAAATTCTTAAATTTCCGATCAAATATTTAAACTGGACCTAATCAGCGTCTTAAAAATGGAATTCTTCAACCACTGAATCAGTTATAAATGAGCCTTGTGCTCCTTCTTAATGTTCTGAAGGTATTTGCGAGAATGGAAAATCTTCATTAGTTAAGTAATGTAAATTGAGAGTGTGGATTATGGTTGCTTTTTGACGTAATTGGTCGTATCCCAGAAATACAGGGCGGGATTCTCCATAGCCCGACGCCGAAATCGGGATTGGCGATCGGACGGAGAATGGCTTCCGATGCTGGAATCGGGGCAGGCGCTGGTTTGACGCCGGTTCGCGATGCTCCGCCCCCTCCAAATTGGCATCATCGGGGTGCGCATTGTGTGCAGTCGCAGCACCGTTGGCACGTCATCAGCCTGCCCACCCACGATGCTCCGCACCCCGATGGGCCAAGTTCCCGACGGCATGGGCCCAGCAATTGGGAACCTGGCGTGCCGGCTGCAGACGGTGTCCAGCGGCGCTAACTCAGCTGGGATCTGTGCCTTTTGGTAAGGCTGGGGGGAGTGGTGAGGGGTGGCCAGGGGGTGGGCTGTGGGGTCGGGGTGGGTGGGCACGTGGTCCAGCACGGCCAACGCCATGTTTCCCAGCGCGACTGGTGGGGGCTTAGACGTGCGCAGCGAGTCTCCGGCCGTTCTCAACGCGACCCGCGGGTATTCCATGTGGCGCCGGTGCTAGCCCCTCACGGGTATCGGAATTGGTGAGGGATTCACGCCGATTTTCCCTGTCGTAGAGCACCATGGATTCTCCGTTCGCGCCGGCACTCAGCCCCACGAACAGAGAATCCAGCCCACAATGGGCTTAGCTAGGGTGCTCTTTTCAAGAGCCAGTACAGACTCGATGGGCCGAATGGCCTCCTTCTGCACTAAATTCTATGATTCTAAACTCGAAATGCTGATGATTTTAATTGAGCAGATGTAATTTAACATTGGATTGGATTGGATTGGATTTGTTTATTGTCACATGTACTGAGGTACAGTGAAAAGTATTTTTCTGCGAGCACTCAACAGATCATTAAGTACATGAGAAGAAAAGGGAATAAAAGAAAATACATAATAGGGCAACACAACATATACAATGTAACTACATAAGCACTGGCATCGGATGAAGCATACAGGGTGTAGTGTTAATGAAATCAGTCCATAAGAGGGTCATTTAGGAGTCTGGTGACAGTGGGGAAGAAGCTGTTTTTGAGTCTGTTCGTGCGTGTTTTCAGACTTCTGTATCTCCTGCCCGATGGAAGAAGTTGGAAGAGTGAGTAAGCCGGGTGGGAGGGATCTTTGATTATACTGCCCGCTTTCCCCAGGCAGCGGGAGGTGTAGATGGAGTCAATGGATTGGAGGCAGGTTCGTGTGATGGACTGGGCAAATGATGAGGAGTCCTGCGTGAATTTTGAATGACTTATTGGGTGAATTGGGTATCATAGAATTATAGAATCCCTACAGTGCAGAAGGAGG
Source organism: Scyliorhinus torazame (assembly GCF_047496885.1). NCBI lineage: Eukaryota > Metazoa > Chordata > Chondrichthyes > Carcharhiniformes > Scyliorhinidae > Scyliorhinus > Scyliorhinus torazame. The sequence continues at coordinate 234,255,559 of NC_092716.1, forward strand.
CCATTCGGCCCATCGAGTCTGCACCAACCCTCCGAAAGAACACGCTTCCCAGGTCAACTCCCCCGTCCACCCAATCCTTGTAACCCCTTATCCTAACCTGCACATCTCTGGACACTGGGGGCAATTTAGCATGGCCAATCCACCTAACTGGACTGTGAGAGGAAACCAGAGCACCCGGAGGAAATCCACACAGACACGGGGAGAAAGTGCAAACTCCACACAGTCAGTCACTGATGCCGGAATTGAACCTGAGTCCCTGGCGTGTGAGGTAGAAGTGCTAACCATTGTGCCGCTGTTAAGTTTGGCATTTATTTTGATATGTCATTTCTTTATTAGGTGGCAACTTTGACTCAGTTGTAAAACTCTCACCTTTGAGACAGAGGGTTGTGGGTTCAATCCCTTGTGCACATAACCCTGGCCGACACTTCAGTGCAATACTGGAGAAGTGCTGCATTGTTGGGATGCTATCTTTCAGATGATATTTTAACCTCTCGACTGGATGTGAACAGTACTATATTTGAAGAGGAAAGGGTTATTCTAGTGTCTTGGCCAAGATTTATTCCAGAACCAAATCCTCCATATAGCTACAGAAAGGCACTTGCCCTGCCCAGTGTGGCTGCCTCAATTTTAACATTTAGATTTGTTGGTCCTAGCTGTCCAAACTTTCAGTTGTACTTTCAAATGTCAGTTTTTGTGAACCTTCAAATCAATTTAGATTTTAGCTGTTAAATCCTTCAGCAGTTTGAAGTGGGAACAGCAAACAGCTGATGGTAATGTTAGTCGAGATTCTCCGAACCCCCGCCGGGTCGGAGAATCGCCGGGGGCTGGCGTGAATCCCGCCCCCGCCGGTTGCCGAAGTCTCCGGCACCGGAGATTCGGCGGGGGCGGGAATCGCGCCGCGCCGGTTGGCGGGTCCCCCCGCGCGATTCTCCGGCCCGGATGGGCCGAAGTCCCGCCGCTAAAATGCCTGTCCCGCCGGCGTAGATTAAACCACCTAACCTACCGGCGGGACAAGGCGGCGCGGGCGGGGTCCTGGGGGTCTGGCCGATCGGGGCCCACCGATCCACGGGCAGGCCTGTGCCGTGGGGGCACTCTTTCCCTTCCGCCTTCGCCACGGTCTCCACCATGGCGGAGCCGGAAGAGACTCCCTCCACTGCGCATGCGCGGGAATGCCGTCAGCGGCCGCTGACGCTCCCGCGCATGCGCCGCCCGGAGATGTCATTTCCGCGCCAGCTGGAGGGGCACCAAAGGCCTTTTCCGCCAGCTGGCGGGGCGGAAATTCGTCCGGCGCCGACCTAGCCCCTTAAGGTTGGGGCTCGGCCCCCAAAGATGCGGAGCATTCTGCACCTTTGGGGCGGCGCGATGCCCGACTGATTTGCGCCGTTTTGGGCGCCAGTCGGCGGACATCGCGCCGTTTCCGGAGAATTACGCCCGTTTTTCTTCATTATTACATATAGTGGATTATATAGACTTCCATTCCTCTACGTTTGCTGGTTTACAAGTAAAAGGACTCAGTGTTGCTCTTGTTATCGCCACTTTGCTGACATGATACAAAACAGTAGGTAATCAGCATAGTGAGTCACTGTGGGCTTGGCAAATGGTTTCTACATTATTCATATCTTTTGGTTTTTAGTCAAGTTGCTTTATGCTGCTGCCATACAGCAATTGTTCTGAATGGCACACGATAGATACCTAGTGTTACTCCAAGACTGAGCAAACAGTAAGTGCTGCTGCTGAGAGGATGGCAGATTGTGTTTGAATTTCCCTGGTTGATATTCTATCCAGTGATGCTGTCTGGGACATTCAGTGATAATTATTGTCAGTTTTGAATGTCCATGACTACAGAAAATGCAACATGGAGACTATTGTGTTTTTAGTTTCCATGGTTAATGATAATCACGGCAGACCAGGTATTAAATAATATTTCACTTTCAATAAGTATTAGCTAAAATTGAACATTGACACAAAATTTACATTTACAGTAATCTTTGTCCAAATTTATAATTAATTTGACTTTTGTACGTAGAGTGGTCACTCTGTGGAAACCTTTCAGATTTTTGCACTTTTTAAAAAGGCAACTAACCAATATCCAGTTTATTAATTGTATTCTTGATATATTAGAAACAGGAGGGAGTTTGTGGACTGTCCTTCCTTGATCCTCCTCCAGTTTTCTTAATTTTCCTTTACTCAGAGATTGGGGTGGGCGACAGTTTCACATTCACCAACTGCCCTCTGGTGTCTCACCATCTGACCATTCCTGATGCCTGAGGCTAGGTTTGATTATGGATAGACCTCACATCTCTCCCAAATATCGAATTGCCAGGGTGAGGCCGGCACGGTGGTGCAGTAGTTAGCGCTGATGCCTCACGGCGCCGAGGACCAGGGCTCGATCCAGGCCCCAGGTCACTGTCCGTGTAGAGTTTGCACATTCTCCCCATGTCTGCATGGTACTCGTCCCCACATCCCAAAGATGTGCAGGGTGGTAGATTGGCCATGCTAAGTTGCCTCTTAATTGCAAAAACTTTAAAAAAAGACATTGCCAGGGTGCAAACCACCACAAGTATCATTTTAATTGGGTTTTGGATTTAAATTCTGAGGCAGTCACAATTGGAAACTAACATCTATTTCAAGAGTTTAAATTCAAAATGTTTGTTCTCAGACTATGCACATTACAGGGTCACATTATAGTGTATCAGAGGTTGGAACAGCATCGAGTTTAAATGAAAAACAACAAATCTTCTCACAATCTGGGCAAAAGAAATGGTTGCTTGTCACTGTTTATAGTTAATGTTAAATCTATTTTAGTTTATCTTTTATCTCTATCTCTGTACTAAATGTATTTCAAGTCACCTTAACTTTCTTCCAATATAAAGACATTTGCAAAATATTATAGGTTTTTAATCACTATATTTTCTGGCTCCAGGTTTCCTTTGAATAAAACTTGAGTTGATTAGCTACCAGTCTATTCTGTCTCTGATCCATTTTGCTGACTACATTACTATTCTTTGAATACAAAAATTGAACTTGATAAGGATTGATAAGATATTTATATATAAATACAGTATGGCGATCTTCACTGTTAGAGAGGGACTAAATAGAGCACAAATATGATAATCAGCTTTAATCACCTGTTTAAGGACATGATTTCTCTACCATTTTCTCTCGAGTTACAAATGGTAATTCTTTAATATTCAAACTTTATTTTCAGTTTGTTCCTTATTAACAATAATCTTTATTATTGTCACAAGTAGGCTTACATTAACACAGCAATGAAGTTACTGTGAAAATCCCCTAGTCGCCACACTCCCTCGGTGTACCTGTTCGGGTACACTGAGGGAGAATTTAGAATGTCCAATTCACCTAATACGCACCTCTTTTGGGACTTGTGGGAGGAAACCCACGCAGACACGGGGAGAACGTGCAGACATCCGCACAGACAGTGACCCAAGCCGGGAATCGAATCTGGGTTTCTGGCGTTCTGAAGCAACAGTGATAACCACTGTGCTACGGCGCCACCCGACATAACCACAGCATTAATGGATACAATTTTGTAACAAATTGTATTTAATATTTTTCTGCACTAAGTTATTTATGCAAAGACTGGCTGTGATTATAAGAACTCTTGGCCAACATTCAGCAACTTTTTTATACTTCAGAAGACTGGGATAAATCAGTCAATGACAAGAACCTTTCAAAACAGTTGCACTATTTTAAATCTGTAAATAATCTGTCGAAACACATGATTGCTCTGGGCTGGATCAGCCAATGTGGCAGGACTGTAATCCTTACCTCTAATCGATTTTTTCAGACAATTTTAACTGGACAATACCAGGCACTTTAGGAGACTGAACTTGATTGCAGAATTAGAAGATGCAGAGCACTTGGTAAATACGTAGCATAGATCCGCGTTGGAGATTTTTGAGAGTTTACAGCTGGGTGCAGATGGTACCAAGCACTACCCTGATGACAGTAACTGTCTGATTGCTGCCGTACAACAGATGCAATAATGACGTGGTATGTTCCAAATGTACAAGATAACCAATACATCAATGCACACAAGTTACTATCTGCAAAGTTTAATCTTAGGGCCTTTATGAACACTCACATCTTCCGAAAACTTGGTAAAACCCTTAAAAGTAAGTTTCCTTAGTTAGTTAGCTTATTATTAATCTCATTTTAAATTGAAACCGGAGCTTAAATTGAAGGAGAGACTTTCTGCTGGCTTATGCCAGTGATATCAGCACTGATGGAATTGGACAAACCAGCACAACATAATTGAGGCATTTTAAATGCATGAAGCCCAAAACCACTTTGAGAGTTCTGTGATCTGTTACACTAGGTTCAATATTCAACCTGATCCTATACACCAAGTTGAGAGATTCCACCGATTGTGCATTTTGGGAAAACTTATTCTTTAGATGTTACAGGTGTAGGCACATTTTAAGTTTATCATGTCAAAAATATATACTAAGGAACTGACTTGTGTACATCCAGAAACTAGCAAATAGTTTGGGATAGTTTTTTACAAATCATTTTTAATGATTTGAATTAAAGTTACATTCAGATGGAAGATTGCGTACCTTTATAACAAATGCTTAATTTTGGTGATAAACCCATTTTGAGCTCTTAATAAAACTGCAGAACACTTTTGCTCAGCCCATAAGCATAAGCCTGACCCCGACCTTCCTGACGCTTGCGATTGCAACTCAGCATCCTGCTCTCATGCCCACATGTTCGTCCTTGGCCTGCTGCAATGTTCCAGTGAAGCCCAACGCAAGCTGGAAGAGCTACACCTCATCTTCCAATTTGGCACGTTACTCGGGACGCAATATTTTGAAAAATATCCCTATGCAACACCCCCCCCCCCCCCCCCCCCCATCATCACCGGGCCATCTGTCACTTATTCTTGAGTTTCTCTTTCACTGAGCACTAATTGTTATCCTCCCATTACCTCATTTGATATTTGACCTTTGTGCAACTACTAGCACCTTCTCCTGTCATTAACATTTTCTCTGTCTCATGATCTACGCGCCGGAATGTGGCGACTAAGGGCTTTTCACGGTAACTTCATTGAACCCTACTTGTGACAATAAGCGATTATTACTTATCTTGTTGCAATCTCTCCGAGCTCCCACCAATCACTGACCTTCTTTCTCCTCTGCTCCAGCTGTTCCACCCGCTCTTATACACTATATCATCCAACACATTTCCCCTCTCTTTAGCTCTGAAGAAGAGTCAGATGGATTTGAAGCGTTCTTTCTATTTTCTCTCTCTCCACAGATTGTTGCCAGACCTGCTAAGTTTCTTCAGCATTTTGTTTTTGTTTCAGATTCCAGCATTCATAATATTTTGCTTTAATGTTGTTCATAAAACTGCATCAGGTTTCCACTCTTAAATACACCGGGCGGGAATCTCCGACCCCGCGCCGGGTCGGAGAATCGCCGGGGGGAGGGGGACGCGAATCACGTGATGCCGGTCCGCCATTGGCCGGCGCGGTTGCTGCGGTGCCAGTTGGGGGCCACTCAACACGGCCCCCCCCGACGATTCGCCCCGCGTGATGGGCCAAGTGCCCGGCGGGTTAGGCCGAGTCCCGCTGGCGTCGTTCTCGTGTGGTCCTACCTGGCGGGACCTCGGCGTTTATGCTGCGGGAGGCGGCCTGGTGGGGGGGAGGGGGTTCCGACCCTGGGGGGGGCCTCCAAGTGGCCTGGCCGGCGATCAGAGCCAACTAATTGGTAGGCGGGTTTATCCCGGTGGGGGCCTATGTTCCTCCGCGCCGGGCCCGTGTAGGTCTCCGCCATGTTGCAGCGGGGCCGGCGCAGAGACGGCAACCCACGCGCATGCGCAAACTTACGCCGGCCGTGGCGCGCATGCGCGAACTCGCGCTCGCCGTGGCACGCATGCGTGGACCTGCGGCGCCTGTCCTGACGCCCGTATCGGCAGCTGGAGCAGCGTGAGGCTCTCCAGTGCCGTGCTGGCCCCCTGTGTGGCGCAGGATCGCTGATCCTAAGGGCCAGATGACACCTAAGGATAGTGTGGGAAGGTGAACGCTCCGGCGTTTACGACAGCGTCAACACTTAGCCCCAGGATCGGCAAATCCCGCCCAGCATCTTCAGCGGAAAAGACAGAATTATGTTTCATTATTCTGCCTGATTGTGCTGGCTCATTGTCGTTTTTACATTTGTGATTAAGCAAATTAGTTTTAGCAAATCTTGAACTGTGATCTAACCCGTGCAATTCTGAACGTATTTTGTGATTTAATTTCCTGATTCTGCCCAAAGTGGAAACTGCTCTAATTTAGCAAAACATTTTCTAAAAAGAATGACCTAATTTTGGTGCATGATTTGGAAGACAGGTTATGTTTACGTGAAGTTATTTGTGTTATAATACAATTGCACACTAATGTTAATTCAGTAACCAGACATAAACAGATATTCAGATGACAGCTCAACATAGTGGTAAGTAGATACAGGAAGTGCTCAGGATTAGTTGTACAAAAGCACCTTTTGATTACAAGGTGGCCTTGTGGTGTAGTGGGTATTGTCCCTGTCTCTGAGCCAGACACTTCAGGTTCAAGTCCCACCCCTGGATTTGATGGCCAATGAAGGTATGTTCATAAATCAGGTTAAATATCAACCTGTAAACCTTCCATCACGATCCAATGGCAGATGGTAAGAGCGGGAGAGGTTCCATTGGAGCTTCTCCCAACACTATCCACACCTTCAGACTACAACTTGCAGGAAAAAGTGCATGTTGCCACAGCAACTTGGTCTCTAAGTGGACTGTAACACACGATTGTATAGAATTCATAAGATAATTTTTGGCATAGTTTGTGACTTCTAATGGAAACATTCCTGATTTATTTCCCATAGATGCAGTCACGATATACTACTAGAAATAGGAAAATAATGGGCGGGATTCTCCAGAATCGGGAAACGCGATTGGGCGGAGGATCGGTTTTGCCGCTGAAATTGTGGCGGCCGCCGGTTTCACGTTAAATCACAATTCTCCATTGCCTCTGTAGCGGCATTAATGCGTTCCAGAACGCACATACAGTAAACGGCATTGGCATATCATTAGCGGGCTTGACCTGGCGTTCCCCAGGACCTCCGCGATTCTCCGCTTCCACTGTGGTGACTTCCCCATGGCGAGGTTCACATGTGCTTTTAAAAATCGTGAAACATACGCCGTGGCTGCTGAGGGAGAGAGAGGTGGTACGGAAAGTGTCCAACATCACCATAGTTTGCTGACAGTTGTACCACTGGCCGGGGGGCTTCTGCGTAGCGGAGGGGTGGCCTGGAGGATAGTGTGGGAAGGTGAAATTGAGGTAGAAGATCAGAATTGATCTTGTTGAATGGCAGAACGGACTTGAGGGGTCGAATGGCCTCCTCCAGTTCCTGTTCCTTATGTAATCTTGATGAAGTTCTGCTCTTATGATACAACCCAAACTTTGCATTCCCTCTCATGCTAACGGCCCATTGTGCTCAGCTCACTGACATCATGACCTCAACCAAGGTGATTTTAACACTGCCTTTATCACCTGCTACTGGCGATTCACCACCACCAACAGACAGCTGCTCTGGCACCCTAGCACCCTGGCAATCTCCATTCAACTGAACAAATGAGTCTCAGCCAGGCTTATCCACCCCCAGTCCGGACCATCCCTTTAGCGTTCTTCACCTCTTGGTCTACAACAGCAACATGAATTTATGTTAGCCCAATATATAGTGTATGCAACAATATTTCTCTTCACCGCAGTGCTCATTCACATCTGTTTTACGAGCACTTACATGAGCAGCTTACACATACATGCCACAGTGTTGAAGCATGTGCCAGATCTCACACTCTTAACTGCAGCATGCAGATTATCATAGATTATCATAGAATTTACAGTGCAGAAGGAGGCCATTCGGCCCATCGAGTCTGCACTGGCTCTTGGAAAGAGCACCCTACCCAAGGTCAACATCTCCACCCTATCCCCACAACCCAGCAACCCCACATAACACTCAGGGCAATTTTGGACACGAAGGGCAATTTATCATGGCCAATCCACCTAACCTGCACATCTTTGGACTGTGGGAGGAAACCAGAGCACCCGGAAGAAACCCACGCACACACGGGGAGGACGTGCAGACTCTGCACAGACAGTGACCCAAGCCGGAATCAAACCTGGGACCCTGGAGCTGTGAAGCAATTGTGCTATCCACAATGCTACCATACTGCCCCTTTCCTTAGATCTCTTTTTTTTTAAAAAAATGCTTATTCAGACTTTTTTAACAAAATTTTCAACCATACAAACAAACCCCCCCCCCCCCCCCCCCCGTAACAAAAATAAAACAAAAACTCGCAAAGCAAGACATAAACATGGCAAATCAATATGATACAGAACTTTGTACATTGGATTCCTCCCGTACATATCAGTTTTCCGGATCATTTATGTATTTTCTTGCTCAGATGCCCCCCCCGAAAACCCCCCTTTCCCCCGCCCCCCCCCAGAATGATATGTCGTGCCCCCCCCCCCCGGGTTGCTGCTGCTGTCGACCGAACTCCATCTAACGCTCCGCGAGATAGTCTAGGAACGGTTGCCACCGCCTGGAGAACCCCTGCACAGACCCTCTCAGGGCAAACTTTATCCTCTCCAACTTGAGAAACCCTGCCATATCATTTATCCAGGCTTCCACACTGGGGGGCTTTGCATCTTTCCACACTAACAAGATCCTTCGCCGGGCTACCAGGAACGCAAAGGCCAGAATACCGGCCTCTTTCACCTCCTGCACTCCCGGCTCGTCCGCTACTCCAAATAGTGCTAGCCCCCAGCTTGGCTTGTCCTGGACTTTCACCACCTTAGATACTGTTCTCACAACTCCCCTCCAGAACCCATCCAGTGCTGGGCATGACCAAAACATATGGACATGGTTCGCCGGGCTTTCTGAGCACGTCCCGCATCTGTCCTCCACCCCAAAGATCCTACTCAGCCTCGCCCCCGTCATATGCGCTCTGTGAACAACCTTAAATTGTATCAGGCTAAGCCTGGCACACGAGGAAGAGGAATTAACCCTACTTAGGGCATCAGCCCACAGACCCTCCTCAATCTCCTCCCCCAGCTCCTCTTCCCATTTACCCTTCTTTCCTTAGATCTCTGTGTGGATGAGCCAAGCTACTCACCTTGCTGAATGCAGCAGGTCTTTGAACCTTTTCTTGCACTGAACGGGGGAATGCCTGTGCTCTCTATTGCGCTTATCCCAGCTGCAAATTGGGTTCAGACCTTCTTGGTTGTGGCAGATGGATATCGAGGGCCACCCGAGTATAGGGTAGATCTCCTGCTCTGGACTTCTTCCTGATCAGAGAAGCGGGGGCAGCTGGTTCCATCCCTTACCACACGGTTCCCCAATGTGACATTCAATCAATGAAAATGTAAGGCTAAAAGAGTCCTGGGCCATTCAGATTACAATGCTCTCGTTCACTTTTACAGCCACTCAACAATTTCGCCACATCATCAATGATTACTGTTAACAGCGTGATGGAGAGGTGCAATTTATGTTGCGGCTCTGTGACCCCAAGGCAGCAAGCTGTGTTCCGTGACCACTGATGCCCTACTGGTTTACTCCCTTTAAGTCAGGCTGCTATGCCATGACAATACGCAGCTGTGAGGGACCTGGTGAAGGGACAACAGTGTGGGCACATCTTCATAGATGGGTGACAAGAGGGCAAGTGGCTGGGATTATGAGCATGGTACTGTTCATCGTTCATCCACTGAGTCGTGGCAACTAACTACATGACTGCAGCATATCCGAACGAGGTAATGATGGTAAGACAGTACCATCTCCTTGACTGTATTGTGAACCCACACCATGCTTTCAATGGTTCACTTTGATTTGGCAGCAAGGATGACAATTCTCCCATAGGGAAAGCCCATGATGGGCCATCAGTTTCAGAGTCAGGCATCAGTTGAACAACCACTGCATGAGTTCTCACACTCACCAGACAAGTCAATGATATCCCCTCTGAGGCTCAGGGACTTCACCATGGATGAACAAACCCCTCAAATATGCCTTTCCGAAGAATCCACTTTTCATGTGCACCCAAGTTGCCTGACCCAAGCCGGGCATGCCTCCGACCTGTCAATACTTCAATGTCGCCTACCCTGACTCATAATATAGCCCGCCACCGCAGAACAAACATCTAATGCGCGGGTAGACATTTCTAAAGTCAGGTTGCGTCCAAAAATCCAGACCATGGTCTTTGTTGCCAGAAATATCCAAGAAAAATGTCAAGAACAATGCCACAAACTCTTCAATGCATTCATCGACGTGACCGAAGCATTTAAATAAAAGCAAAATACTCTAGATGCTGTAAGTCTGAAATGAAAACTGAAAGTGCAAGAAAAACTCAGCAAGACTGGCAGTATCTGTGGAAAAACAAACAGCTAACTTTTTGAGTCGAATATGACTTTTTCCAGAATTGCACTATGACTGTGCTATCTTGAGTGGGAGATCAGAAACTGACGTTTTTGAAATCGACTGGATTGGGGTACCAGGGATAGGACTGTAGATCAGGAAATGCACTCAATTTTAATTGGTTAAGGTATCATCAGCTGTTAAGTGGAAGGCTGAATTTTAAATGTTCTAGATTCTAAAAATCTTGCTCTAATTTTACTGTTAACTGAAAATCACTATTCTCCTGCGTGTAGTATTTCAATGCTCAGGGATTATCACCTCCGCAACGGAAGGTGGGTGGAGTTAATGATGCAATTCTCCGGAAACATTTCAAAGTGCGGTAGCGAGCGGGAATTGCCGCGAGCTTCCTGACACTCAGCCCAGCATGGCAGGCAACGCAACTCAACGTTAATTGGTCCACTTAACGAGGCCTCACGGGCTTCTCGCTGCAAATAAAGGCTCGCCAGCTCATTCGCCGGGACTGCGCTCGTCAGCTCCCCGCTAATAACATCAAGTAGCACTTAAGCTGCACTTGCTCAGCGAACCCCAGCCAGCTTGCAACAATGGCGCCCAGGAGACAGGCCCCGAGACTCGGAGATGCTGACCTGGGAAGGCTCCTAGATGCAGTGGAGGCCAGGAGGGATGTTGTGTCCCCCCGAGGGTCCCGGAGGATGAGCCACAAGGCAGCCAGTGTTGCCTGGGATGAGGTGGCAGCAGCTGTCAGCTCGGGGAGTTTAGTACAGGAAGAAGGTCAAGACCTACACCTGGCAACACGAGTGAATAGATACCCAACGGTGCCCCCCCCAGAAGAAGGGAGCATCCGCCCCCAACACCCCATGCGACCCCCAGCCCTCCCTCCACCCCCTCCCCCCTCAACCCCCCTACCCCTCCTTCACACCGCCTCTCCCACCACTGTGAACTGCACATCTGGCTAACGATGCCTTCTCTGTGTCTCCTCGGGAAAAGTTCTCCCATACTCGTCGGGAGTGGGCCCAGACTGGTGAAGGGGTGCCGGACTTGAGAATCCTCACCTCCTTTAAGGAGTGGGCCCTGGAGGTGACCAGTGTGGCAGAGGACAGATGGGTCAGCCACGCGGACGCAGAGGTGAGGAACCACTGGACTCCACCCGGAGGACCTGTCAAACATGAGTTGTTATTGCCTTACTGACTGACCCATCCCTCCCACTGACCTCATGTCCATTCTCCCACAGGTCCAGCAGCCGACGCCGCCAGCCCATCCCGGGTGTCCCCCTCTCCTGACCCCGAGGAGATCACCTCAGGGGAGAGCTCCAAGGATGCATTTGTGGTCGCGGCACAACTGTCATCCCCACCCCCCACCAGTGCAGATGTGGAGATGCTAGTGGACAGGCTTCTGGGGCACAATCTGGTGAGCACCACACCGCTAATGATGCACATCAGGTGGAGGCAGGAACCCCCAGGTGTGACAGCAGTTGGAGAGCTGCTGGATCCCAAGATCCAGCTGGGTCCCAGCCAGATCCTGAGCCTGTGGAACCCTTTGTCGACGGTCTCCGATTCCCCGTTTTGCTGGGGGCTAGCAGGGAGGCAGCGTAGAGCTTGCAGCTCTAGCTCCGATACGGCCCGCGGCACTTCCAGTTCAGAGGCCTCCATGGTGGACTCAGCCCGCGTACCTGGACCGCCAAAGTAGTGCCCCCCATCAGTCGCTTGCACGCCTTGGACCACCCGCCCACAGTGCCCCCAGCCCCGAGTGAAGCCCCCCCTGCCTGCCGATCGGCCCTCCCCCGACTGTGGTGGCCCCGGACTGAGTCCGCAGCCACCACGCCGAGTTCACGAACGGTGTGAGCACACGTAACCCACACCGTCGGGAACTCGGCCGGTCGGGGACGGAGCATCGTGGGGCGGGTCTCAGGCAATGGCCTCAGGCGGTGGGTAATTGGCGCTTAAGAGTACGCCGCTTTTCAGGGGGCGGAACATTCAAAAAACGGCACCGCTTCTGATTTTGGAGGTAAAACGGATTCTCCGCCCCGTCGCCAAACGCGATTTCGGCGTCGGGGAGCGGAGAATCCAGTCTTTAGTCTCCAGGACGGAGAATCCGGCCCGAAGTGTCTCTCTAATTCATTATAAGAATGGACATGCCTTAATTATTGCCCAAAGCAATTTTGAAATGATTTGATGGGCGTAATCCAGTCCTTGATGCCCACTCTGGTTCTGATTGGAGCACCAGTCTGCTGCAGTGCTAACTTGTGACTTGACATTTTTGTGAGGAAACTTAAAAGTGTGAAAAAATGCACCAATTTGAATCTGATGTTTCAAATGTATGATATATCGTAAACTGATCACTGGAATCGAATTCTCTATTCTTTAATATGATTATAGAGGGTGCACACTGCCTCTCTCTGACTGTTTTACATTCTTTATAATGTACGTTGCCAAATGTTACATTTTTTGTGGTTGTTACTGCATGAAGAACTCTTCCAAGAATGGAAGCTGACAGATGCCTACATCTCATTAGTCAAAACCACAGAAAAAAAAGTTCTTTGCCTTGTTTAATTCATCACAAACGAACTCTTCTCCAAAATTTAGAGATTTAGATTAGTAAGCTTACAGCTTGGCTTATTTTTTTAAATTAATATTTGGATGCCACCCTCATTAGGTAACAGAAAATGAAGTCCTGGATTTTTAATGTTCAGGTGCAAGGTGAAGTCAGCTCATTATAATAAATTTTTGATCCTCTTAGCATTGTTGGGACAGGATAAAGATAAGGGGCAGATTATCTACGACAAGAGCTCTAAAGAGGCTGATGGTCACTTTAAAGCAACTGAGGGCAAAAATGGCAATAGATGAGTTTGCGTAATTCCCCTTTCAGTAACATAGCTTTGGAGTTCGTGCAGGAAAGGCTGGCTTAAATGGCAATGTCAAAGTAACTTGGATGATGGAGATAGAACATGTGGATTTTACTTTGCCCAGGTCAAAACCTAGCAGCAGGAGGGAAGACATTTGCTGGGCTTTGCGATGTTTCTCGGGTAAGTGTACCAATGTATGAATGTATGTCGTTTTTAGCAAGCATAAGTTCGCCACATTACCAGCTTGACTGATTATCTTAAATCGGTTGTTAGTGTAGCTATTAGGCCACTCAGTATTGTTAGTCATAGGCTGTACGTCCAAGGGATTGACTGATCGAAACAAACAGCATGTTCCTTCAGTTACTCATATTAGGCAGCGTATAGATTGTGCTCATCCAGCCCATTCTTGCAAAAGTCACTTAGATCTGACTCCACGATAGGACGGCACTGTCACTCAATTTGTTCTATGCTATGTAATGTTGACTATATGTCTCCTAGAAGCACTAAATACGCTGTCAGAACAAGGAGTCTCAAATCTCATGTTCATATGTGCACAGAAGGTGAACTGAAGACTTGAATGATTGAATGGCACATGTCTACTGTTTTACTCTCTTCCTGACATATATATCCCTTTTATCTATGAAGATGTGCCACCTTTCTAGCGCGAGAGAGCAAAGGAATAAAATAAAATATACCAACCATGTGAGTTTGGGGAGGACCTTCTATTTGCACGATCCCACTGCCTCTTTGCCACCCACCCCAGAATCTCTATGACTCTTTCCTCATAAAGACTCAAGGGTTATAGCTTCCCCAATTGCAATTTCTGTCTCCAGTTACCTCTGAAGACAGGTGACTGTGTACATGTTCACTTACGGGAGCCTGACCCTGTGTTTATGGGTGGCATGGAGCATGTTAGGACGAGTGGTTGCTTGTAAGGCCTCGATGAACGAGAAGATTATTACCGCTTTCTTAACATTGTTTCCATGAGCTATGACCTCCGATGTTGGGAACTGAAAGGAGTCACGTGTTGGCTGAGGTCCTGTCCGCTGGCTCAGGTAGATCTAAAAATAATCCCATGGCAGTTTTTGAAGAGGTGCAGTGAGCTCTCCCAGTGTTCAGAATTATTTCCTTAACCGACCGAAACAGATTAACTAGACATGCATCCCGATCGCTGTTTGTGGAATCTGCAAATTGTTGGCGGTGGCACATTTTGGGACATCTTGAGAATGTAAAATGCTCTTTATAAATTGCAAGTTACTCCTTCTTTCTATAGGAAAATTATTCTGCTACTTGTCCGAAAATAAACAGTGCAATGGGCACGAGTATTTGCACAATTCCCGTACCAGCCTCCCCGAACAGGCGCCGGAATGTGGCGACTAGGGGCTTTTCACAGTAACTTCATTTGAAGCCTACTTGTGACAATAAGCGGTTTTCATTTCATTTCACAACACAATGATGCTATAAGAAAGTTGTCTGATCACTTACTTGATAACAGGGGCCTTCTCCAGGATATCATTTGCCTCTCCAGGGTCACCTCACCAAATATATAAGTAATGGCATTGATTAAAATATATTCCAAATCAACATTCCAGGTACATTTTTAAAAATTCTGCAGCAGTTTGTATGTTTCCCAACTCAGTTGTCAGTGATAGAAGTCAAAACAATCGATAGCAAGAATGTTTCCTGTTACAAAACCACTGGGTTTTGCATAAACCATTCAGAATGCCTTGTGTAAACACTTTGTGCAGGTTCATTCGTGATTCCCCAGAGAACAGATTTGCAGAAGTTTGAGTTTTGCTCTATTACAGACTTTAACTGTTATTTTTTAAAATGCTAGACAGCATGCTTCATGATGCAGCATCCTGCGTTCATTGTTCAAAACATTTTACATTTCAGAAACGTGTCACTTAGAGTGTTTTATGTTCCATTTTGCTTTGGAAGCTTCTCAGTAAAAATGCCAGAAATGTGTTTCTTAAGCAGCTCAATTTTATCACCTTTAATGATAAATCACAATTACACCAGTAAAAAACAAGCAATGGCAAGTCTGCCATTCCCAATAAAAATCTTGCTGGAATCAATTTCAGCAAGACACATAGCCCTGTTTGGTGTTTTTTGTCCTTGGGTTTCCACTTAGCTTTATGAGCTGCATTTATACAGCATCTTTTGCTGTAGATTTTTTTTTTAAAGTCACATATGTCCTTGCCTTTCACCATACTGTTATCTGATGAAAATGGCCAGGAAATTCGGTGACACCATGCCTGTAATTCAGACACCAAGTGGGTGTCACACAATCCAATATGGTGAACACGCATTAGAGATTGCTGTATTGGGTTAGACAGCCCTGTCCACGGTACCTGCCAAAAATATTGGAGATAATGACAAAAATATTCAAATTAGGGCCCTACACCTGCTACTTTAGGGCCACTCTTGTGAGACACTATTTAAAAAAAATTGCTTTTCATGGTTGAATAAAGTCACCATAGTCCCAGATGACCATGAGCTGCTGCTCTCCACTTTGACCGGGAGAGCTGATTGGTGGCGATTTAACCTCAGGATCACCACACCTCAGGCAAGGGGCAAAGTTGAGAAGTCAGGGCCTTCATGAATAACCTCAGCTGGTACAGGAATTTAACCCGCACTGTTGGCATTGCTTTGCATCACGAACCAGTTATCCAGCCAACCGAGCTAAACTGGCCCTAATGGTTGAATAGTTGGTATGCAGAGTCTAAGATGTTGGGTGTGGGAAAGCACGGGTTGCAATAGTGGTGAGTGTGTGAATATGAAGAGAAGGTGGTGGAGTGAGTGTGGTGTACTGATTATGGAAGTGTGAAGAAAAACAGGGTGGGATGTATTGTGCATAGTAAGGTTG
Organism: Scyliorhinus torazame; assembly: GCF_047496885.1. Taxonomy (NCBI): domain Eukaryota; kingdom Metazoa; phylum Chordata; class Chondrichthyes; order Carcharhiniformes; family Scyliorhinidae; genus Scyliorhinus; species Scyliorhinus torazame. The sequence goes on from NC_092716.1 coordinate 234,271,682, forward strand.
GAGGTGTGAGCAGAGAATTAGAGAGCAGTATTCTTCCCTTAACAACCTGGTCAATTCATTGATTTTTTTCCCCCTAGCATGACCTGGAAGATAAGTTCCTGGCATTGGCCTCATCAGCACCCTCTTTTCATTGGTAGCAAAGGTGTAATCCGGAGGGCTTCCTGCCCCAAACAGAGACTAGGATTTCCATTCTTCTGTCCACTGTCTGCATCAGGGGTATTCTGCCTAAACCCCTTGCAGTCAAATTATCCCTTTGAAAATGATTCTTCATGTCTGCAGCCAAAGTGCACCTATCCTTTATAGGTGCTCGTTCCCTTTAAGTGATGTTGAAGATGTCCAGTTTCCTGAGAGAATCTTCTGGCAACCTCCCATTTGCAATTTTACATGGAAGTTCTGAAGTTCCGGTCAGTGATTCCGTGCTCCTCCAGAGATTGTGTTGAAGTCTCTACGGATGGAATTCATTATTATAAAAATTCCATAGATTTTTTAAAAATGTTTTAAAGTTTGTTTATGATTTTTCGCTTTCTTTCAAAGTCCTACTTACATCCTAATCTTTATTTTGCTTTAAAATGATTACAAAGTGAAGGATAATCACTAGATTTTGTTTCCCGGTTTAAAATCAAAAACATGGCTGGAAATACTCAACAGGTGAGGCAGCACCTATGGAGAGAAACTGAGTATGAGCTTGATGACCTTTCATTAGAACTGGCTACTTCCTAGTTGACTGTTGGTGAGAATCCTTCAATGTGATTGGTTCCTTAACCTTTCTGATGACAGCACTATTGCTGGACACTGACAGAATTCAGACTCCCCGATAGTTGACGGCAGGAAGGTGAAATACCTGCCACAGAGCTTGCTAGATCTTTGTGGGCAATGTTCTTTGACACTAGTGGTGAGTGCCCTCGATTCACCACTAACCAAAATATATACAGGCCCATATTTCATATCTTTCATTTAACTATTTCCACCCTCCTTATGTATTCTAGATTAAATATCTCTGCATTCGAAATGCCTGCTGTGTTTGGATCCCAACCTATGGAGGAAGGATTAATAGCCTTTGATGTTTTGGATAGATTTTGTAGCAGCCATGAGCAAACGTATGCTGAATTCCTGAAATCGTTTATGCATCTGAAAAAAGGTACGCATTTTCGTCAGAAGATGAATCTTAACTGATGGATGAAGATGAGGAAAGCATAGAGAGATGCTTTCCCTTTTTGGGCATAATTGGTAATTCCAGTGCAAATAATGTCTGCACTGCGTTTGTTTTGAAAGGTGTTCCTCCTCTCCACCTCTAGGATCCGGCCAATCCTATTTGCATGTCGCCAATGTAAAATCTGCAATGAATTGCGTAATTAGTCAGCATAATAAAAATAATTTAAATTAGAAGTTAATCCTTGACACATTTTAAAGGTGGTAACATGGTAAAGTTTGATTAATTTAACTGAAAAGGGTTTCTCATAAGAAAATAATCATTTTAAATCCGTGTCAATTCGCCACTTGCGACTACCCTGATTTTAAATGAAAGTCCAAAGAATGTGCAGGGTAGGTGGGTTTGCCATGCTAAATTGTCCCTTGGTGTCCAAGGATGTACGGGGTCAAGGGAATAGGGCGGGGTGGGTAGACCTGGGTGGAGCGCTCTTTCGAAGGGTCGGTGCAGATGCGATGGGCCGAATGGCCTCCTTCTGCACTGTAGGGATTCTATGAAACATAACAAAATATATAGAAAACTATTTTCTAGTTAAATTGGCATGTTTGGTTCCTTTGCAAATGGAAAATAGTTCAGGTGAAACTTTTAAAAATGTACCTATTTTTAGGCCATTGTGCCTATAAATGAATGCAATTAGTGGAAACTCCCAATGGAGATTAATTCACTCTGGGGAGCATGGAGAGTTTTGTGAGCGGGGCCTGCTTGTAGGATAAATTTTTCGCTCCCACTAGCAACCGGATTTCTGATGGGCTGAAAAGCAAAATTAGGCATGAGGCCAAAAATCAGATGGCGGAAAAACAAGTTGGAATTTTCCCTCAGGGCTTTTATGGTGGCCTCATGGCAGATCAACATTCCTGCTGATCCCTGTTGGGAATGCAATTTACATATATTAGCATGTCATGAATACTCATTTAAATCACAACTCACCAGATGCACGTTCTCCCTTCTAACTTAGTGCCGTGTCAGTGGCTAATTAGACCAGTCTGATTTACAACTGGATTAAAGTGTTAGCACCTACCCACCATTTTTCACTCATGATTTTGAGGTGTGCATACATAGCGCGTGATCCAAAGGCCGCGCTACGCCGAAAAAGTAGCTCGCCTTGTCGCACCATAGCCGATGAAAACCGGGATCTACCCGATTCGCAACGCCTCGCGAGATTCAACGCTGTCTCGCGAGATGTTGCAATGTAAATGCCGCTCATTGTGGGCGGAAACACTTTTTGGCAAATCTGCATATAGAGCGAGACAGTTAGTCTGACGCTAATGTGCAGATTCCCAAGGTACCTGAGGCTTCAGAATTCATCCCTTCGCTTCGGACACCTTGGGTAAGCGCCATTCAGCACTGGTGCCCACAAATGGGGACCAGACGGAATGGCACTCGAGTGCACCTTTCCCATGGGCTGCATGTGTCGGACTGTCTAACACCGTTGTTTTCTGTTTGCCCAACCCTCCCCAGGAGAAGGCCGCCCATTACCGTCGGGAGCGGGAGAAGGCTGGAGGGGGACCGCTGAACCTGGGGCCCCTAGCCATGGCAGAGCAGAGGGTCGGCGGCTCGGAGGAGAGGGATGTCGCTGGGTTGGAGTTTGGTCGCGGCCGAGGAAATGAGACCCTGCTGAGTTTCGGTTCCCCATGACATGTGTGTCAATCCCCCCCCCCCCCAACACCACCCTCACCACCACACTACCCGTCTCGAGTTTGGCGTCGGAACCTATTCTCCTCCCAATTGCGTTTCACGATTTCAGCGCCAGCCGGGCGAGATTCTCCGAGCCGCCGTGCTGAAATCGCGATTGGTGCGAGGGCGGAGAATGGGCGTTGATGCCTAAATCCGGCGTGACGCAGATCCCGTGATTCTCCAATCCCCGGAGAATTTCCGCGAATTGCGCGCGCAGTGGCGCGGGTAGGGGGCCATTGACCAAGATCCTTGCGCTGATTCTGCGAGGACAACTGGCCGAATTCCCGACGGCGTGGTTCGAATCACGTTTTGCCTGTTGGGAACGGCCGGCGGCGGCTGAGGACTCAGTCCGGTGGGGGGGGGGGGGGGGGATTTTTCACTGGATGGGGTCTCACAGACGGCCAGGCAAGCGATCGGGTGGTATTGATCCGCGGGCATGCGCGATCTCAGGGGGATCTACATTCCTGGTGCCGCTCCGCGGGCTGAGTCCTCCCCGCCGCAGGCTGCTGCCATGTGCATGAGTGGACACCCGATCAGAAGTGCAGGGCCCCGTATCCACAGCCAGAGCTGCAAGAAGCACTCCCGGGCCCTGCTAGCCCCTGCAAATTGGAGAATCTTTCTTAAGGAAAATCCCAGAGTGAAACGCCTGTGTTTTGACGCTGGCAAGGGGACATAGGCCCATTATTGGAGATTCCCTTCCCATGTTTTTAGATCTGATTTAACTCCAGATCAAAAAGCGGATGCAATTGTTAAGCATCTTCTTCAATATCTCAAGAAATCTGAAGACCCCTACCTGAAGCAGCATCTTTTAACGTTTGCCAATGATGGAGTGAGTATTATGCTGGCCACCAAATCAGGTGTTCCAGACCTATAGAGCACTACCCAGTTTTATTATTTGATTTTGCATGTACCATAATTAGAAGTTGCAGTGGGCGATTCAGTGACAGAAGTTAGTGGAGTGAACTATTTCTATTCATTTATGGACATATTCTACTCTGTGTATAATAGATCTGCTCCCAGTCAGAGGCAACTCGCAGAATGCGCTCTTAATTAGAAAACAAATTTCCAAAATAGGTCACATTTTAAGCATCAGATGAGTAGCAAGTTCATTTTGAACAGTGTCGGCTGTACTGGTACAGCTATAAAGCATTATGGGCTCATTTTCAACTGGCAATGAAAGATGAAACAAGGTCTGCATCTAGCAGGAAAACCTATGAGTGTCTGTTAAAGAGAATTTCCTTGAAACGCTCAAGAATTCTCATAAGCACTCTTGTTTATCATGCCATATGGAACCTCCCCTCCTGACGCATTGGGATCCAACACCATGGGCGGGATTCTCCGACACCCCCGCCGGGTCGGAGAATCACTGGGGGCTGGCGTGAATCCCGCCCCTGCCGGTTGCCGAATTCTCCGGCACCGGATATTCGGCAGGGGTGGGAATCGCGCCGCGCCGGTTGGCGGGCTCCCCCCCCGGCGATTCTCCGGCCCGTGGTGGGCCGAAGTCCCGCTGCCGGAATGCCTGTCCCGCCGTCGAGAATCAAACCACCTCTCTTACCGGCGGGACAAGGCGGCGCGGGCGGGCTCCCGGGTCCTGGGGCGATCTGGCCCCGGGGGGTGCCCCCACGGTGGCCTGGCCCACGATCGGGGCCCACCGATCCGCGGGCGGGCCTGTGCCGTGGAGGCACTCTTTTCCTTCCGCCTTCACCATGGTCTCCACTATGGCGGAGGCGGAAGAGACCCCCTCCACTGCGCATGCGCGGGGATGCCGTGAGCGGCTGCTGACGCTCCCGCGCATGCGCCGCCCGGCAAAGTCATTTCCCGCCAGCTGGCGGGGCACCAAAGGCGTTTCCCGCCAGCTGGCGGGGCGGAAATCTGTCCGGCGCGGGCCTAGCCCCTCAAGGTGAGGGCTCGGCCCCTCAAGATGCGGAGAATTCCGCACCTTTGGGGCGGCGCGATGCCGGACTGATTCGCGCCGTTTTTGGCGCCGGTCGGCGGACATCGCGCCAATTGCGGAGAATCCTGCCCCTGATGTTACAACCTGGCTGAGATGTCACCAATCGGCAGAGGGCTCAAGGACAAGGTCAGCCTCTTCATTTCGCTGAAATGTGGAACTGGATCCGTTGTGCAAATGATTGAGAAGCATTGGTTTGCAGAAATTCAAGAAGTGTCATGGTATTAAATTTTTAAATGCTTGTGGTGATAAAGCCTCTGCAGACCATGACACCGCTGGAAAACCTATTGATGAGTTGATAATTTCAGACAAAAGCCATTCGCCCGAACAGTTTTACAATGCTAACGAAACAAGGCTGTTCTGATGATACGTCTCTAGGATAATGCTAACGGCTGAAGAGAGTGCATCAACGGGTGTTAAGGATGCTGAGGATAGGTTGACTGTCCTGGGGTGCGCCAATGCGACCGGCACAAACAAATGTAAATTGGATTTAATTGGAAAGAACCATGCCCCAGGAGCTTCAAGAGTATTTGGACATTACCTGATCACTCCTATGTCATAGAATCCCTACAGTGTGGAAGGAGGCCATGTGGCCCATCGAGTCTGCACCAATCCTCTGAAAGAGCACCCTATCCAGGTCCACTCCCCCACAACCCCACACAACTGTTGGACACTAAGGAGCAATTTAGCATGGCCAATTCATCGAATCAGCACATCTTTGTACTGTGGGAGGAAACCAGAGGACCTGGAGGAAACCCACACAGACACGGTGAGAATGTACAAACTCCACACAATTACCCAAGGTTGAAATCTAACTTGAATCCCTGGCACTGTGAGGCAGCAGTGATAATCACTGTGCCACCGTGCTGCCCTTAATATAAGAGAACCTGGGTAAACAGGAACATGTTTCCTGATTGGTTTCATAACCACTTTGTATCAGAGGCACATGTGCATTATCAGGCAGCTGGACTTGATGAAAACTGTAAAATCATGTGGTTCCTGGACAACTGTTACATGCATACCCACGCTGAACACTTGGTGAAGAATATGTTTTTGTTGTTAACTTCCTTCCTAAAGTAACATCATTAATTCAGCTGATGAACCAATGCAATTTTTGGTCCATGAAATGTAAATATAAAGACTCCTTCTTGAATAATCTGCTTGATGCTGTGATGCCTGGGAGATGGATGGAATGCTTCCATGGGGTTCCCCAAAAGGTCTTCCCGTAGCTCTGACACCCTGTTACTGCCACATTAATGCCATGTCCCTCACCACCCGGGAGCTGTACTTACCTGTGCGCCCTTGATGTGGTTATCATAACTGATTTTAATTTTGGAAACGAGTAGTGATTCGCTCAGGCATGACTTCATCCTGGCCGGGAGAGCAGATACGCCGTGCCCAGTAAATATATGCAAACATGTCGCAATTTATGGAAATCAGATTCACGCCCTTTTTGGGCATGACGTTGCCGGTGGAGGGGGATGGGCAAGATCTCAAACTGGAGCCTCACTGTCGCAAATCTCATTTTTTCTGCTTGTGAGACTTAGCGGCCATTATGGGATTTGCACCCGCGATCAACACGGCTGCGAAATTGCGGCCTTATTATTTGGATCACATCAAAGACCACAAAATCATGTATTCGAAGTAAGATTGTCATTTGTTAGTCAGTTATAAAGCAAAAGTTCTAGAAGTGGTTATTTGAGTTCATTTTGTACTGCTGTGACTAGCAGGAGAGAGCCTCCGGCTAAAATCAAAGGACATTCTATTTGTGATTATCTTCTGGGTCTAATTCTAAAAGGTTTCAGTACTTGCCCTATATTGCACTACAACTTTCACCATTTTTCATGTATTTTCTGTAAGTTACTGTTTGAATTTGGAAACAATCGCTGTTTGAAAAACATGTCCTTCATATTGATTCAGATTGCAAAAGCAACGGTCTGCCCACTTTCTCTTCAAATGTACAATTCAGTGAAAGATACTTTGGACTTTCTGGGTGCAAATTAGTACTCAGCTTTATGGAATTGACTTGTAAATAAGAATAATACTCATGGTTACCTATGTAAATTTAGTGATGAGCTTGCACTTTTTCCCCAGAGGACCTGAAGAAACAGAAGGCATTACCTCCTGAATATGGCACCAAAACAAAAGTTGATGAATGCAAACTAGTTCAGAGGGAATGGTCAGAAAACTCAGGACAGAAAGGAGGAAAACCATCCAAGGACGACCAAGAGGCAAGTTTTGAATAAGAAGCAGGTGGCATTTATAAGTTACCATTTGATACAGTTGCAATATGATACATTTAGTTTTTTTAATGCAGAGAGGCAATTCTTTGGTATTCGTGAGGAAGCTCAGACTAATTATCGAGGCACCTGAAAGGGCAGTTGCAGTTTTACATTGAAATTTATAGTTGATTTAAACTCTTAGAACAGCATATGCATGTGTCAGAGAACAATACAGCACAGGAACAGGCCCTTCGGCCCTCCAAGCCTGTACTGGTCACGATACCAAACCCCAGCATCTTCCAAAGATTTTTTAAAAATCGTAGTTTTGTTTTTGCTGAAGAATCAATTGTTGATTGAAGAATTGACGTGCTTGATGATGGGTGGAAGAGTTAAAGTAACCATTCCTTTTAAAAACATTTTTTACAATTAAGGAGCAATTTAGCAGGGCACCTAACCAGCACACCTTTGGGTTGTGGGGGTGCGACCCATGCAGACACGGGGAGAATGTGCAATCTCCACACGGACAGTGACCCAGGGTCGAGATTGAACCCGGGTCCTCAGCGCCGTGACGCAGCACTGCTAACTTCTGCGCCACCTTGCCGCCCCGAAAGTGGCCATTCCAAGTGTAATTATTGTCCTATTTTGCTTTAAGCAGTTTGATGTTTCAATGTAAAAGGGAGGAACCAGAGTGGTTATTTCTATAATATCTAAACATTGAGACAAGGAAAATCGTGCTAACTAGGTGATTGCAACTATATTCTAACGTTTTTGCAGCGAAACTAAACAAACAGTGGGAAGGCCCACTAATTATTTTGGTAGGGGACTTCTGGGTGGGGGGGGGAATTCCACATCAGTGGGGTGGGGTTTCCTGGGGAGTGGGGGGGCTCGTGACTATTAGGGGGGGGTTCTTGCGGGGGGGTTCCATGTCCATTGGGTGGGGGTGGGATTCCCTGGGACGGGTGGGGGTGTCCCTGGAATGGTGGGGGGGGAAGGTTTCTGTGTCCGTGGGTGAGTTCCTTTTCTTTTCTGGTTCTGCATTTGTGAATAATAATAATCTTTATTATTGTCACAAGTAGGCTTACATTAATACCGCAATGAAGTTACTGTGAAAATCCCCTAGTCGCCACACTCCGACGCTTGTTTAGGTACACAGAGGGAGAATTCAGAATGTCCAATTCACCTAACATCACGTCTTTGGGGACTTGTGGGAGGAAACCGAAGCACCTGGTGGAAACCCCCACAGACACGAGGAGAATGTGCAAACTTCACATGGACAGTGATCCAAGCGGGAATTGAATCTGGGACCCTGGCGCTGTGAAGCAACAGTGCTAACCACTGTAGGGCATATTTGGGCAATTTTCCACTTTTCTATGTAGAGTTAGCATTTCAAGTTTAAGTCTAATCTTGAGCTCCCTTTTACAATGGACTATCACCGTTCCAATTTTTACAAGCTTCAACAGGCACATGCAATTCATACCTTAATTATGATAAGGTTTTTTAGTAAAACATAATTGATGCAGGAATACCAACACCCTATGATCTTGAGATTGCTTGTTAAAAATTGAAGATGCATTGTAACTTTTCTTGCCAAGTACAAATGCAAGCTGAAGTGTAATGTGTTTGAGAATGTTAAGCATTCACAAAGTATACACTCTGTACATTGATTTCCTTTAAATAAACCTGGGCCATGGTGGATGACAGAACAGTCCTGGCTGTTTAAGTTGACAGTAATAGGTGCTATGTAAACTCTTTAAATGAAGCTAAACTTTGTTTAGGACTGAAATGTAAAAGAATACTATTTTTTCTCACAACAAATTATGTTTTAATCATTGATTTCATTCCTAAGTAACCATGGAATACTGTTACTTCTATGTTCAGACTTTGTGACACTTTTTTCTATTACATACTAGACTGTGCTACTTGTCTCAAAAGTTTCCTGTTTGCGCGAACCATACAGAATAGTTGTCACCATGTTTATGGTAGAGTGCACAGAATGCATTTCTCTTGTATTGTTTCACACAGAATATATTTGTTATTATATTTTATCTTCGCAGTATAATGAATGTATTGTAGTTATAAAATGGAATAACATTTTGAGCAATTTATGGGGACTCTCAAAAAATGTGAAGTTATGCTTCTCTCGTCACCTTATAATTGTATTTTTCTTATAATGTAGTGTCTAACATTGTAAACCTGAAACAAAAAAATGCCGTAAAGTGCTAACATCTTGCTACTGCGAGTCACAAAGCATGTCCAGTGCCAGAATTCCAACCTCGTTGCCTGTTTCATTGGTTTCTTGCCGATTAAAGATTTTCCCCTCCCATGTCCCAGGACAAGCTGCCTCTGAGGTTGCTTGTTCAGGGTTAATGTTGAAAGACTACTTATAGCTTCTTTAACGTAGGCATGCCTCCTACAGGCAGAGTCTAGTACCTGCTAACTGTCTGTACAACACACAGTAGGCTGTTTGGTAAATTAAGCGATACGTATAATTAGGATGGAATAGTCAGAATGGTTACAGCACAGGAGGAAGGCATTCTATCTGTGGGGTCCTTGCTGGCTTTCTGCAAAGGCAATTTAACTAGATTCACTCGCTGGCCCTTTCCTTAGAACCCTGCATTTTTTTTCCAGGTGCTTTAAAAGTGATGATTTGAATCTGCCTCCCCCACCCTTTCAGGTAGTTTACATTTTAAATTCAAACAGCCCTGACTTTAGGGACTATCTTGCAGCAAGGTGTAAATGAGCAGCTTCCTGTAATGTATTGGACTTCTTCAAGATTATAAGTAATGGTTTTAAAGAAGATAATGAGAAAGTGGACCGGAAGTCTGATTGAGTATATATTACTTGTGCTAATTCTCTGAAATATTTTGAAAAATGTAATTTAAAAAAATTAGAAAGCATTTCCTTTATGTGTAGACCTCGGGGCTGAGCCCAAGATGGATTGATGATGTCAGCTGCGAGCTGAAAATGTTTACTTTATGCTCCGCTCTTGTCCACTATTCAATGCCTACATTGCACGCAGCAAAGTGCCAAAGCATGCTAAACATTAATATGTGACCAATATTAATTGGCAGGTTAGGATCGTTTGAATAACCCGGCCAGGAGAAACATAGAAACTAGAAGTAGGAGTGACGAATGTGATATAAAATAGTTACTTTAGAGATACTAGTTAATGTAATGTAGAAATAAGCCACTTTGATTTTTGCAGTTAGGGACAAAGGAATTTGGGACCGCATGGAAAAAGCAGGAAGAGGTGTGTCTATAAGAGTGAGGATGCATTGATAGGGGCCAGAGAAAGGGATTGGAAGTGAGCCAATCAGAATGGATTAAACAGGTCAGGAGGGACCTAGGCTGACCTATGTCCGTCGAGTATGTGAAACTTGATACCATTTGAACTGATTTTGCAGAGATTCCTTTGTCTGTTAGTTCAGTCGTTTTCTGGAGTGTAAGAGGCAGGACGTCCTGTTACATTCTGTAAGATGATAAAGCTTGCAAGCTAAATAAATAACTTCTGTTTACGTGCGAATCCGTCTCAACTTTTATTGAGGCCAGACTGACAGAGGAAGAAAATAGGAGATTGACATTTGGTGCCGAAACCCGGGATTTCTCTGGGCGATCCTGTTCCAACTGCGAAATCAGAATTAGACTGATTATGAACAGGAGGACGGGAACAAAGGGCCCTCAATGTAGAAATGGAAAACGACCAGCATTGATTGTTCCCCTCTTCTTATTGTCTGATTAGTCTGGTCACTCGCGGTTGGCACAGAAAGACCGCCTCGACGAAATCACAGGTCAGTCTGGGGATTAGCACTTTAATTGATGGGATTTCATATTGTTGTTTCGGCTTGGGTTAGGGTTTTGGGCTGATGTGACTTTAAATAATAAAGGTTCAGTCTATTATTGGGGTTCAGAGGCTGATGTGACTTTAAATAATAAAGGTTCAGTCTATTATTGGGGTTCAGAGGCTGATGTGACTTTAAATAATAACGGTTCAGTCTATTATTGGGGTTCAGAGGCTGATGTGACTTTAAATAATAAAGGTTCAGTCTATTATTGGGGTTCAGAGGCTGATGTGACTTTAAATAATAAAGGTTCAGTCTATTATTGGGGTTCAGAGGCTGATGTGACTTTAAATAATAAAGGTTCAGTCTATTATCGGGGTTCAGAGGCTGATGTGACTTAAATAAATGGGGGTTCAGTCCAGTATAACTGTTTTTAAATCTGAAGATGGTTCAACTCTATGTGTGAGTGTTTTAAATATATAGTTGATTAAGCTAAAATTGTCTCCTTGGACTGTAAAGTTCCGAGGTCTAGTTGAGATTGTGAGGTTGAAGCAGAAGTCTCTCAAAGGGTTAACAGCAGCAGGCGGAGTTGAAAACAGACAGTGCTTCTCACTCAGGCCTTGAGATAACAGTCTGCAGTGTAATCGGATACCTTTCCTTTGAGTCAGTGAACACCAGCAAAGTTACGTTTTGAATTAATTAAAGGAAACCAGTGGGTTTCTCCACCTCTTTGATAAAAGTTATTATTTTCGAAAGCAATTGATTGAAATTGCCAGAATCTTAAGTTTTACTTACTTGAAATAAGGTTTATCTCATTTTATCTGGAGATTAATAGAAACTTAAAGAAGATCATGGACACCATTTTAAAAAGTGTAAATCTGGAAATTATAGTTGATTTTGCTAATACTTATGTGTATGTAAAAGAAAAAAAACTTGTTAAAAGAAAAATTGTTAAGATAAAGAAATAATTAAGTTGTAAATGTTGTACAAGTTTGTGTTAAGCAAGTTGTAAATTTAGTTCTGAGTTGAGATCAGAGCTGAGCTTGCAAGTTGCAGTAATCCAATTTGAATTTTCAAACATTTTTAAGTTTTTAAAAAAAAGCGCAAGTAGAGGAAGGACACGGGTCACACAAGAGATGAGCTACGTAGTTTAATGGCTGGCCTTGAATTGACAGAAGAAGAAAAATTCAATAATTTGGAAAAGTCAGTAAAAGTTCCGTCTGCACCCATAGCATGGTCTGCGCTCATTCCAGAACCACCAGAGTACAATAATATACCCAGTCATTGCTCCCCAGATTTCAAATATGCCAGAAACTCAAGCCCTTTTGGGTGATAGTGTGGGTCCTGTTTTACCAACTTCACAACCGAAAGAGCAAAAGGAACTCTGTCCCACAAGCCCAGTTAGCTCTAGGACAAGATCTCGGACAGCAAGAGAGGGGCTTGAAGCTCACCAGAAACAATTAAGCATATCACCTCAGTCTCCCCAAACTAAGGAGAAATCACAAGAGTTGGGAACAAAGAAAGCTGAAACAACTTCGGTTGAAGAGAAAGAACTCCCCCTAGTGACAGGGAGAGACGTTGAAGTCTTGGAACAACCAGGGGAAATACCTAGAGTGCCCCCTGGTGACATTCGGAGACAGTTACCGATTAGGAAGATGAGAAACCCCGATCCAGGGACGGCGGCTGCAAACCCCACAATAGACGTTTACTTCCCATGGACACCCAGTGAGATGATGGCTATTATGACTACAATCCCAGATAGAAAAAAATCTCCTGCTGCCTTTGTGGATTCATTGAGAACTACTATCTCAATTTATCAAGCTGATTCAAGGGACCTCTGGGCCCTAGTTCAGCAGATTTTAACCCCAGCAGAGTACCGCACTTGTCTTAACCACCTGAATTATGCTAGTCATGCCGCACTCCAGCAGGCCTATGCGTTAGACGACGATAGAAGGACACAGATCTTAAATGCATTGAATAGCACATTTCAAAGGCCCATAAATCTTTCTGTTATCTTAGACCTAAAACCTAAGAAGAATGAAGACCCAGAGGAATTTCTGGGGCGTTTTAATGAAATCTACCGGGGGCAGTCAGGCGATTTGCTGTATCAAAATGGTCAGAATTCCCCTCAATACTGTGCTATGTTAATGCATTGCCTACCACCTTCTGTGGTTACTGCTGTGAAATGTAATAACATGAATTGGACGGAGAACGACCCTTCCCAGATGGCAAGGGCAGTCAGATTTTACTGGAAGGAGGGTGTAGGCCCAGAAGGAGGCTCAGTTACAAAGGTTAAGACTGAGTATGTAATGAAAAAGGATGATCTACGACCCCAACAAGCGGCAGAAATGGTAGTTTACCAGCAGGAGCCCCAATATAGTGACTTTGGGTGGGTGGATCAGCGAAGAGGAGGATACCAAACCCACCCAAAGGGACCCTCACCCCCTTTTTATGGCCCACCGAACGAATCAACAGCTCTACAACCGCAGCCCCCTCTGAGGGGCCATTGGTCTACTGGAAGAAGAGGACGGGGCAGCCATGTCTTCTGTGCAATCAGCACTTAAATTACCATTATCCGACCACACGCAGCAATTGTCAGGGTTCTAAGGACAGGTGTGTGAGTATCCTATTTCTGAACCTGTGACAGTCACTTACGAGAATAAGTCTGCAGAGCATCAGGTTGTAGTGACTACTGGATTGGACTGTAATTTGTTGGCCCGAGATTTACTGTGTATCTTCCAGCTACAGCTAGAATGCGGAGATGAGGGGGTAACGGTTACATCATGGAGGATGAGACAACAGTGCTATATTTCTATCACCCCCCAGTGGTGGACGTTAGACATTGAACAGCCACTATCACTGCATCACGTTACCCTGGCCTATGACAGAACTGGACGAAACAGGGAGTTGGAGGACAAATACTGGCCATTACTTGAGACCGAATGGCCAGTCAAGGTTACAGCCACAGTCACGGGAAAAGAAGGTACAGCCGATTTTGTTACAATATCACCACATTTATGGCCACAGTCAGCTTCGGTAAGCCCTCATATTACACGTCAGGTCCATGACCAGTACCATGCCAGGGATATGGGGCGAATGGTCAGCATCTTACCGCAGCTCGTCAGAATAGGTATGAGATATACCTTTTGAACAATCCACGTCTGGCATTTAAATACTGTACCACTATCAATCCAGCCTGTTTTCTTAGTGGTCCCCCTATCCATGAAGACGCACCTGGCCACGACTGTTTAGCCTTGATTCAGGAAACTACCACAATAAGGGGCGATTTGAGTGACATTTCGTCAGAACAACCTGACATGATTATGTGTGGTCAAATATCCCACCGGGGTTTAGTTAATGACCTACTGCAGGCCCTCCTTCTGCCAGCGCAGATTTCCGTTATTAAATGCGCTGCCCACACGAATGGTACAACCCCAGTTGACGTTGGTAATGAACGAGCAGATCGTGCAGCGCGCACAGCCGCACAAATTCAGCAAGTGATGGTGCCTAAAATGTTAAGTCAGACTAAACGATCTACTATGAATGTGTCTGCTTCTGACAAGCCAATGCCAACCATTCAAGACGTCATAAGGTTACAGGAGGACGCTCCTGAGAGTGATAAACAAATGTGGAAACGGTTAGGTTGTACATATGATTCTGTTTCCTCTTTATGGACCACGCCTGCACATCAGACTTGTATGTCTGATGTGCTGGCTTTATGGGTCATCGAATGTGTACACTTTGCAACTCATTGTGGGGCTCGGGGGACTAGTGATTTGTTGCTGGACACTTGGTGGCACCCTAAAATGCAGGGGTTGGCCCAAAGTATCAGTAATCGGTGTTTGATTTGTCAGCAATATAACACCGGAAAAGGTATCCCTTGTGGGAAGGGGCAAACCCCGTTGCCCAGTGGTCCCTTTGAGACGCTCCAAATGGATTACATTGAGTTGGAAAGGTGTCAATGTTATAAATATGTTTTGGTCATTGTGGATGTGTTCAGCAGATGGGTTGAGGCGTATCCGACTATCTATAGTAAAGCTGCTACTGTGGTTAAAGTCTTGATGAGGGAAATCATTCCCCGGTACGGTATACCAGCTCAGTTAAGTTCTGATAATGGGCCTCATTTTATTGGACAAATTAACAAGGAGTTTTGCTCCCAGTTGGGCATACGCCAGCAGTTACACTGTGCTTACAGACCGCAGGCAGCCGGGTTGGTTGAAAGACACAATCAGACCCTCAAAACTAAATTGGCTAAATTAAGAGCAGACACGGGACTGACATGGCTTAAGTTGCTCCCCGTTGCCCTCTTCCAGCTGCGGGTTACACCTGCGGGACCGGTCCGGCTTTCTCCCGCCGAGATTCTTTATGGCAGGCCTCTTAGAACTCCTTGGAGCCTGCAGGTTCCCAGACGGGTTCAGTTTCATCAGATGACTGAGGAAATGACCACCTATGTTCTGGCCCTTACGCAAGTGCTCAAGGAACTCCATGGCCAGGTCCGCGCGGCTCACCAGCCATTGCCCCCAGTACCTAGCTCACTTTCAGTCCAGCCCGGTAGTTATGTAATGGTCAAAAATTGGACTAGGAAGGGGTCGGAGCCGCGATGGGACGGGCCCTTCCAAGTTCTCCTTGCCACCCCCACAGCAGTTAAAGTGGAGGGGCGAAGTGCTTGGGTCCACCTACATCACTGTACATTGAGTCCATCTCCACTACTGTAAAAGGTCGGATACTAACCTGCCTCCCTTCTCCAGTGCTATTTTACAGGTGTGGAGCATGATGGAGTGGCTACGCATCGTCTGTCTGATATTTGGCCTCACTTCGCTTGGCGTGTTATTGGCGATGGACATGGAAAAGGGGAATATTATGTATCTGTGTAGCCCCAACCAATCTACAAGGATACATCACCTATGCACAGGTGATGTTCTTCACTGCCCCCATATACGAGGACATGGTATCGACTCATGGAAGGTCATCAAAGTTAAGGAGAATGCGGGAGTCATGAAGCAGCTGCACCGGTCCCGGCGATGGGAAGGGAACATTATATGGACATTGCCTTGTTTTTGGAATACATGTAAATTCGATTTTGGATGTGTTAAGAGTGGTGCAAGAAAGGTAATATCAGGCTGTCAGAAGAGCGTAGGAAGAGGCTATGAGGAAGTGAAAGGGACTAGAGAGAGGATGGGGCGTATGAGAAGGGAAGTACAGCTAGAACGTAGGTTACCGGGAGATACACTTAAGTTAGTTAAAGGCCAAACTGAGGAAAACACGGGTAGTAAACCTTGGGAGCCCTCGGGGCAATAACTAAGGAGTTGTCTCAGCTACGGTTGTTTGCAATGCAGAACCGGTATGCTCTTGACTATCTTCTGGCCCGTGAGGGTGGGGTATGCGCCATAGTACAGGGCAAGTGTATTATGGGTGTTCAAGACTTGACCGCTAACATCACTAAATTTATGGATCGCATACGGGATCACTTGGACGGGATGCAGGATCCTGGCTCTTGGGGTAACTGGGGATTTGGGGGATGGAAGGACTGGTTGATAAATATGGCCATGTATCTAGTGGTAGCTATCGGCTGCATCTTTGTGGGCCTGGCCATCCTTAAATGTGTGATGGGTAGAATGCGGGGTGCACTGGATCAGATCACCACCCCAATCACCGGCCAAAAAAATTTAACTGTTAAAATCCATGAGGGTGAAGCAGATGAAGGGGGGCTAAGACAGGAATTGGAAATGCAGCGACGAATCTTTTTAGATGAGGAACCGTAGCTATAGATTGGATAGTTCGGTTATCATGGAATGATAAAAGGAGGGAATGACGAATGTGATATAAAATAGTTACTTTAGAGATACTAGTTAATGTAATGTAGAAATAAGCCACTTTGATTTTTGCAGTTAGGGACAAAGGAATTTGGGACCGCATGGAAAAAGCAGGAAGAGGTGTGTCTATAAGAGTGAGGATGCATTGATAGGGGCCAGAGAAAGGGATTGGAAGTGAGCCAATCAGAATGGATTAAACAGGTCAGGAGGGACCTAGGCTGACCTATGTCCGTCGAGTATGTGAAACTTGATACCATTTGAACTGATTTTGCAGAGATTCCTTTGTCTGTTAGTTCAGTCGTTTTCTGGAGTGTAAGAGGCAGGACGTCCTGTTACATTCTGTAAGATGATAAAGCTTGCAAGCTAAATAAATAACTTCTGTTTACGTGCGAATCCGTCTCAACTTTTATTGAGGCCAGACTGACAGAGGAAGAAAATAGGAGATTGACAGGAGTAGGCCATTCGGCCCTTCGAGCCTGCTCTGCCATTCAGTATGATCATGGGCAATCCTCGATCTCACTGCCATATTCTCGCTTTCTACCCATTCCCCCTGATGCCATTAAAATCTAAGAAATTATCTGTCTCTTTCTGGAATATCACGGAGAGAATCACAGAATAATACAGTGCAGGAGGGGCCCTATGAGGTCTGAGGCGTTTAAGTCAGGCGACCCTGAGCTGTACAAGAAAGCCAGATATGATCTAAAGAAATCCATCAAAGATGCCAAAAGACAGTACCGGACCAAGTTTGAGCCCCAGGCTAGCCACACGGACCGCTGCTGACTATGGCAAGGTCTGCAAGACATAACGGGCTACAAGATGAAGGCATGTAAAATCGCTGGCTCCAACGCACCCTTCCCTGATGAGTTCAACGCATTCTATGCCCGCTTTGAGCAAGAGGTCAGCGAGAGCATGCCCTCCACCCTGGAAGCTTCGGATTAACTTGTATCTCAGGTTATCATTGCAGATGTCAGAGCAGCCTTCTCGAAGGTCAACCCACGGAAAGCCATTGGCCCGGATGGGGTACCCGGACGAGCACTCAGATCTTGCGCAGATCAGCTGACGGGGGTATTCGCAGACATCTTCAACCTCTCCACAACAATCTGAGGTCCCTATCTGCTTCAAGAAGACGACTATCATCCCCGTACCAAAGAAAAGCCAGGCAACGTGCCTTAACGACCATCATCCAGTGGCTCTGACCTCCATCATTATGAAGTGCTTCGAAAGGTTAGGCATGGCACAAATCAACTCCAGCCTGCCGGATTGCCTTGATCCACTACAGTTCGCCTTCCGCTAAAACAGGTCCACAGCAGACGACATCTCCCTGGCCCTGCACCCAACACTAGAACACCTAGATAACAAAGACACCTATGTCAGACTCCTATTTATTGACTACAGCTCAGGCTTCAACACTATTATTCCGACAAAACTCATCTCCAAACTCCGTGGCCTGGGCCTCGGCTCCTCCCTCTGCGACTGGATCCTGAACTTTCTAACTCACAGACGACAATCAGTAAGGATAGGCAAAACACCTCCTCCACGATCATCCTCAACACCGGTGCCCCACAGCCGGTGTCCTCAGCCCCCTACTATACACCTATGATGTGTGGCTAAATTCCCCTCCAACTCGATTTTCAAATTTGCCGATGACACCACAGTAGTGGGTCGGATTTCAAACAATGACGAGACGGAGTACAGGATTGGGATAGAGAATCTGGTGTACTGGCGCGGCGACAATAATCTCTCCCTCAATGTCAACAAAACGAAGGAGATTGTCATTGACTTCAGGAAGCGTAGTGGAGAACATGCCCCTGTCTACATCAATGGGAACAAAGTAGAAAGGGTCGAGAGCTTCAAGTTTTGAGGTGTCCTGATTACCAACAACCTGTCCTGATACCCCCATGCCAACACTATAGTTATGAAAGCCCACCAATGACACTAGTTTCTCAGAAGACCAAGGAAATTTGGCACGTCAGCTACAACTCTCACCAACTTTTACAGATCCCCGTTGAAAAATTCTTTCTGGTTGATCACAGCTTGGTATGGTTCCTGTTCTGCCCAAGACCGCAGGAAACTACAAAAGATTGTGAATGTAGCCCAGTCCATCACGCAAACCAGCCTTCCATCCATTGACTCTGTCTATTCCCGCTGCCTCGGGAAGGGAGCCAGCATAATTAAGGACCCCACACAACCCGGGTATACTCTCTTCCACCTTCTTCCGTCAGGAAAAAGATACAAACGTTTGAGGTCACGTACCAACCGACTCAAGGACAGCTTCTTCCCTGCTGCCATCAGACTTTTGAATGGACCTACCTCGTATTAAGTTGATCTTTCCTCTACATCCTAGTTATGACTTAAACATTACATTCTGTAGTCTCTCCTTCCTTCCCTATGTACGGTACGCGTTGTCTGCATAGCATGCAAGAAACAACACTTTTAATTGTATACTAATACATGTGACAATAATAAATCAAATAAAATCTTTGGTCTATCGAGTCTGCACCGATGCATGAAAAATGCATTTAATACATTCAATGACTTGGCCTCCACAGGCGTCTCTAGTAGAGAATTATAGCGAAGAAATCTTTCCTCATCTCAGTCCGAAATGGTCTACTTCGTATCCTGAACTGTGGCCCTTGGTTCTAGATTCCCCAACCAGGGAAAACATCCTCACTACATTAATATAAAAGCAAATTACTGCGGATGCCGGAATCTGAAACAAAAAATGAAAATGCTGAACAATCTCAGCAGGTCTGACAGAATCTGTGGAGAGAGAATGGAGCTAATGTTTTGAGTCTGGATGACTCTTTGTCAAAGCTCTGATGCTGTCAGACCTTCTGAGACTGTCCAGCATTTTGTGTTTTTATTTCATCCTCCCTACATTAATCTCTCCAGCCTGTTAGAATTTTATACGTTTCAACTGCGGCGCTGAGGACCCGGGTTCGAATCCCGGCCCTGGGTCACTGTCCGTGTGGAGTTTGCACATTCTCCCCGTGTCTGTGTGGGTTTCACCCCACAACCCAAAGATGTGCTGGTTAGGTGGATTGGCCACGCTAAATTGCCCCTTAATTGGAAAAGAATAATAATTGGCTACTCTAAATTTATATTAAAAAAAAGAATTTCATACGTTTCAATGAGATCTCCGTTCATCCTTCGAAACTTTAGTGAATACAAGCCCAGTTAAACCAATCTCTCCACATAGGACAGTCCCACTAACCCCAGTAACAACCTGCCGAATCTCCACTGCACTCCCTCTATGGCAAGTATATCCTCTCTTACTCCAGGTGTGGTCTCACCAAGGCTTTGCATAACTGCAGTAAGACATCTCTACTTCTGAACTCAAAACCTCTTGCAGTGAAGACCAACATACCATTTGCCTTCCTAATTGCTTGCTAGACCTGCCTTTTCACTTTCATTGATTGGTGTACAAGGACACCCAGATCCCTTTGTACATCCATATTTCCCAATATATCGCCATTTAGATAATACTCTTCCTTTCTGTTTTCACACCAAAATGTATAACTTCACATTTAGCCACATTGTACTTCATGTGCCATGTGTTTACCCACTCATTCTACTTGTTTAAATGACCTGGAAACCTTGCATCTTTTTCATAACTCAAAATTACCCCCAGTTTTGTGTCATCAGCAAACTTGAAAATGTTATTTTTGGTTTCCTCATCCAGGTCATTTATAGATATCGTGAACAGCTGGGTCTCAGTAGTACCCCACCAGTCACAGATTGCCACACGGAAAAAGACCAATTTATTCCTACTCCTTGTATCAGTTCTGTCACCCAATTCTCGCTCCATACCAAAACATTACCCAGAGAGGTGCATCGGTGATTAGAGTATTTAACTGAGATTTTGCCCCCAGATTTTTGGAATTATTTAAGTTTAATGACTGTAGACTGTGCGTTTTCTGACTCTGGTCTGGAAAACACTGCAGCTGATAGGAGATGAAGTCAGCACAACCTCTATTCCAGGCTAAGACATACGCCTCTGCTTTTTTCCCCATCATTACTTTATCAGACAATGTAGAATGCTTTCTTGTTGGACTTTCTCTCAATATTTGAAATGTTCCACTGTGAGCTTGAATACAATATGTGGTACTGGGCAGCCAGAATAGATACCTATGGAAAACAAACACATTTTGCAAGTTTACTGTTTGGTTTTGATGATGATAAACGTTGAACAATTTCTATTCACATTTTGCTTGTCTTTTAATTTATTTAAGGTAGACAATTACCTTGACATTGGGGAAATGGACAGTGAGATAGTTACTGCAAACTTCAGCAATGCTGGTAGGTATCAGTATGTTATATGTTAGATATCGGGGCAGCACGGTAGCATTGTGGATAGCACAATTGCTTCACAGCTCCAGGGTCCCTGGTTCGATTCCGGCTTGGCTCACTGTCTGTGCGGTGTCTGCACGTCCTCCCCGTGTGTGCGTGGGTTTCCTCCGGGTGCTCCGGTTTCCTCCCACAGTCCAAAGATGTGCAGGTTAGGTGGATTAACCATGATAAATTGCCCTTAGTGTCCAAAATTGCCCTTAGTGTTGGGTGGGGTTGCTGGGTTGTTGGGATAGGGTGGAGGTGTTGACCTTGGGTAGGGTGCTCTTTCCAGGAGCCGGTGCAGACTCGATGGGCTGAATGGCCTCCTTCTGCACTGTAAATTCTATGATAATCTATGATATTGCTGTTTTTGCGATGCATTTGAACTGGGCAAGTGGATTTGCCAAATTATGTCATCAGCACTTGTCCAGAAGCATTTGATTTCAACAATGAAGACCTCTCTGTCAGACAAATGAATTGGCGTTTTATCCACCTTGATTTTCGATGTATTCTCAGGGAAAAGTGTTTAGCATACCTTCCCAGTCTCACATTTGCTGAAATAATTTCCGGTCACCGTGGAACAATTTGCCAAGAATAAATCCATTCAATTCCAAATCCAATCAAAAATAGTGACTGTCCAGTATACTGAATACTCACATTTCAATATTATAAACTATAATCAGTTTTTACTGATTAATGAGAATTTTAAATAAATTGAAGCACCCTGTTGACATGACCATGCTAAAACCATTGAATCGTGGAATATTACAGCACACCATTTGGCTCACTATGCCTGTGCTTTTGAAATTGTTATCCAATGAATCTCGCTCCTCTGCTCTTTTCTATAGCCCCGCGTTATAACCCGATCGAGGTCCCCGCAGGGCTCGTGGAATATGTGCTTGTTAAATCCTCGAGATAATAGCTGGCCCAGAAGGGAGCCGACATTTTTGGATGGTCCTGGCTGCGTCTAGAGGTGCTCTTTGTCTGTTGTATTTCCTCATTATGAATAGGAAATAAACTTCATTTCACTTACCTTTTTGGGGCTCCTCTTTGACTACAATATTGGCGACGAGGATGGGATCCGAACCATTGCGTGCAAAGTACAATGGATCACCTCCGGGAGAGCAGGGAGTGAACGTCAGGACCGACCCCACTGGATGAGCCACTTTTTAGCCCCACCTGCCCGACACAATGAGGCCTGGGGGCACCACCCTTAGGGGCCCAGACACCTAGATGCACGAGGTGAAGGGCTTGGGATCCGACAAGGATGCTCAGATATTCACGGTTTTGAACGATATCCTTGCCACGGTTTTGAGCAATAGCCTTGCCGGGGAACGGCCACCGCCCCCCCCCCCCCCGCCCCAGACAATCAGCATACAAACGGCATTCCCCTGACCCAGTCCCGCAATAGCAGGAGGTACAACCGCTGGTGTAGCGGAGAAGACGGCCTCCTCCATCCTCTATGCAGAGGGGCTTGTGGACTTTAGTGGGGTGGAATATTATAACCCCGTTGAGACCCATCGGGACAGCCTGATCGTTCTCCCTGTGGGGGGTCGTGGAATACGAGCTCCCCCGCTGAGGGGTGGAGCCCAACAGTAGGGCTCGTCAAATCACTGAGATAAAAGCTGGCCCAGAAGGGAGCCGGCATCTTCGGATGGTCCTGGCTGGGACTAGAGGTGCTCTTTGCCTGCTAAATTTCCTCACTACGAGTAGGAAATACATTTCACTTTACTTACCTTTTCAATACTTCTCTTTGAATACAATACCCAGTTAATCTTTTCCTTCAAGTGTTCAACCAGTAGTACTTTTTTGAAAATTGCAGTGAGCCTCCTTCCACCACTCTTTCAGGCAGTGCATTCAGGTTACAATAATTTAATAAGGACACGGGTTACAATAATTTAATAAGGATCGAGTAAAAATAAAGACTATCCATGCGGGTTATTATAAATAACATCCTGGGAATTCCAGGTGCGGCGATGACCAGCTGAGTCGCACGTTTCGGCAGCTCCCTGTGAAACGGACTTTTGGGCTCTTGATAGGAGCCCCAACGGCAATTTTGACGGCTAAAAACACTGTGCGGTAAACCAGAAGGGAATCCCCCCTGGATACGGATGGAAAAAGGAGGAGAGAGTGGCCAGATTGCAGTGGATCCTTTAGAACAGCGGCAAGGAAGGCAAGCAAAAACCAAGATGGCGTCGGAAGGTGGCAGTTTAACATGGGGCCCTGAACAACAAGAGTTCTTGAAATGCTGTGTGGAAGAGATCAAAAAGGAAATGAAGAAAGAGCTGTTGGCCCCGATACTACAGGCGATCGAAGGGCTAAAGGAGGAACAAAAGACCCAGGAGCGGGAGCTTCGGGTCGTGAACGCAAAGGCAGCCGAGAATGAGGACGATATACAGGGCCTGGTGGTGAAGACGGAGACGCAGGAGGCACATCAGAAACGATGTGTGGAAAGGTTGGAGGCACTGGAAAACAACGCAAGGAGGAACAACCTGAGGATTCTTGGTCTTCCTGAAGGTGTGGAGGGAGCGGACGTCGGGGCATATGTGAGCACGATGCTGCATTCGTTAATGGGAGCGGAGGCCCCGGCGGGTCCGTTGGAGGTGGAGGGAGCATACCGAGTGATGGCGCGAGGACCGAGAGCAGGAGAAATTCCCAGAGCCATAGTGGTGAGATTCCTCCGTTTTAAGGATAGAGAAATGGTCCTTAGATGGGCGAAGAAAACTCGGAGCAGTAAATAGGAGAACGCGGTGATCCGCGTTTATCAAGACTGGAGTGCGGAGGTGGCGAGAAGGAGGGCGAGCTTTAATCGGGCCAAGGCGGTGCTTCATAAAAAGAAGATAACATTTGGAATGCTGCAACCGGCAAGACTGTGGGTCACATATCGAGGGAGGCACCACAGACGGCGGATGAAGCGTGGACTTTTATTGTGGAAGAAAAACTGGAATGAGCGGGTTATTAAAAAGAACGTTCGAACAAAGTGGTGGGGCGAATGTGGGGGGCAAAGAGGGGTTTTATGTACTAATCCTGCGATGTGGTAACTTTTCTCTCTCCCACAGGTGGTGATGGGGGAGGAGGGGAGGTGGAGGAGATGGGGCGTTGGCCATTGGGGGCGGGGCCAAGGGAGAAGCGCGGGCTTGGTTCCCGCGCTATGATAAGCATGGCGGGAATAGAGAAGCAGGAAGGAGGGGGCGTCGCACGGTGCGAGCCGAGGTCACGGGGGGAAGCCGAGGTCAGCCAGAGTTTGCTGACTTCTGGGAGCAACATGGGGGGAGTAATTACGCTAGCGGGGGATCTAGCGGGGGGGGGGTGGGAGGGGGGAATTACTGGGTTGCTGCTGCTGGGGAGAGGGGGGAGCTGGTATGGGAGAGGATGGGCGGGGGGGCACCGCCTGGTGGAGATACAGCTGCGTGGGAACCGGGTGAGGAGCTGGAAAAAGGTGATGGCTAATCGACAAGGGGGGGGGGGTAGGAAGCCCCCCAACTCGGCTGATCACGTGGAACGTGAGAGGGCTGAACGGGCCGATAAAGAGGGCACGGGTACTCGCACACCTTAAGAAACTTAAGGCAGATGTGGTTATGTTACAGGAAACGCACCTGAAACTGATAGACCAGGTTAGGCTACGCAAAGGATGGGTGGGGCAGGTGTTCCATTCGGGGCTAGATGCGAAAAACAGGGGGGTGGCTATATTAGTGGGGAAGCGGGTAATGTTCGAGGCAAAGACTATAGTGGCGGATAACGGGGGCAGATACGTGATGGTGAGTGGCAAACTACAGGGGGAGACGGTGGTTTTGGTAAACGTATATGCCCCGAACTGGGATGATGCCAATTTTATGAGGCGGATGCTAGGACGCATTCCGGACCTAGAGATGGGAAAGCTGATAATGGGGGGAGATTTTAATACGGTGTTGGAACCAGGGCTGGATAGGTCGAAGTCCAGGACTGGAAGGAGGCCGGCAGCAGCCAAGGTACTTAAAGATTTTATGGAGCAGATGGGAGGTGTAGACCCGTGGAGATTTAGCAGACCTAGGAGTAAGGAGTTCTCGTTTTTCTCCTATGTCCATAAAGTCTACTCGCGAATAGACTTTTTTGTGCTGGGTAGGGCATTGATCCCGAAGGTGAGGGGAACGGAGTATACGGCTATAGCCATTTCGGATCACGCTCCACACTGGGTGGACTTGGAGATAGGGGAGGAAACAGGAGGGCGCCCACCCTGGAGAATGGACATGGGACTAATGGCAGATGAGGGGGTGTGTCTAAGGGTGAGGGGGTGCATTGAAAAGTACTTGGAACTCAATGATAATGGGGAGGTCCAGGTGGGAGTGTTCTGGGAGGCGTTGAAGGCGGTGGTTAGAGGGGAGCTGATATCAATAAGGGCACATAAAGGGAAGCAGGAGAGTAAGGAACGGGAGCGGTTGCTGCAAGAACTTTTGAGGGTGGACAGACAATATGCGGAAGCACCGGAGGAGGGACTGTACAGGGAAAGGCAAAGGCTACATGTAGAATTTGACTTGCTGACTACAGGCACTGCAGAGGCACAATGGAGGAAGGCACAGGGTGTACAGTACGAATGTGGGGAGAAGGCGAGCAGGTTGCTGGCACACCAATTGAGGAAAAGGGGAGCAGCGAGGGAAATAGGGGGAGTGAGGGATGAGGAAGGAGAGATGGAGCGGGGAGCGGAGAGAGTGAATGGAGTGTTCAAGACATTTTATAAAAAATTATATGAAGCTCAACCCCCGGATGGGAGGGAGAGAATGATGGGCTTCTTGGATCGGCTGGAATTTCCCAAGGTGGAAGAGCAGGAAAGGGTGGGACTGGGAGCACAGATCGAGGTAGAAGAAGTGGTGAAAGGAATTAGGAGCATGCAGGTGGGAAAGGCCCCGGGACCGGATGGATTCCCAGTCGAATTCTATAGAAAATATGTGGACTTGCTCGCCCCGGTACTGACGAGGACCTTTAATGAGGCAAAGGAAAGGGGACAACTGCCCCCGACTATGTCTGAAGCAACGATATCGCTTCTCTTAAAGAAGGAAAAGGACCCGCTACAATGCGGGTCCTATAGACCTATTTCCCTCCTAAATGTAGATGCCAAGGTCCTGGCCAAGGTAATGGCAATGAGAATAGAGGAATGTGTCCCGGGGGTGGTCCACGAGGACCAAACTGGGTTTGTGAAGGGGAGACTGCTGAACACGAATATACGGAGGTTGTTAGGGGTAATGATGATGGCCCCACCAGAGGGAGAAACGGAGATAGTAGTGGCGATGTGTGGTCACGAATGGACGGGGATCTGCATATTTTCGGCTCCATAGAGGGACAAGGCAGGGATGCCCTCTGTCCCCATTATTGTTTGCACTGGCGATTGAGCCCCTGGCGATAGCGTTGAGGGGTTCCAAGAAGTGGAGGGGAGTACTTAGGGGAGGAGAAGAGCACCGGGTATCTTTGTATGCGGACGATTTGCTACTATACGTGGCGGACCCGGCGGAGGGGATGCCAGAAATAATGCGGATATTTGGGGAGTTTGGGGATTTTTCAGGGTATAAATTGAACATGGGGAAAAGTGAGTTGTTTGTGGTGCATCCAGGGGAGCAGAGTAGAGAAATAGAGGACCTACCGTTGAGGAAGGTAACAAGGGACTTTCGTTACCTGGGGATCCAGATAGCTAAGAATTGGGGCACATTGCATAGGTTAAATTTAACGCGGTTGGTGGAACAGATGGAGAGGATTTCAAGAGATGGGATATGGTATCCCTGTCAATGGCAGGGAGGGTGCAGGTGGTTAAGATGGTGGTCCTCCCGAGATTCCTCTTTGTGTTTCAGTGCCTCCCGGTGGTGATCACGAAGGCTTTTTTAAAAAGGATTGAAAAGAGCATCATGGGTTTTGTGTGGGCCAGGAAGACCCCGAGAGTGAGGAAGGGATTCCTACAGCGTAGCAGGTTTTAGGGGGGGGCTGGCACTACCGAGCCTAAGTGAGTATTATTGGGCCGCTAATATTTCAATGGTGAGTAAGTGGATGGGAGAGGAGGAGGGAGCGGCGTGGAAGAGATTAGAGAGGGCGTCCTGTAGGGGGACTAGCCTACAGGCTATGGTGACAGCCCCATTGCCGTTCTCACCGAGGAACTACACCACAAGCCCGGTGGTGGTGGCTACACTGAAGATTTGGGGACAGTGGAGACGGCATAGGGGAAAGACTGGAGCCTTGGGGGGGTCCCCGATAAGAAACAACCATAGGTTTGCCCCGGGGGGAATGGATGGGGGATATGGAATGTGGCAAAGAGCAGGAATAACGCAACTGAAAGATCTGTTTGTGGATGGGAAGTTCGCGAGTCTGGGAGCGCTGACCGAGAAATATGGGTTGCCCCAAGGGAATGCATTCAGGTATATGCAACTGAGGGCTTTTGCGAGGCAACAGGTGAGGGAATTCCCGCAGCTCCCGACACAAGAGGTGCAGGACAGAGTGATCTCAAAGACATGGGTGGGGGATGGTAAGGTGTCAGATATATATAGGGAAATGAGGGACGAAGGGGAGACTATGGTAGATGAACTAAAAGGGAAATGGGAAGAAGAGCTGGGGGAGGAGATCGAGGAGGGGCTGTGGGCAGATGCCCTAAGCAGGGTAAACTCGTCGTCCTCGTGTGCCAGGCTAAGCCTGATTCAGTTTAAGGTATTACACAGGGCACATATGACTGGAGCACGGCTCAGTAAATTTTTTGGGGTGGAGGATAGGTGTGCGAGGTGCTCAAGAAGCCCAGCGAATCATACCCATATGTTTCGGTCATGCCCGGCACTACAGGGGTTTTGGATGGGGGTGACAAAGGTGCTTTCAAAAGTAGTAGGAGTCCGGGTCGAACCAAGCTGGGGGTTGGCTATATTTGGGGTTGCACAAGAGCCGGGAGTGCAGGAGGCGAGAGAGGCCGATGTTTTGGCCTTTGCGTCCCTAGTAGCCCGGCGCAGGATATTGCTAATGTGGAAAGAAGCCAAGCCCCTGGGGGTGGAGACCTGGATAAATGACATGGCGGGGTTTATAAAGCTAGAGCGGATTAAGTTCGTCCTAAGGGGGTCGGCTCAAGGATTCACCAGGCGGTGGCAACCGTTCGTCGAATACCTCGCAGAAAGCTAGACGGAATGGGAAAAAGAAGGCAGCAGCAGCAGCCCAGGATCGGGGGGGGGGGGGGGGGGGGGTGGAGGAACCAGAAGGACTCTCAGGGTTGTTAATATATACTGTATAGTATGTATAGGTCGTTGCTACAGATAATTATATATTGGACTGTTAAATTATATTTTTGGAGAGTGTTACTTGTGACAAGGCAGTTGCCAATTAGGGCTAGTTTTCATTTTTGTTATTTATTATTTATTCATTTTTTGTTTATAAAATAGGTCATTGTTATTTGTGTTGTTATAATATTGTGTAAAGGATGCACAATGTACTGTGTTGGTTGACCAAAAATTTTCAATAAAATATTTAATTAAAAAAAAATAAATAACATCCTGTGCGAAAAGATTTTTGGCTGAATTTTACGGGACAATCTTGCCTCTGCTAAAAAGTCATGGGGAGCCCGCCCAGGCAAAAGTGGCTGGCCCTGGTCATTAATAGACTGGAGATGGGACTTCTGCCCCTTAGAGACGGGAAGTTCCACCTCAGTGAGCTGCTGGCCAGTCAGAGATCAGCTGCTCTCTAGTATCGGCAGCACCACTGGGAGCAGTGGCCACTGCTGAGACTACACTTGAGGCTTGAAGAGACGAACTGCAGTGAATCACGTAAATGTTTGCAGGTTTTACCGGATGCCAGGCCGGCAGGACCTGGCTAGGGCAGAGATGGAGATCATGGTTTGAGAGACCATGGTGGGAGGGGATCATGGGGCAGTTAGCAACAAATGGGGGCTTCTGATGAGCCAATGGAGCCTGCCTGTTAAGGATGAACCTCACCCACCTCCAACCCAAAAAGGAAAACCTGCCGGATTGAGTACTTGGTGTGGGTCTCTGTCGCCACCACTAAATCCTGGTGGTGACAGTAGACTGAGGCCCTGGGTGAATGAAAGCTTCCCCAAGACAGATGTTAGGCTGACTGACCTGCTGTTGCAGGGTTTATCCCTCCCCCCTCTTTCAGACAGAGAAACATTTGCAACCCTTCGTTCTCTGGTATTTCAAAAACACCCTGCACTTTATTCAATAATTTCAGTTTAACCTTGAATTATGGCTAACATGATTGGTAAGAAGATTTGGAACTCGTTTAAAATAATTGGTTACTAATCATTTAATGAACTGAAATACACATTCCACCCCTTTGGTTGTATCACGTTGGTAGGAGGCTTCTCAGTTGCAATTATGAATATTCACATAGTTAATGTATTGATTTTAATATTTCTCGACAAACTCTTTATGTTTACTGAACTCAAGATGTGTTTTTTTGTAATAGCGCCCTCTACATTTGAATTTGACTTATTAGTAATGAGACTAATTCTGATTCTAGCAACTGCTGCCCAGGGACTGTCCCTGCTGTTGCACAGTTGCCTCTGTCTGGGCTGTTCTGCATCATTGCTGCCCATCAAAACACAGCTGGGCAAACAAGCAAGAAAACAGCAACCATCACTAATGAGGACAATTATTGGCTAAGCAATTGATCCAGTGCTGTTGTTGGGACATCATGATAAAACCATTGTTTGATGTACTGATGCTGTATCTTCTCAGATAGAAACAGGAAGCAAAGTCACTTTGCATTGGATTTGTGCAGCATGCCCTGTGTCTGGCCAGCCATCGAGAGTTATGCTCGTCAGTCCTTACATAACTACAGTCTATTCATATTAAAGCACAGGCAATTGAATTCAATTGGATTTTAAAAAGATTCTTAGGGCTTGGCATTAGTGACAAAACCAACGTTTATTACATCCGAACAAGGAGCAGGAGTTTATTGCCATTTCTAGTTGCTGAGAAGGACCCTGTTGAACTGCTGCAATCCGTTGTGCGATGGAGCTGATCGGTAGATTTTTCCAGGATTTTGACCCAACGGTGATGAAGGAAGGATGCTATATGTCCTTTTCAGGATTCTCTGACTTTGGAAGGAAACCTGAAAGTGGTGGTCCTTGCTGACCTTGACCTTCTATTTGGTGGATGTTGTGGATTTGCAAGTTGCTCCCAAAGGAGCCTGGGTGAGTTGTTGCAGAGAATTCTGTCGATAATACCTACTGCAGTCCAGATAAACTTGGGATGGAAAAGGTGGTCGTTTTGGCTTGTGCTGGCCAAGTGAACTGCATTGTGCTAGATCATAATGAAATTCTTCACTGTAAAATTCTATCACATTCCAGATTTGTGCTGTATAGGTGTGGAGAGGCTTTGAGGATTCTGCAAATGCTAGACAATTGGGAATCGCATCTAACAGTAGAGATTTGGGGTTTTGCAAGCGTGGGCTGATTGATTATGGTCTATACTCTTGACTATTGTGAACTGCCTACTAACATCGACTGTAAGATGTGATTGGGCAGCACTTTCTGAGAAATCCTGAGTGTGCGAATAGTTACACTAACAACCAATTAAGATTCATTAAACTCATAACGTGGCTCACTTACGCTTGCTTTAAATAACATATCTGCACACACAGGGACTCGGTTTCTGAAAACAAAAGGAATATGTTCAACCCTGCGCCTTTTTTGAATTACCTGGGAGCTGGGGGAGCTTGTAGCCTCTGTTGTTTTCCCCATGGCAACATCTCAACTAATCAGAGTTGACTTGTGTTTGTTTGAAATTTGGCACTCTTGCATTTGTGCTAATGAACTTCAGCAGCATTTGTTTATTTGTTCATGGGATAATCATGGGTGGGCCAGCATTTATGTCCCATCCCAGAGGGTATTTAAGAGTCAACCACATTGCTGTGGGTCTGATGTCACATGTCGGCCAGACCAGGTAAAACTCAGCAGGTCTGACAGCATCCCTGGCGAGAGAAAATATGAATTAACGCTTTGAGTCTATATGATTCTTCTTCAGAGCTAAAGAGAGGGAGAAATGTGTTGGATTAAATACTGGGGTGGATCAGCTAGAACAGAGTAGAAGGTCAGTGATTGGAGCTAGGAGAGATTGCAACAAAGATGTATAGGTCACGAGACAGAGTAAGTGTTAATGGCAGGAGAAGGTGCTAGGAGTTGCATAAAGGTAAAATATCAGAATGTGTTAATGAAAGAGTAAATATCAGTGCTCAGTGAACGAGAAACAAGTGATAGATGGTCCAGTGGGGGCGGGGGGTTTGCATTGGGACAAAAATGTTTTGGATATAAAATGATTTTAAAAATGGTCAAGATGGAGGAGAAAGGTCCCAGTTGAAAGTTGCTGAACTCAATGTTGAGTCCTGAGGGCTGTCATGTGCCTTATCGGAAGAAGAGGTGCTGTTCCTCCAGTTTGTGTTGAACTTCACTGGAACATTGCAGCAGGTCAAGGATGGACATGTGGGCATGAGAGCAAGACGTTAAGTTAAAATGGTAAGCGACAGGAAGGATGAGGTTATACTTGCGGGCTGAGTGAAGGTGTCCCGCAAAGCGGTCAATCCATCCAAAATAATTAATTGGCCGTTTGTGCTTTGGGATATTCTAATGCCATGAAACACTCAATATGCACGATTACTCTTCCTTTTCAATATTGTTCTGTGGCTGGCTCTGAGTGTAATTTAAGGTAACTATTTCCCCTCAGTCCTTCTGGGAACATGCCTCTCGCTAGCTTACAGCATGATCATATCGAGAACTTGCTTTGTGGGAAATTAAGTGGTGAGCAGTGTTCTGTTATTCTGGTGCACACTGTGTTGAAGCTTAACGGCATGCTGTGACAGCACAGCTTGCCACTCTGAAACAGCTTTCAACAAACTTCAATTACTGAATACAATAAAGTAGGACTGAAGGAATATAATAATAATAATAAAAATCTTTATTAGTGTCACAAGTAGGCTTACATTAACACTGTAATGAGGTTACTGTGAAAATCCCCTAATCACCGCACTCCGGCACCTGTTTGGGTACACTGAGGGAGAATTCAGAATGTCCAATTTACCTAATAAGCACGTCTTTCGGGACTTGTAGGATGAAACCGGAGTGATGTTGAGTTCAAAGACTAAACTTAAAACAGAAATGCTGATTATTTTTATGGTGTGTCAATTCCAGTTAATACGTTTTCTGATGTGGGTTATGCTAGTAAGATCACGGGAGAGTTTCTCCGGTCCCCCAGCCCTATGTTACTCGGCAGGGCGCCATTCGCTGATGGCAGGATTCTCTGCTTCCGCTGCTGACAATGGGAATTCCCATTGAAGCCACCCCAAGCCGCTGAGAAACCCGCGGGTGGGGGAGCGCTGCTGGCAGGACCAGAGAATCCTGCCGCCAGCAAACGGCCGGAGAATGCAGGCCCACATTTATTACCCTAAGAAGCTGATGGTGGGCTTTTTCCTTGAACTCCTCTCGCCCCTTTGTAGTGGCACTCCCACAATGTACTGAATGCAAATTCATTGGCTCTTTAACAAAGCTAATCGTTTATGCTGCTATTATTTGTCATTCATAAGGGAAAGTAGTTTTCAAAAATGTATGAAGAAAATTCAAATGCTATAGTGTGATTCTTTAATTGGATTAGCTTAGGTGTTTTTATTTCTGTGTTATTTATTTGCCAAATTTTGGCCCTGCTATAATATTTATAAACATTTCTAGCTTGTGTTATTCTTTGCCACTGAATCTAGGATGTGAGATACTCCCGGGTGAAATAAAAGAGGAGAATGCTACAGATTATTCTTGTTTTGAATACAAACACACATCACTTAACTTCAAAATGAATCTGAAGGTTGAAGAGTTTAATAATAAAACACTCGATCAGGTATGTCAATTATTTAAGACCTCAACGTTTTATACTGTTGCAGAGTGGCTTTATCTTGACATTGGTCTGGATTTTGCAGTGGCAATGAAGGTGAATACATCAGCATTTGCTTTTATTATTCCACTAAAGCTGCATCTTTAGGATTCTGCACATACATAGAATAACTTGGAAATCCAGAAGTTGCTGGTGGTGATTCTACCCTTCTCCAGAGGGTGTGTTGTTCAGGTTCCCCCAGAATTCAGTGAATTGATAAAAACTTTGACTTTTACATTTAAAATCCCTTGTAAAAGTTACATCTTGTTGAATTATGTGTAACTAGGTTTTTAATAGTGTACTAGATTCATAATTACAGCTAAGCAAGCTCACTGACCCTGAGAAGCTAATTTCATATTTGTGGAATGTCAAATTTCTCCATTATGAGAAAAAAAATCTGTATATTTTACAATACTTTTCAGAAGTTTGTTTATATTTTAGCTTATATCTAAATCCAATCATAATTATCTATTTTATTACCAAGAAATCCAAATTAAAAGTGATAATCAATGCTTTTAATTATCTGCTTTGCCGTCTGTGAAAATACTTCAATGCGATTGGCTGATTACCTTGCTTGCTGACATCACTGTTGCTGAATGCCTGGAGATGCCCTTGACTTGCCATCAGATTTTAAACTCACATCAGAAAGGTGAAATCCACACCTCAAAGTTCGTTAGATCTTTTTGGACTGCAAGCTTTGAGTTCAGAGGTGAATGCTGTTGCTTCATCGCTAATTGTGAAATCTGGCCAGTTAATTTTAATCCTAGAAGGTTCCAGTGATCAGTGTAAACATGGGACTGCAAAGAGGTTTTATACATCCTGCAATATTTATCTTTTCTCCATTTAAACGGTCAGCATTATTTTATGTTGATTCAGAGCAGGGCAGGTGCTAGTTCTCACATCATATTCTGACATCTTGTCATATAGCACAAAATCCTGTGACATGTCGCATTAAAAGAAGATTGTGTCCCCATCAGAATCTGCCAGCAGTAAAATGCGCTTCTCCATATTTTTCATCAGGTATTGACAGATGAAGTCCAACCTTTCACATTGGATGAAGATTTTGACTATGACTGTGTCTGTCTCAAGCCCAAATACACTGAGGCTGAACTTAAAACTATCTCTGCCTTGTCAAAACAGAAGACAGATAGTGGAGAATTTAATGCAGAGAAGCTAAAGGATATTGCTGTTTCCTGATGCAGTCAATCAGGCAGCTAGTCTTGGAGCAGAACCTGGAAGTGAGACATTTTCAATCGCAAGAAAAACCATTATGGGTTGAAATCATGCTGTTCAATGTTAACAAATTTCATGTTTTATTAATGACATTGACTCTGACTGCAAATCATTAAAATAGACAGACAGGTTTCATATGAACTTGTGATGCATTTGTTATTAGTATTTGCAATACGGAGCACATGATTTTGATTTGATTTGATTTATTATTGTCACATGTATTAGTATACAGTGAAAAGTATTGTTTTTTGCATGCTGTACAAACAATGTTATTCAAAGGATGTTTATTTTATAAGTTCATAGTCAGAAGTATTGGAGACTAAAGGATGGGTCACCGCTCTGAGCTTCTTGGTGGAGATCATAGATCATAGAATTTACAGTGCAGAAGGAGGCCATTCGGCCCAACGAGTCTGCACCGGCTCTTGGAAAGAGCACCGCACTTAACCCCACACCTCCATCCTATCCCCGTAACCCAGTAGCCCCACCTAACCTAAGGGATATTTAGCACGGCCAATCCACCTAACCCTGCACATCTTTGGACTGTGGGAGGAAACCGGAGCACCCGGAGGAAACGCACACAGATACGGGGAGAACGTGCAGACTCCGCACAGACAGTGACCCAAGCCAGCAATCAAACCTAAGACCCTGGAGCTGTGAAGCAGCTGTGCTAACCTCTATGCTACCGTGCTGAAGATGTGGTGTCTTCAGCTGTCTCAATAAGAGTTTAAATTATTCATGTTCTCAGGATAAAGGGAAAATTTGGGAATCGGGGATAATCAGTTTAATCTCTCTTTCTGGGACATTGTGCCACATTGCAAGGAGGTTTTATTTGGTTTAGGGTTTTATCTGGGTAAATATCTCAGAGAAATTGGCAGTCAACCTGGGAGCAGGTTTAAGACCGAGAGGGAGAGAGAAAGAATTTACCAAAAGTGCAGACCTGTAGCAGTTTCTGATTTGGAGTGACTAAGCAGGAATGCAGTGAGGCCCAGGCTTGAACTGAGCTGTCCACAACCATGAGATGTTGAAGGAGATTCGGAAGGTTCGCTAAGCCAGATCCTAGTGGAAAAAGCTGAAGAAATCTCATACCTCGGAGGCTAGCGGGAGCACTGAGGAGAATCAAAGTGAATTCTTGAGAGATGGTTTGATCCCATGGTTCATTGATGCTTCATTGACGTTGACTAAATAATATGAATGCCTTGATGGTTTGAAGAAATTAAGCCTCAAGATCCTTAATAGTATTGGGGTTTTCCCACTTTGTGGGTGGAAATAAAAGTAGAATGGGGAATGTTCCGTTGAGATTTTTGGGTATGAAGTGTAAGTGATTACAGAATGTGGGCCAGAATTAACCATTCCTCCTGCGGTAGGTTTTCCTGTGGTGGAGATGGTTCTTCATTGGCCGCCGGCTGGGCCTTCCGATCCTGCTGAAGTCAATGGCATGTTGCTTACCTCAGCTGCCCCACAGCGGGGTCGACTTCGGCAGGACTGGGAAGATCCTGCTGACAGGAAGGGCCAGAAAATCTCCGATACTTTTTCAAAGTGTCGATCCCGGAGAGAATTCCTTCCAAGTCCCTCGCCATCCTGACTTGGAATTATATCGCCATTCCTTCACTGTCGCTGGGTCAAATCCCTGGAGCTACTTCCCTAACAGCACTGTGGATGTAGTTAAACCACAGGGACTTCAGCAGGTTCAAGAAGGCATCTCACCTCTACCTTCTCAAGGGCAATTAGGGATGGGCAATAAATGCTGGTCCAGCCAGCAATGCCCACATCACGTAAATTAATTTTTAAAAGTCCTGTCGCCACCGACAGCAGGAAAAGTCTCAAATTAAGCGTGGCCAATCCACCAACCTGCACATCTCTTGGGTTGTGGGGGTAGACCCACACAGACATGCCTGCTCTCACCCATTTCGAGCTGCTACTCTGAAGGGCAATCCCTCAGCGGTGATTTCACCACAAAGCAGGCAGGAGGACACGGGAAACGGTGCCTGCAAAC
This sequence comes from Scyliorhinus torazame, assembly GCF_047496885.1. NCBI lineage: Eukaryota > Metazoa > Chordata > Chondrichthyes > Carcharhiniformes > Scyliorhinidae > Scyliorhinus > Scyliorhinus torazame. The sequence continues at coordinate 234,307,747 of NC_092716.1, forward strand.
CAGCCACCCTTTAAACCCAGAGGCTCACAGACATGAAGGGCCGCTAAGGCCTGTGAGTGACCCACCCCTAGAGATGCTGAGACTGAACACCCGTCCTGTCCCGGGTTGAATTTATCTGGGTCCCCCGCGTACCCTCCGGTGCCCCTCTGTGACAAGCACCCTGGAGGGTGATGCTGACCTGAGCACTCATCTCCGATATCCCCTTCGGAGGTGAGGTTGCCATGTTCCCGTTTTTAAACAACTGTTGTAAATGGTCAGCGCCCAATGAATGTTCCGTATGGGGGGCGGGGAGCCCTTGCAGGAGGGCTCGTTAATGATATGTCAATGTATTTAAATGAGGTTCCTGATATTCCGTATCAGGATTTTCCTTACGTCAACGGCGAGGGGCGTGGAAAATCAGGAAATGTGATCTTGCCAGCGAGAATCGCGTTTCCTGACTCTCACTGGATTTTGCACCCACGTCATCCTTCTCGCTGTCAGATAATCCGGGCTCAAAATTGTCCGCATAGTGTTAAGTTAGTTGTACATGCTTTGTTTAATTCTTTCACAGTGAACATTTTTGTTTAAAACTGTAAAATCTTGTGGCATTTTTCTTTCAGTTAATACCTGAGCGTTCAAATTTCTTTTCTAAGTTACTGGTTTCAACCAAGGTTGTAACAATATTCAGTGGAGCTGAATGAGGTGACTTTATTTCTTTCTCTGGTATTTGCTTTTTTGTAGCGGATAGAAGATGTCATACTAATCACCAGCTAATGTGCTTTGCTTCCATTGAAATGTGAATTCATCTCTGCAGTAGTACTCGCGACAGGGATGCATTCACTCTATCAATTGATAAGCCACATTTCATTTCTTGGAAATGGCGCACATATATTTTAACCTGTAAAAGGCAATTTATGGAACTTTGCCTGGAAGGCAATTAGTATCAGTATAGTTTATTTTACATTATATTTCAGAATATTGGTGCTTCCTGAGTTTTTTTTCTGGTTTATATGCTCCATGAAGTGAGCCTGTTTTTGTTGTGTTATGACACCCTGGGCTAATGCGCAGTCGATTCCAGCCCCACTGACTCCGGAGTCCCAACGCAAGCGAATTAACCAATAATTCACATAAAATTTGCAGAATCTTTGGCCCTTTGACGGCTCAATAAGTGATAGCCAACAGGTTTGCAAGGCGAACATCATAACTGTTTATTTATAACAGAAACAAAGTTGAAATATTCAGTAATTATAACGGAATAATCTACTACTCCCCCCTTTTACCATCCCACCCAAACACACACAAGGCAGACACACACAGAGGGAGGGAAAAGGCTAAAAATAATAAGGGGATTAAAATGAAATGAAAGATCAGTGTCCTTGCTTCCGATGTTGAAGTCGTTGCAACAGGCTGTCCTTCCAGGGTGCGTAGGGATCGAAGCCACAGGTGTAGTGTTAGAGATGATCTTCTGGCAGAGCATTCAGTAAGTACTATGAGTCTATAAGACATAGGAGCAGACTCAGGCCATACGGCCCATCGGGTCTGTTCTGCCATTCAACCATGGATGATATGTTTCTCATCCCCATTCTCCTGCCTTCTCTCCGTAACCCCTGATCCACTTTTTAAATCAAGAACCTATCTATCTTTGTCTTAAAGACACTGAGTGACTTGGCCTCCACAGCCTTCTGCACAATGAGTTCCACAGATTCACCATCCTCTGGCTGAAGAAATTCCTCCTCATCTCAGCTTTAAAGGATCGTCCCTTCAGTCTGAGGCTGTGCCCTCGGGTTCTAGTTTTTCCTACAAGTGGAAACATCTTCTCTACATTCACTCTTTCCAGGCCTCTCAGTAGTCTGTAAGTTTCAATGAGATCCCCCCTCATCCTTCTAAACTCTGTCGAGTACAGACCCAGATTTCCCAAGTGCTCCTCATATGACAAATCCTTCATTGCGGGGATCATTCTTGTGAACCTCCTCTCCAAGGCAAGCACACCCTTCCTTAGGTACGGGTCCAAAACTGCTCACAGTATTCCAAGCGGGGTCTGACTACAGCCTTGTACAGCCTCAACAGAACATCCCTGCTCTTGTATTTTAGTCCTCTCAAAATGACTGGCAACATTTCATTTGCCTTCCTAACTGGCAACTGAACCTGTATGTTAACCTTAACAATGGGGACGGTTTTGAGCCCAGATTAGCTGTCAGAGTGAAGGGTGATGCAGGTGCAAAATCCAGTGAGAGTCGGAATCGCGATTGTCACCGGCGAGATCGCATTTCCCGATTATCCACACTCCTTGCCTTTGATGTAAGGAAAATCCTGATATGGAAGGTCAGGAACCTCATTTAAATACCTCAACATATCATTAGCGAGCTCTCCCACCAGGACTCTTTCCCCCCCCTCTCCCAGACAATAGAATTTCCACTGGAGAGTCACTTCAACATTTATTAACCTGGGCCCCTACTCCAAGGAACAGCTTCTGACCTGTTTAATTCTTGAGTCTTTTGTCTCGCCTCAGCCTAGCTCCAGTAAGAGTTTTAAACTTAATTGATTTCCTGCATCACCAGAATGACCTCCAGCCTTACTGAGGAGAGAACAGAGTTCCCAACCGGGTGCTTCTGAGAGGTTTTAACATTTCAGGGAGAGAAACTCCTGGACATTTCTCCAGCTTTGAGTTCAAAGCTAAAAGTGAAAACACAGTCACATAGAGGAAGGAACATTCCATAGAAACACCCGACCAATCAGCAGGGGCCATTGACAAGGCCCATCAATTTGAGTCAGTCCATTGGCCGACTGCCAAGTCCATCAAGGTGTGTCAGCACTGATCTCCCTGGATTCTGCAGATCTAAAACGTAAGCAGCTTCTTGCAACCTGCCTTGCCTTGGGGATCATAGGTCAAATTTCAATTTACGAGACCCTCGAATTAAAGGTGAAGTCCATCTTCAGGGCATAGGTACATTAACTGTCCACGTACAAAAATTGAAATAGCCAAAAGAATAAATGAAATTAAAAGGAGAAAAAGAGGACCAGACAAGAGGATCCCTGCAGTTGCTCAACTTACTTTGGCTCAAAATATTTGTTTATTTGTAATTTCCGCCACGTTTCATTGCAATGACCCCTCGGAACTCATTTACTACATTTATTACCCAAGCAGCATGGTGGCACAGTGGTTAGCACTGTTGCCTCACAGCGCCAGGGACCCCGGTTCAATTCCGGCCTTGGGTGACTGTGTGGAGTTTGCACGCTCGCTGTGTATCTGCGTGGGTTTCCTCTGAGTGCTCCGTTTCCTCCCACGGTCCAAAGATGTGCAGGTTATGTGGATTGGCCATACTAAATTGTACCTTAGTGTCCAAGGATGTGGGGTTACAGGGATAAGGCAGGGGAGGGAGCCTGGGGAGGATGCTCTTTCAGAGGGTTGGTGCCGACTCGATGGGCCAAATGGCCACCTCCTGCACTGCAGGAATTCTATGGTTCTCACCTTAACAGCAAAAGAGGAGACAATGCGCTGCACTCACTCTTACTCGCGGCAAATAGAGGAACTGAAAATAAATAAGGCTTTATTTGCTGCTATTTAAGAACAAAGAACAAAGAAACATTTGTCAGCATTTCAACCATGAAAAGTATTCCAGATTGACAGCATTTACAACTATTTTAAAATGTGACAGGTAGTAAATTCTGCTTCAGCAAGCCAGATAACATTTGGCAGGGTTTAACTTGGAACAAGCAACATTTCTCAAGGATATGAGTAGCAGGATAAGAATGTATTTGAGCAGTTGCTGGCCAAATTGAAAAAGCAGTATTTTTTTCCTGGAGCTTTAGATAAGCTAAATAACATAGCCAACATCTTAAATTGTTGTATTTATATGCTTATGGTCGGGCAGCAAAGGAAGGAATCCTTATGCTGATGCAGATAATGGTTTTTGTAGTTATTTTTCAAGCAGGGAAGGCATTTCTGGTAGCTCAGAATATTTCTTCATGCAGGTGTAAATGCCCTCACATAACAGGAAGGCTTAAGCTTGTCATTATTTTACCCCTCAGTGGGCATTTTGCAGCATTTTTGTGCTCCCCTCTAGTGCAGTTTGTGAAACAGAGAAGTTATGTATGGACTCATCTTTCTGATCCTGTATGCTGTGGAAAGGATATTATAGACCCATTTTGCCATGTATGGTAAAAGGTACCAACAAATGCTTACCGACATGATTGGTTCAGTAAAAGTTGATTGTTATGTAGGGAAATGCTTCTTTGTTTCAGGAGAGACCTATCAGTAATCGCCAAGCAGAGTTGAGTCAGACTCTCATTTTGCAACATTTCTGGGATTGATTTGAGAAAATTCTTTTTACCGATCTGCAGGTTTCAGATGCTGCTGTCAGTCGTTGATTCTCTCATTGCTCCATTGCTGGCTGGCTCAAATCTCAAGGGCCATACAAAGACCAAAGGATGAACATTTTGGAGCTGTAAATCAGGGAGGGTGCTGAGAATGTACAAGTGAACAACATTTTAAATCATGTGGATTCATTCACATCCAAGAATAAAACCCTTTTGCATAAATGTACCAAGCAAAGTTAGTTGCCGTTCCCTTTGTGTCGCTGAGTTTTCAGCAATGAAAATGATAAAAGTGGAGAACACGGTAAAGTAGAGCCGTGATCATGTTGCTGAACTAATAGGCCGAAGGTCTGGATTAATGATCCAGAGACATGAGTTCAAATCCCACCATGACAGCGAGGGTAATTAAATTAAATAGATCTGGAATAAAAAAACTACTTTCAGTGATCCTGAAACAACTCTATTGTTGTGAAGACTCACCTGATTCACTCATGTCCTTTAGGGAACAAAACCTGCTGCCCTTCTCCAGTCTGGTTTACATACCACTCCAGACTCTCACCAATGTGATTGAGGGCGAGATTGAACATCCTCGCTGCTCCGACTCGGTGACGCGATGAGGCCATTAACCGAGATGCAAGAAGCGAGAGGCCTCTCGCAAGATTTAAGACGCTCAGAACGCCTCACGAGATCTCATTAGATCTCGCGATCGAGGAGGAGATCCAGATTTACCTATTTAAGTGAGCCATTACTTAATGACCCGGGATCGAATGCCCGCGTCTGTGATACCTCGCCATGGCGCCATTTAGCACTGGTTCACACAGACGTGGATCAGGCAGAGCAGCACTTGCGTTGGGAGGGGTGTCTCCCAGGCCATCAGAGGCCCCCGGGTGGTCGAGCTCTGGACAGGGTGGTACCCTCCCACTTGTGCTGCCATCTGGGTACCCTAGTTCTGCCACCCTGACACTGCCAGGGTGCCCAGCTGGCAGTGCAAGGCTGGCAGGGGCACTGCCAGGGTGCCAGGCTGGCAGTGCCAAGGTGTTTGGGTGTCAGATTGCCCATGTCCGGGATCGGGGTGCACTACCCTTAAAAGGGGAGTGCTTGAGGACTCCCTAAGAAGTAAGCTGGGGGGTCCGGAGGCACCAGTGAGGAGTCTGAGGGGGTTCAAGAGATTGGGTTGGCATTTAAAAATGGTGCCCGATCTCTTCCTGCACTGATGAGCTCAGCTCTGATCGTCTGGGCAGGTGTGAGGTAAACAAAAACAGAGTCCCATTTTATAGCGACAGCATTGAGAAACACCCCACTATGTGCGCCCAAAATGGGACTCTTGTTTTGTGCCCTAAGTCTTAACTGCCTTCGGAAATGACCTAGCAAGTTGCATTGAAGAGGGAGGAGCAGCAGCACTTTCTCAAGTACAATTAGGAATAGGAAATAAATGCTGGCCGTGTTTCAAATGCCAAGGGTTCAATTATCTTTCATGAATGAGGTGGGCATTTCTAACTTGGCTGTTTACCAGTCCTGTGCTGTGATTGCCAAAGTTCTGATCATCAAATTTTCACAGAAGTGAACAGAAATTCTCAGGTATTAAAGGCTTCAATTCCGTAAAAGTGCAATAGCTGTTTTAGATTTGTTGGGATTGTTTTCGAACTGTCAACATCTTCCCTTGGTCTTCAGATATATTGATAATTTGAGAACATTTGCAAGAAATGGAATCTCTTGGTAATTAATTGCAAATTACAAATGAATGTGATGTTATGAGAGAACAGTGGTTGTTCTGCAGTATTGCTGTCATCATGTTAAATGACACAGAATGGCGTGACCATTTCTGCTGACATAAAAATGGACAAACTCAGGAGAGTGGGGAAGGCAGCAGCCGCAGGTATGATATACCTGAATCAGAATGTTGGAATGGTACAGGATGACCCTGATCGAATATGCGAGGAAAGAAATGGGAAATAAATGTTAGCCAGTGATGCCCATATCTCATGAATGTATAAATAAAAAATATACAGTTACAGATTTCACAACTCTATTCCAATTTGACCTTCTCTTCACAATTTCTGAGAAATATAATACGAGTTTGTTGTACATCAATTTTTCAGCCTTGGTGACCAGGTTAGCAGGGGATGGTTTAGCACAGGGCTAAATAGCTGGCTTTCAACGCAGACCAAGGCAGGCCAGCAGCACGGTTCAATTCCCGTACCAGCCTCCCCGAACAGGCGCCGGAATGTGGCGACGGGGGGCTTTTCACAGTAACTTCATTTGAAGCCTACTTGTGGCAGTAAGCGATTTTCATTTCATTTAATTTCATTTCAGATGTAGAAACTCCGCCGTCGGCATGCTCCGTTTTGCCGGCAGCGTCGGGGGGTTCTCGACGGCGTGGGGCGGCCCCACAATGGGAAACCCCATTGACCAGCTGGCGTAACGTAGCATCCCGCCGGCGTGCTGAACCAGAAATCTGGCGCGGCGGGTTGGAGAATCCAGCCCCATCATGAACTATTATTCAGTTATCCTTATTTTATCCTCCTCACTTTCATCAGCAAATGCAGATACCTTTGTGGCATGGCACAATATTGCATTGATTGCAAGCAGACTACCAGGTAGGAATGAATTTACAGTAAAAAGGATTAGGACCAGATCATTTAACAGTGAGAATGTGTTTCATTAAAGTGGGTCTTTAAACCAGTGCCCAATGCGTAAGGCAATTGCAGATGGTTTAGGCTTGCATTTGCAACGAAGAAGCCTCAAGCCTCAACAGAGAAGACCACATGAGTTTCAGTTGCCTACACCACAAAGATGTGTGTATGTGATTGTGGGCTTTCCCACTCCAAACAGTTCAGATGTGGATTAAAATGACAGTTGCCACAGGTGGGCGAGGGTATAGTACATGTGGTAAAGATTACCTCAAGTTGAGGAAACTCTAACGTGATTGGATCTTTTCTAGGTCATTAGAAGAAGCTGCATTGCACAACCTGTCAGGTGCTTAATGCCTTGAGTGCAGTAGTGTTATCTTTGCACAAATGTTTTTGTTGAATCAAACAAAACTATCCAATATATTAACACGGACCCATGTCATCAGTAAGATATGGTTATGCCTGGATCTAACAGTGTTGTAAGCTGAGCTGACCACACGGGGTGAGAGGTAGCTGAATCATTTATTACGGCATAAAGTACAATGACTGGTTTCATTTTATTTGGCCCAGAAGTAACATTCAAATCACATTTAGTTTTATAGGGACCCGGATTCAATTCACTGACTGTGTGGAGTTTGCACGTTCTGACGTGTCTGCTTGTTGTGTGGTCTGGTTTCCTCCCACAGTCCAAAGATTTGCAGGACAGGTGGATTGGCCATACTAAATTACCCCTTAGTGTCCAAAGAGATGTAGTTTAGGCGGATTGGCCATGCTAAGTTGCCCCTTGATGAGCAAGTTAGGTTACAGTTATAGGGCGGGGTGGATGGGGAGTGGATCTGGGTGGTGTGCTGCATCGGAGGGTCAGTGCAGGCTTGATGGGCTGAATGGCCTCCTGTTGGGATTCTATGAAATATTTTTGTAGCCAGATGAAAATAATGTGGCATATTGAATAAAATATTACTTGATTCCATAGCTGAAGCATTAAAGAGGCATGGTTTATATTCTCTTTCACCTGTGATACCAACCTAATTGGAATGTACAATTGTAAATGCGCGATTCTCTGGCCTCCGAGTGTTTATCTGCGGTGGGATCTTCTGGACTGGCCTCTGACAATGGGATTTCCCATTGACTTCACCCCACGCTGTTGGGAATCCTGTAGCAGGGGTGCGCCATCAGGGGGGACCGGAGGATCCTGCCATTTGTCTTCACAAATGTATAACTTCAGGCCCTTTGTAGGCTCTCAATGGAAGCCACACTTACTCTCTGCAGAAATGGGACTTGCTGAATGGAAGAGAGCCACAATAGGTATAATTCCTGGGGTATCATAATAGGAACATAGAAAATTGGAGCAGGAGGAGGCCAATCGGCCCTTCGAGCCTGCTCCACCATTCATTATGATCATGGCCGATCATCCAACTCAGTAACCTGTTACTGCTTTCCCCACATATACTTTGATCTCTTTAGCCCCAAGAGCAATATCTAACTCTTTTTTTTAAACATATGTTTTGGCATCAACTGCTTTTTGTGTTTGCGAATTCCACAGGCTTACCACTCCTTGGGTGAAGAAATTTCTCCTCATCTCCATAGAATATAGAATCCATCGAATCGCTACAGTGCAGAGGAAGGCCATTCGGCCCATCGTGTCTACACCAACCCTCTGAAAGAGCACACTGCCTAGACCCAAACCCTTGCCCATTCCCGGTAACTCCACCCAAACGGCACTTCCTTGGACACTAAGGGGCAATTTAGCATAGCCAATCCACCTAGTTTGCACATCTTTGGACTGTGGGAGGAAACCGGAGCACCCGGAGGAAACCCACTCAGTCCGAAATGGTTTAACCCATATTCTTAAACTGTGACCCTTGGTTCTGAACTTCCCCGCAACATCCTTCCTGCATCTACCCTGCCTGGTCTGTTAGAATTTTCTAGGTTTCTATAAAATTCTCCCTCATTTTTCTAAACTCCTACAAATATAATCCTAACCGACTCAATGTCTCCTCATACTCAAGTCCTGTCATCCTAGAGCTCAGTCTGGTAAATCGTCACTGCACTCCCTCTATAACAAGAACATCCTTCCTCAGGTAAGGAGACCAAAACTACACACAATATTCCTGCGATGGCCTCACCAAGGCTCTGTATATCTGCAGCAAGACATCCCTGCTGCTGGACTCGAATCCTCTCATTATGAAGGCCAACATACTATTTGCCTTCTTTACTGCCTGCTGCACCTGCATGCTTACTTTCAGCAACTGGTGTTCAAGCACACCTAGATCTCGTTGCACATTCCTCTTTCTCAATCATCATTATTCAGATAATAATCTGCCTTCCTGTTTTTGCTACCAAATTGGATAACCTCACATTTATCCACATTACACTGCATCTGCCATGCATTTGCCCACTCACTCAACTTGTCCAAATCACATTGAAGCATTTTTGACTCTTCCTCACAACTTTCCCTCCCACCCAACTTTGTGTATTATACAAATCTGGAGATATTACGTTTAGTTCCCTCATCTAAATCAATATATATTGTGTACAGCTGGGGTCCAAGCACTGATCCTTTTGGTAACACACTAGTCACTGCCTCCTCTTGGAAAAGGACCCATTAATTCCTACTCTTTGTTTCCTGTCTGCCAACCAGTTTTCTATTCATCTCAATAGCTTACCCCCAATCCCATGCGCTTTAATTTTACACGATAATCTCTTCTGTGGGACTTTGTCGAAAGCCTTCTGAAAGTTATATTAAACCACATCCACTGACACTCCTCATCAACTCTACTATTTACATACTCAAAGAATTCCAGTAGATTTGCCAAGCATGATTTCCCTTTTGTAAATCCATGCTGACTCTGTCCGATCCTGCCACTGTTTTCCACGTGCCTTGCTGTTAAGGGCGCAGTTCAGCCACCGCTTTGCGTCCGGCGTGGGTCCGGGCATGACAGGTGAATCCCGGGACTCTGATTGGTAGAGGCTGTTAACTGTTTCCTAGGACATTCTCCATGGTAATTCTTCTCGCAATTAGAGTCTATTTGCCAGCTGATCACCACCCTGCAGTACAAATTTTATTCTCTTTGCTATTGGTATTCTGTCCTGATGACATTAAGAAGTCTTACAACACCACATTAAAGTCTAACAGGTTTGTTTCGAATCACTAGCTTTTGGAGCACAGCTCCTTCCTTAGGTCAATGAAGAGGTGGATTCCAGAAACATATATATAGACAAAGTCAATGATGCAAGACGATACTTTGAATGCGAGTCTTTGCAGGTAATTTAGTCTTTACAGGTCCAGACGGAGCAACTGGGGAGAGGGAAAATCGCAGGTTAAAGAGGTGTGAATCGTCTCAAGCCAGGACAGTTGGTAGGATTTTGCAAGCCCAGGCCAGATGGTGGGGTGGGGTGGGGGTGGGGGGGTGGGGGGGGTGGGTAATGCAACATAAATCCAAGGCCCTGGTTGAGGCCGTCCTTGTGTGTGCGGAACATGGCTATAGGTTTCTGCTCAGCGATTCTCCTGCGAGGCAGCAGCGCTAACCACTGTGCCACCCTAAATTAATTGAATTTCAGTCCTGTATTTTAATATGGACTACTTTTTGCACCAAGAGATGATTATGGGCTTGATCCATTATCACAAAATAAGCTTGAATGCTAAAATTCCTTTGTAGCTTGCAGCAAAATAGAATTGCACATTTCTTATAATGGAGAATGCAAATTGTGCCACTGGATGTTCTGTATGTGGGTGAGAATAAAACAAATGGAAACGATTTTAGGACATAACCTGACATTGAGGAATAGTTTTGTTGGAGCGGGCTCGAGTGATGTAACACAGAAGGAAGCCCAGAGTGCCTGCACCCATCCTTTTCAATTTCAATATTACCTAATAACCATAATTTTCCAGAGCTGGTTGTCAGATCTATAATAGATTCCTAAATGTGTTATCCAAGATATCCCAGAGTTTGGTAAAAGTGTCTTCTTATATTTATCCCATGAAATGACATGAAACCTTTAGGTAGATATTCTTGATAATCAACTAGGTTACTTCTCAAACAAACGTATAGTTATGCAGCCACAAATGTTAATACTTCAATATGAACATCATTATAACACTGCTCAACATCTCCGTCCCTGTCATACAAAACCAAAAATGATTATCACCACCCTGTAAGGTTGATAGCTGATGAAATCATTAAAAAAAAAATTTTAAGTACCCAATTCATTTTTTCCAATTAAGGGGCAATTTGAAAATGAAATGAAAATGAAAGTCACTTATTGTCACAAGTAGGCTTCAATGAAGTTACTGTGAAAAGCCCCTAGTCGCTACATTCCGGCGCCTGTTCGGGAGGCTGATACGGGAATTGAACCGTGCTGCTGGCCTGCTAGGTCTGCTTTAAAAGCCAGCGATTTAGCCCAGTGTGCTAAACCAGCTCCACCTACCTTGCACATCTTTGAGTTGTGGGAGTGAACCCCACGCAAACACGGGGGGAATGTGCAAACTCCCCACGGACAGTGACCCAGAGCCGGGATCGAACCTGGGACCTCGGCGCCGTGAGGCCGCAATGCTAACCACTGTGCCACCGTGCTGTCCTAATAGCTGATGAAATCATGAATTAATTGGTTTGATTAGAATCCTGTGATAACTTCCTCATATTCATTGTTCTACGTGCAAACCAACTGATTCAACTGCAATTTTAAGGCAAGGTTGTATTACAAAGGATTCAGAAGGTGATTAACCCAAATGATTCAGACTCTCAACTGATGTTCAATGTAACATAAAGAGTGAGTAATGTTGTTCCATGACATTAACGTTAGGATTGAGATAATTCCTGGAATTGTGGAATGTAATTCTCTTTAACAAAATAATCTTCTGAAGTGCTATCTCATATGGAAATTTGCGATTGTTAAGCATTTAACTTGTTTGCCCTGGACTAATTTGCATAATCACTCCAGGTTGATATCATTGTTATGTGGAGACAATATCTGACACCTGTCCCCCCCTAAATGGATTACTCACTGTTCTTGATTTTGGTTTCAAATCTAAAGTTAAAACGGTCTCCAGCGTTTTATAAAAATATCTTTGTTTAGAGAAACAAATATGGAAGAGATATTAACAATCTCTTTTCCTTTTTGAGAACATTTACTTCCACAGCTGGTTTAATGCGGAAGACAGGATGTTACTCGGAGAAGGCTGCGATATTTGTCAAACAGTCTCCAAATAAGAAGGATCCACATTGTGATCCTTCCCAATGGCTAGTTTTTTCAAGAAGTCAAAGGTCGTATCACCACTCTGTTGGGCAATTAGATGTCAGCTGGATGCATTAAGGGGATTTGCGATTATGCCATCTTGGACAGATAATAATATTTTCCCTGTCATCAGGCATTTGGCACTTTCTTTTTCTTTAAGTGCTCATGTCTTTTATCTGCCATCAAAATTGCTGATGTGTTTAACAGGCCAGATTCTTTTATGTGGTATTTTGCAGACGCAGATGTAAATCTCTTCTGAAAGCATCCTAAATACTTGATGCAAGGTTGCTGTATTTCTTTCCCAGCATTCTTCATATGGATTTTGTAGCCTGATGGGTATCCGTAAGCCGTCACCGACAAAGCCTGATGGTCAGAAAGGCTAACTAGGTATATGCCTAAGAGCTGCGTGGGCGGCGTAGTTGCTGTGGTCTGCAGTGTGAAGATGTGGTTCGTGCTATGCCTCAGATGGGACTGTGATTGACCATGACCCCTGTGATCACAATTAGTGGCGGCAGAGTCTGGTGAAAGGAGAAACATCAGAGCCATTGATAGTGATAACCTGCAGGAACATCCATCGTGAAGGAACCCTGAGACTGGGACTCCGAGACATCGGAACCCATCGGGAGGTAGACTGATCACCTCGGGTAATATTTAAGTCCAAACCGTGAGCTTTGTTACTTTGTGTTTTAGAGTTTTGATACTTTGTGATAACTTTGCGTAGGTCTGTAACTGGTCAGTTACAATAGAGAAGATTGTTGGAAGATGACTTGAGAGTTTGAGTGTCTTTGTCCGCTGCGCTGCGTTAGTTGACCCGAATACAAGGTGCAACAATACGATAAAAACAAATGACTGCGGTTGCTGGAATCTAAAACAACAACAGAAAATACTGGACAATTTCAGCATGTCTGACAGCATCTGTGGAGAGAGAAGGGAGCTCACGTTTCGAGGCTGGATGACTCTTTGTCAGAGCTTTGAACAGGCGCCGGAATGTGGCGACTAGGGGCTTTTCACAGTAACTTCATTTGAAGCCTACTTGTGACAATAAGCGATTTTCATTTCATTTCATTTCACTTTCAGACCTGCTGAGATTGCCCATTATTTTCTGCTTGGGTGCAACAATTTGAATTTAGTTTCAGAAATTCAAATTGAACTTGACAACGGCGTCTGTGTTGTTGAGGTTGTTTCTACATGTCGGTGGGATGCTTGCATTGCTTATTGTGATAACATTTCTCAAAATAGAAATAAATATTTTGAAATTACTCAACTTCAAACAAACAACAGTGTAAAATCATCTTTTGTTGCACATGTATTTTCACCCAGCTCCTTCCTCACAGGAAAAAACCCTCCCTTTTCCGTTTCAATACCAGCTGCTTACTAATGATTGTCAGCAGGACCTGCAAATGGAGTACGATCGATGGGATGGACAATCTCTTGTCAGATGTGCTCCATCCTGTGGCTGAGGTGAGAACTGACGAAACTTGCACAGATCACCAGAAAATGCTCAACAGGTCTGGCAGCATCCGTAGATTGAAGACCTTTCATCAAAACTGGGAAAAGTAGAGATGCTATCGTTTTTAAACAAATGAAATTTAAAGAAGTGAAATTGAGGGCGGTACGGTAGCACAGTGGTTAGCACAGTTGAGGGCGGTAACCCCCACTTAACCTTTTTAGACACTAAGAGCAATTTAGCATGGCCAATCCACCTAACCTGCACATCTTTGGTCTGTGGGAGGAAACCGGAGCACCCGGAGGAAACCCACGCAGACACGGGGAGAACGTACAGACTCCGCACAGACAGTGACCCAGCCGGGAATCGAACCTTGGACCCTGGAGCTGTGAAGCAACTGTGCTCACCGCTATGCTACCGCGCCGCCCTCTTTGCCCATCACAGGTACCCTCCCAAGGTTATACTCCCATTGAAAGGGTAATGTGTTTATGAGGTTTCTAAAGTTCTTCTGTTTTGGGGCTGTGTCTTTAATTTAAGGTAAAATTAATTTAATTTAAGGTAAAATGAAGGGGGAGGTCATGTGACCTGTTCCGAAGTCTGCTTGACAACAAGCCTGGGCATCTTGGATATTGGGTTATAAACAGCTGTGCTGTAAATGATCCATTTAGCTCGGAAGTGGAAGTGACGTGGGGTCTCAAGGATTTCTAATCAGCATTTCTTCTTGAATACAAGGTCCATGTGCTCAACTGGGTGACAATGTAGGTCAGTGAGCACACGGGTGATGGGTAAATTGGAGGCAGGTTACGACAAGGGCAGCCGAGTTTCAGATGAACCTATGCTTAAGGAGGGGGGAAGCTGGGACCAACCAATAGTGCATTGGAATAGTCAAGTCTAGAGGTAACAAGGACGCGGACAAGGATATCAGCGGAATATGATCTGAGGCAGAATCTGCCACTGTTGCCATGCTGGAAGTAGACAATCTTAGTGATGGTGTGAACATGTGGTTGGTGGCTCATCTCAGAGTCAACTAGGCTAACAAGATTACAGCCAGCCTGGCTCAGCTTCAGACAGTCGTCAGGGAGAGGGAAGGAGCTGGTGGCAGGGGAACAGAGATGCGGTGGATGACAAAGTCAGCAGCTTCTGTCTTCCCAATACTTAGTTGAAAGAAATGTCTGCTCATTCAGTATTTAGGTGCTGGCCAGCAGCCTGATAATTCAAGGCAAGGTAGGCTTCATGAGAGGTGGCGCGGTAGTTGGTTTAAAGCTCCACCAGTAATTGTGCGAAGTTGGGGAAAGAAATATTACCTGGTCCCCGGTGGCCTCTTGGTAACAGATACTTATTCTCAAGTTTTCTGTCTGCGGTATGGTCTCAGTTTCGAGAATAAGATCTCATTAAATGCAAGCGAGCATTCCATGGTACTGTCTTTTCCAGTGTTTATGACAGCACAATATGAGAAGCTGATGATTGCACAACAGAAAGGCCACCACCTCTGTTGGCACGTTTGAAGATGAGGACCTTATAAAATACAGTAAAGCACAGTGTGTGGCCTTCCTCCTGCCTTCCTGCCCCTCCTGACTGACCTGCCTCCCATTTGACAGCAGGTGGGGAGGTTGCAAGCAGCACCCCCTAACTCTGCCCCTGGGTCGACTGAGGCCCGTGAGCAGTCAATTAAGACCGCTTCAGCGCCCCATTCCACCCCCGTAGGTACTTTGCCTGCAGCAGGAGAGGTCCACACCCGGTGGGCAGCTCAGCAGCTTTTATTGTGTGGGTTGGCGTTGGGCAGGTTGGGGGCTAAATCCCCTTTGGGAGTCCTCTGTACCCATCACAGGTACCCTCCCAAGGTTATGCTCCCATTTATTCTTTTCCCAAGCCTCTCAAACTCTTTCCCCCTCCCCCAACCTTACCCCCATCACTGGGGTCTGCCAGCCATGCTCCACAATTGCCCTGGACTTATCTGAAGTCTGGCATCCATAACCTTCTCTTGTTTGGGAACCACCTGTAGTCTCAGCAGTGGCCACTGCTTGAACCTGGTTTGCTGGCACCGGTCAGCAGCTCTCTAGGGTAGGACCTCCTCCCAGAGGGGATGAATCTCTCGACCTTAGGCAATCAACACTGCTTCCAGTTTAAAATGATTGCGGGGAAATTTCTTTTTGGTTGATGGACTCCCTATCAACCTTTTAGCTTGGCGATTTGGGATGGGAGGGGGAATACAGTCTTAAAATCCAACCCAAAGTGTGAGGAATTTTAAAGATTGGCACTCATATAATCACCTAGTGATGTCAAAGCTACATAATATATGATTATACTAAAAAAGTATAATACAGAACTCCCATTAAAAAAAACCTTCGAAAATAGCCACCCTTCCCTTCCCAGAAAACATCCCAAAAAACCAATTACTTAATTGGTACATGATCTAATCTACACTTCCCCAGCTTCACCACAAGATGTCAAAGTATTGAGAGTCAGGCAGAATTTCAATTCCATCCCTGATAATTTCAATCTACCAAAGTTAGTTTCCATAAAGTATTAGGTGTGACAGAGGGAAGATTGCAAAAATGTGTAGTATCATTAACACAATATTTTATTTTACTGAAAATAAAACCTCTGATAATCCTGCATGATGCAGACAGGCTCAGTTAATTCTGGACTAATCATCACTTGCTTTCACATCAATCTCTGCCTCAGCGATGTTTTCAGGTCACACCACATGGTGGCAATCTTGTCTAATGCAGAGAGATGATGGGATTGCTAACCCATCAGATCTTTATGAAGCTCTGAGCTACATTCTATTGTATTACAAGGCAGATGCTCTTCATACAAAATTAATTGCAATCTTGCCATCCCAAATTCTTATTAAAGTCACAATGTCTTATCCTCCTATTATCGTGCATAGGTACTGGGTGTATCCTGGAGATTGCTACTGGTTGTAAAATGGATATCGTTTTGGGTAATTTATATTTGTATTTGTGTTGGGCATAAGCTAAAACTAGTTTAAGTTTAAGCTTAATTTATACTTCTGCATTAAGAAAATTGAGTTTAGTTTCACTTCAAAAATTGCTTGCAAATCTATCGCTGTTTGTACTTGTGCATTTTTGATTACTTTTACGACTCCTAAAGGGAAGTTAAAGCAAACACAGGGTATAAAAAAATTGGGCTGTTGCCTAGCACAGAATCAGAGTTGTTATGGTGCAGAAGGAGACCATTTGGCCAATTGTGTCTCCACTGGCTCTCCAAACGAGCATCATGACTTAGTGTCATTCCCCTACCTTTCCCCCCAAATCCTGCACATTGTTTCTATTCAAATAATCATCTTAGGCCCTCTTGGATGCCTCGATTGAACTTGCCTCCACGATACTTCCAGACGTTTCACACCTGCAGAACCACCAGTGAGGGATATCAGGCATGCTGACCCTCAGAAACTGACTCCCATGGAATTCCTACAGTGCAGAGGGAGGGCCATTAGGAAAGCATTTCCTCACTTTAAATTGTGAGTAAGAATTAGGTTCTAGCTTTCAAAAATTGTTAGTTTAATAACTTAGTTAAACAGGGAGCTGCCTGAAGTGGCAGTAAATGTGTCAATCAGCTGATAATAGCTGCCCTCTGTAGGTGTTAGTTACTGAGCTGGATAGTGAGTCAGCAGAGCTTCTATATAAACAGGGAGATTTTAAACTTCTGCGCAGGAGCGTGCAGACAAGAAATTACATCCGAGTGAGACGCAGCTTCACTGAGGAGTTGCAAATTTGGTCCAGGTGGGAATTCGGTGTAGAGCAAAATAGATTCTACTTTTTCAAGCCTCCAGGAGTTGGTGAGGCTGCCCTGGTCGGGGGCAGGCCGGTCGGAGGGCAGGGGGGGCCTTATACGGCACTGGGCTAATTTTGGGCAGTCAAGGTCGGGCGCACGGCCGATCGGGGGCACTATTTGACAGGTCCAGCTCCACAGTCTGAGTCCACCACGGAGCACGGCGCAGCTGCTGGAGGCCACCGCCGTGTGCATGTATGGCCTCTGACCCGGAAGTGCGGGGGCCCGTATCTTCAGCAAAAGCTGCGAGCTTCCAGACGGGTGACTGTTAGCCCCCTGCAGGGCGGTGAATATGTGGCCCTTTCACGCCAGTTTTTCTGTCGTGGAAGTCCACAGTTTTTACGACGGCGTGGGGACATAGTCCCAAAAACGGAAAATCCAGCCCAAGGTACTTGCTACCTGTGTGAATGAGAAGGACTGCAGATGAGAAGGACTGCAAAGTGGATGAGAAGGACTGCAAAGTGGATGAGAAGGACTGCAAAGTGGATGAGAAGGACTGCAAAGTGGATGAGAAGGACTGCAAAGTGAATGAGCAGGCTGACCTCAGCACCATGGAAAAAGATGTAATTAAAGTGGGGGAAGTGTGGACAGCACAGTGGCGCAGTGGTTAGCTCTGCTGTCTCACGCCGCCGAGGACCCGGGTTCGATCCTGACCCCGGGTCACTGTCCATGTGGAGTTTACACATTCTCCCCCTGTCTGCGTGGGTCCCACCCAGCACATCCCCAAAAGATGTGCAGTGTAAGTGGGTTAGCCACGCTAAAATTTCCCTTAATTGGAAAAACAAATTGGATACACTAAATGTATAAAAAATTAATTAAAAGTGGGGGACGAAAAGAGGACTGTGATAGTGAGGGGAGACAGTTTAGTCAGGTGATCGATACTGTTTTCTGCAGTCGGGTCCATGAGTCCAGACGACTATGTTGCCTGCCCGGTGCCAGGGTTAAAGAAATCTGCTCTGGGCTGGAGAGGAACTTATAGTGAGAGGTGGAGGATCCAGTGGTCATGGTCCATGTAGGTACTAATGACATATCTAGGACTAGGAAGGGGGTTCGGAATAGGAACCATGAGCATCTAGGGGCCAAATTAAAAAGCAGAACCTCAAGGGTAATAATTTGTGGATTATTATCTGAGCCATGAGCAAATTGGCACAGGGTAATTCAGATTAGAGGGATGAATGCATGGCTCAAAAACTGGTGTAGGAGAAATGGGTTTATTCATGGGGCACTGGCACCATTACTGGGGAAAGTGGCAGCTGTACTGTTGGCATGGTCGCTTGAACTGTGCTGGGACCAGTGTTCTGGTAAGTCATGTAACTAGGGTGGTATAGAGTACTTTAAACTAACTGGGGGGGGGGGGGTTAGCGTGGGGAATTATGGGCGGGGTTCTCTGACCCCCCCCGCCGGGTTGGAGAATCGCCGGGGACTGGCATGAATCCTGCCCCCGCCGTGTCCCGAATTCTCCGCCTCCAGAGATTCGGCGGGGGTGGGAATCGCGTCGCGCCGGTCGGCGGGCCCACCCCCAGTGATTCTCTGGCCCGCGATGGGCCGAAGTCCCGCCGCTGTCAACCCCCTCCCGTCGGCGTGGATTAACCCACCTATCCTACCGGCGGGAGCAGGCGGCGCGGGCGGGCTCCGGGGTCCTTGGGGGGTCGCGGGGCGATCTGGCCCCGGGGGGGTGCCCCCACGGTGGCCTGGCCCCGCGATCAAGGCCCACCGATCCGCGGGCAGGCCTGTGCCGTGGGGGCACTCTTTTTCTTCCGCCTTCGCCATGGTCTTCAGAATATAGCCAGAGCTTACAAAAATAGCAAAAACTTGAATTAAGGGTGTTGTATCTGAATACACGCAGCATTCACAATAAAACAGATGATTGTCAGCTCAAACAGAAATTCATATGTATGATCTGATGTTTAGAGGGTGCCATCTCTGCTACTCCACTACTGGGCCGATATCTGGGGTTTGAGTATCTGTGTGTGTCTCTCTCCAGCTGGCACTGAAACTTCAGAGTCCAGGGAATGCCGCACTGGGACACTTCCACTGAAGAGAGCACTGAATCAAGCCTGCCGTTTATCCCTAACCGGCAGCCTGAGGCTTATATCACACAGATCTCCAGACCCCTACCAATACCCAGGTGATTCTCTCTCTTGCCGGTGGTGCAACACCCACCCGGTTCCTACTTCGCTAGAGTAGCTTTCCCAAGAGAGAGAATAGGACACTGCTGTTTATTCCCTAACCAGCAGTCTGTCCTGAGTGAATCGCTCAAGATGACCCTTGATTCTTGAACCCGGAATTAAGGTGAGGAATATTTTTAACAATGACTTGGTCAGAGATCGCTGGTGAAAGATTGAAGAATTTAAACGACTCCAATTATCAGCAAATCAAGGTTTATTGCAAAACCCAGGTCAAAATCATCAACAGAAGAAAATATAATAAAATCTTAAACTCTAACACAAACTAAGTCTATTCCAAAAAGCACTATAACGGACACAACGAAAATTCTTATGATTACGCAGTTTTAGCAATAGCACAAGACACAAAACAAGTTCCCTTCCCCAAAGCCTCAACCACTATTAAAGTCAAGGGAGTTTCGCAAGCTGCTGCAGGGTACTTACGGTCACAGGCTGCAGAGGTCAAGTCAAAGGTGCAGAGGTCGAGCCAAGAACGAAGAGCCCCCCAATCGAAAACACAGCCCCTTTTATATTGTTTTACCTGGCTTTGTCCTGTGTTCGGCCAGCCCCTTTTGCATTGAAAAAGGTAAGGTTTAAAGTTCCCGCTGGTCCTGCCCCCTTTGAGCCGGTCAGACCTGTCGAGATGGGAGTACCTCCCCTAGGTCCGCCTCCAGTCTGTTTTTTGAGATAACGAGGTTGAGCTCCCTTGAAGATTTTCAAAGACTTCCATCTGCTCCGGAGATAGCTGCTATGTTGATGGGGTGTTGATTGGATTCTGCTCTGGTGGAGGCCAGGTCATTTACATTTGCATGGGGCTATGACCATCCCATTGTCCTGCTTGCAGGCAGGCCTCCTGTGTATTCCCGTGCCCCTTTGTCTGTGTTTTGATGTTATCTCGTTGTCTGGCTCCTTCTTCCTTGTAGCTCCTAGGGGGGGGGGTTTGTAAATACTTATGTACTTATGTCCCTACTCAGCTCAGCGGACCAAGCCTGCTGGGAAAACTGGTTCCGTTCTCTTGGCTGAAAAGTCAGTTTACAGTCTCTGAGTTTTTATTCTTGGACAGTTCCAAAAAGGCCGAATTGCCCGAAAACCTTACAGATGCCCCTTCGATACGTCCCTACCTGCTTGGACCGTATCGACACAGGTGAAGGGCAATTATTTCCTTTTGTGTGGACCGTAGGCCCCCCCTCAACAACATGCGAAACTACAAGTCCCAAGACAGTTCCCTTAATCTAGGCTACCCCTGATTTCAATGAAAGGGAAAGACAAGACCATACTTAATTCAAACAGACAGTAACATATACACATTTCACCGGAACCCCAAACGTAAGGGTCCCTGTACATATATCACAATCAAGTACACATTTCACCGGAACCCCAAACGTAAGGGTCCCTGTACATATATCACAATCAAGTAACTGAAACCCGCGAATCCATACAACTATTTACAATTGCATCTCTTTATTTCACCAAGGATCCTCCTTTCTTGGCTGCACTTCGCTTCTTCCCGTTGAAGGCTCCCACCATCGCCAAGATCATCAGCAAGCTCCACATCGTCGGGTGCCCCATCTGTAAAACAGACAAAACACATCCTTGCCTCTACAGCCCTACCTACCTTAAAGTGCATGGGTTCTATCCAGCGGCAGCAGCAGCTCCCGCTTTGAAGTTGCCGCAGCCTGTCTGTGGTTCTGTGTCCACAGCCCGGCTGCACCAGGGTCCTAGTGCCTGCTGCTTCATCATTTTACCATTGCACTAGGCGCTTCTGTGATCCCACGATCCTAAATAATTCACACACCACTACACACTAATTAGAACTAACAGGGGGGGAATGCTATATACAATGCCACCCGTCTCCGGGTGGCCAAATTAAAACTGTGCCCCGCTAAACTGGGGCAGTTCACCTGTTTGGTCCAACGGCTCGGGCCAGACCGTCCCCTCCCGGGGGTTCGGGCTGCCCCTTGCCTCTCCTTCCCCAACATGGTTCGGGGATCCCTCAGCGTTCCCTTCTACTCGGGCCCCCTTACTGCGGGACCGGGTTCTAGGGAGGTGTGATGGGGACCATCTTAGAGGGGGCTTGGAGACCCGATTGCTCCTTCGTCCCCTGACTGGTTCCCAAACCCAAGGTGATACCTCCACTTCCTCCGCCTCCTTAGCCTCTATACTAAGGCAGGCCACCTGACCCACAGGTAAGGGCTTGGGAATCGTTACTGTCCCTGGGCTGGGTGCTTGCAGCACGGTCGGTTTCTTTGGGACTGCCCCTTCGGGACAGCACCTTGTCACCGGTTGTGTGACCGTGGAGTCAGGGACCTCCCCCACCGTCGTTAATTCTACGGGGGGTTTCTCCACTACCACCCCCAGTCTTCCCCCCACCTTGCTCTTTCTTGTCCTTATGGGGTGGAACAATTTAAATTGACTGATGTGGCGTTCGCATGGGTCCCACCTTAAGGGATTTAAACTGCAAATAGCCGCTGAGGAAGCCTCCAGAATGGGACCCTGCACCTGGACCGGACCAGGGTCTGGGGCTAGAACTACCCCTGCGCTCCCTTTTTCCTGAGGCTGCTCCCTGGGTAGTCATACGGGTTCTTGTGGTGTGGGTGCGGGCAGGCCCTGGCCCGTTGCCATTGCCACCTGTCCCGACCCAGCTGCTAGGCTCTGCAAAAAGGCTAAAAGTTTCTTTACCTCGAAGGTTTCCGGGGCAGCTGCTCCTGCCGCCGGGGTCTGACTCTCTACTGCGGGAGCCCTCTCCTCCTTGCTAGGGTTCTCACATTCCCTCTTGAAATGCCCGGCCTTCCCACACCCGTAGCATACCGGTTTCTTGTCGGAGGTCCGGGTGCCCTCATGCTTCCACTCTCTCTTAGGGGCTGCTGGCACGATTTCGTGCACTTTGCCCTTAAGGGGCTTGTCCTCACCCCTCTCCCCATTACGATATGCGAGGGTAAGTTTCCTAAGGACCTCTTCCTCATTAAGGGCCGGGGTCTGCGGGTCGAACCAGTGTTCGGCTTTTGCCCTAACGTTAGGGAGACAGTTGGCAACTAGGGTCTTCAGCCAGTGGGCGGTTCTTTCCCCTAAATTCCGTCTATCCGCGGGAACCCCGCATGCCTCCATATAGACAGTCCACAGTCTGTCTGCGAACATGGTGGGAGATTCCCCTGGTTGCTGCTTGGTTTCCCCCACCCTCATGAAAGGGCTCCCCAGATTCAAGCCCATCGCCTCCAGAACAGCAGTTTGTGCTGCCGCCCATGTGTCAGGTCTTCCCCCATTCCCAGAGGTCACTGTCCTGCATAGCTGTGCATCTAGGGTCATCAGGAGCATCTTTATTTGCTCCCCTTCGTCGCAGTCATTGATGCTGGCTGCCTGTTCCACCTCCATAAAATGAAGCGACGGATCCCCTTTTGGAGTTAGTCTGGGAATGTGGGCCACCATCCCCCTGAGCGCGGATGCCCCATGAGGAACGATAATGTCGCCCTCAACCGGTCCCCTATTTGCCAGCCCCGCCGGGGGACCATACCTTCTTTGCCTGACAGGGCACATCTGCCCTACCTGGGGTTCCTGCTCCTCCTCCCCACTGTCCAGCTCTCCTGCCCCGTTGGGTAGCCCCCCTGTCCCCGGGCCAGCTACCCATATAGGAGACGCCGCTATCTGGGGATACACCACTGACCCCCCTTGGACCTGCCCCTGACCGGGCGGTCCAAACCCTACCTGCTGACCCGGCCCCATCACCGGCATCCCAGGCAGCAGTCTGTCCCCATCCCATGGGGACCCACATACGAAACCAGGCGGACACGCCTCCAGCTGGGGGTACCCTGCCGACCCCCCTTGGACTTGCCCCTGAACGTGCAGTCCGTTCCCCGCCTGCCGACCCGGGCACGATCCCGGTGCCTCAGGAGGCGGTCTATTCCCCTTGGCCTGTGGGGAATCATCCGCTGCGAGGAGCACCTTGCCCCTTGGGAACCCCCCTGGACCTACCAGGTGTACCTGTCCCCTGACCTTGGACAAGGCCTCCTCCAACTCCGTTATTCGTGCCTGGCACGGCCCATGGGCACAGTCCCCTACTTCCTCGCGAGCCACCCGGTACGCTGCCTGGATGTCCCGGAACTTCCCCTCCAGTTTCCTACACTGCTCTGTACTCCGAGCATAGAGTTCCTGGAGCCTCCGTTCCTTTTCTTTACCCTCCACTATCTGGCAGTGGAGATAGTCCTTCTCACACCGGTTAGACTCGCTTTCCTGTTTCATTTCTGCCCATTCCTCCCGCAGTCGTTCCGCTGCGCTAGCGCTGTCCCCTGCGCTGGCCCTCACTTCTCTCAACTCCTGCTCTAACTCTGCGACCCTTTGCTCTGTTTTGACTACCTGCTCGGACAGGCAAACCAGCCAAACTGCCTTCTCCAAGTGCTTTTTGTGCGCCTTACTTTCTGTCCATGCAGCAGCTGCCATTACCGGTTGCTCCGCATTGATTAATTCTGAGACCCAAGGTTTGGTGAGGTTGACCTTTTGCCACAAATACGAGGAGATTCTCTCCTCCATTTTACTTCGTTCCCTCACCCCCTCTGCCAAGTCACATACTCCAAACCACCGGGGTCCCTTCGTGGTCGCCATTGTAGAGGGTGCCATCTCTGCTACTCCACTACTGGGCCGATATCTGGGGTTTGAGTATCTGTGTGTGTCTCTCTCCAGCTGGCACTGAAACTTCAGAGTCCAGGGAATGCCGCGCTGGGACACTTCCACTGAAGAGAGCACTGAATCAAGCCTGCCGTTTATCCCTAACCGGCAGCCTGAGGCTTATATCACACAGATCTCCAGACCCCTACCAATACCCAGGTGATTCTCTCTCTTGCCGGTGGTGCAACACCCACCCGGTTCCTACTTCGCTAGAGTAGCTTTCCCAAGAGAGAGAATAGGACACTGCTGTTTATTCCCTAACCAGCAGTCTGTCCTGAGTGAATCGCTCAAGATGACCCTTGATTCTTGAACCCGGAATTAAGGTGAGGAATATTTTTAACAATGACTTGGTCAGAGATCGCTGGTGAAAGATTGAAGAATTTAAACGACTCCAATTATCAGCAAATCAAGGTTTATTGCAAAACCCAGGTCAAAATCATCAACAGAAGAAAATATAATAAAATCTTAAACTCTAACACAAACTAAGTCTATTCCAAAAAGCACTATAACGGACACAACGAAAATTCTTATGATTACGCAGTTTTAGCAATAGCACAAGACACAAAACAAGTTCCCTTCCCCAAAGCCTCAACCACTATTAAAGTCAAGGGAGTTTCGCAAGCTGCTGCAGGGTACTTACGGTCACAGGCTGCAGAGGTCAAGTCAAAGGTGCAGAGGTCGAGCCAAGAACGAAGAGCCCCCCAATCGAAAACACAGCCCCTTTTATATTGTTTTACCTGGCTTTGTCCTGTGTTCGGCCAGCCCCTTTTGCATTGAAAAAGGTAAGGTTTAAAGTTCCCGCTGGTCCTGCCCCCTTTGAGCCGGTCAGACCTGTCGAGATGGGAGTACCTCCCCTAGGTCCGCCTCCAGTCTGTTTTTTGAGATAACGAGGTTGAGCTCCCTTGAAGATTTTCAAAGACTTCCATCTGCTCCGGAGATAGCTGCTATGTTGATGGGGTGTTGATTGGATTCTGCTCTGGTGGAGGCCAGGTCATTTACATTTGCATGGGGCTATGACCATCCCATTGTCCTGCTTGCAGGCAGGCCTCCTGTGTATTCCCGTGCCCCTTTGTCTGTGTTTTGATGTTATCTCGTTGTCTGGCTCCTTCTTCCTTGTAGCTCCTAGGGGGGGGGTTTGTAAATACTTATGTACTTATGTCCCTACTCAGCTCAGCGGACCAAGCCTGCTGGGAAAACTGGTTCCGTTCTCTTGGCTGAAAAGTCAGTTTACAGTCTCTGAGTTTTTATTCTTGGGCAGTTCCAAAAAGGCCGAATTGCCCGAAAACCTTACACTGAATAGCTATTACAGAGATGTGGCTACAAAGCTGGGACCTGAATATCCAAGGGCATGTGACATCCAGGAAGCTGGGGTCGCTCTGTTAATTAAAGAGGGCATTAGTACTGTGAGGAGAGATGACCTTAGTTCTAAAGGTCAAGATGTAGAATCAGTTTGGATGGAACTAAGAAACAGCAAGGGACAGGAAACATTGGTGGGAGTTGTTTATATGCCACAAAGCAGCTGTGGGAATGTAAATCACAGCGGAAATCAGGAAATTAGAAATGGTCGGGTCATTGAACCCTGATGGGTCTATTGGGCATCTACCTGGGACCTCCCAAAAGCATGCAAAACCTTTAAGGGATAAAAGGAGCCCATCAGTCTCTCCCTCGACCACTGACGACAACAACGGTGATACTTTCACCAGCCAAGGAGAGGACCATCCATGCCATCCACAGAGGGACCAGAGCCGGGGACGCAGACGGCCAGCAACGGACATCCAGCACTGCCAGACGACGGATTCCAGATAAGGCCATATCTACTCTGTACTTGCCAGTCACCTGGAAGTTAAGTTAAGGTCTTTCTTGTGTGTTAGTTTAGAGTTCAACTTGTATGTGTGTGTGATTGACTAATGTGAACTTTGTGTGTGTGTAATAAACTATTATTTTTTTAAACAACTTTTGTGGTCATTTGTCCATTGTATACAGGTTAAAGGGGTGAGGGTGTGTGGGCTGAGGGGTGGTTGAGGGGGGTGTGGGCTGAGGGGGTGAGGGGGTTGTGGGTTGTGGGGGGGGGGACGGGAGGTGTCCACTCATGTGTCATGGAGATCCGCAACTAAGCAGGGTCTCACTTCCTCGTCCGCCGCCGACCTCCACCTCGGTGACCTCCCTATCCTCCGGGCCGCCAACCACGTCCAGTGCCCTCTGCTCGGGCATGGTGAGGGGTCGCAGGTCTGCTGGTCCCCCTCCAGTCTTCTCCCGCTCTGCGGTTGTGCGTGGCCTTGTCCTGGAGGAGGGGCAAACACAAACAACGACACCGTTAGATGGTCCGACGCATGCAGTCCAGGGGTTGGGTAGGTAGATGATGGTGTCAGTGGCCAGGGCACCCAGCCATGGCAGCTGGCATGGGTGCTGACATGTGGGGCAGGGTCGGGGTTCGGCCATCCCGGGGGGGGGGGGGGGGGGGTAGGGTTACAGGTGTGTGGGACTGGTGTGTGCCAAGTTACCCTGGAGTGTTTTCCGGGCGACGTTGCCCACGGCACTGACGGCCTCTGCCACCTGCGCCTACGCATGGCGAACGATGGCACCTGGTGCCCTTCCTCCCGGGCCGGGGTATCGGGTCATCCTTCACTCCTCCACGGCATCCAGGAGGGTGTCCAGCTCAGCATTCCTGAATGGTGGCGCTGCTCTCCTTCCAGCCATCTTGTTGACTGGGACGGTGTATGTGTGGGGAGGGACCGTTAAAGTGTGGCTGCGGTGTGTGAGCCTCATGTGCGTCAATCACAGACCCGCCGAATCCCGCACCGTTTTCCATGGAATTGATTGCGTTCCACGTGGCGAATGTCCTCGCCCATTTAAAGTCGCTGAATTGGTGCCGTTTTTGCGCCGTTCTTCCTGTCGTAAAACACCACTGTTCCCACGCCGGCGTCAGCGCTTAGTCTCAAAATCGGGGAATCCAGCCCCACATCCAGCTCAAGGGGAAAAAGTGCAACTCATGCTTTAAGCTGAACAATTTTGCGAAGGTGTACAGGTCATCGATGAAGAAGACTTAATTAATTTGACATGAGCCTCTTCCTGAGAGTGAGTTGTAACAAGCATATACCACTGCAAAAGGATTTGCCAACAGAAATGTTGCTTCTTCAGCGATTACTCACTAACCAGTATAATTGTCCACATAAGAAATTCCTTGTTACTGGTCATGGGTTCTGTGGGTCCTTGTGTGGCTGATGAGCCCGATCCTGGAGCTGCATCTTCGACCACACACTCGGCAGGTGTTTCCGGGAGGTGGGATCGGTCACTCTAGATCACTGGTATTCCTTTGTCAGACTCATTTTCCAGGCTTCCTGTTGCCGTTGGGTGTCCTCGAAGAATTGTGTCCGTTCAATCAGGAGGTTCGTCCAAGTAGGTCTCTTCTGAGCAAGGGTCTTCCAGGCTTGATGTCGATGTTGCATTTCTTGAGGTAAGCCCTCATGCTGTCTTTGAAGCACTTCCTTTGTCCTCCTCTTGTTCGGAAGGCTTCCTTGGCTGGGCAAAGAAGATTTGCTTTGGCAGTCAGGACTCCCAGCATCCGAAGCACATGGGCCGGCCCAGCGGAGTTGGTTTTGGATGATCACGGCCTCAAGGCTAGTGCTTTTGGCTCTTTTAAGGAAAAGATGCTAGTACACCTGCCCTTCGAGCTGATGCAGATATTCCATCTCAGACAGCACTTTTGTTTTAATAAATTTTGAGTACCCAATTATTTTTTTTCCAATTAAGGGGCAATTTAGCATGGGCAATCCACCTAACCTGCACATCTTTGGGTTGTGGGGGTGAAACCCATGCAGACATGGGGAGAATGTGCAAACTCCACATAGACAGTGACCCAGGACTGGGATTCAAACCCAGGTCCTCAGCGCTGTAGTCCCAGTACTAACCACTGCGCCAAGTGCCGCCCTTCTCACACAGCATTGATGGTACCTCTCTGGTCGTTGAGGTGGCATCTGTACGTAGCCCAAGTTTCTGAGCTGTGTAGAGGGGTTGGAAGGTAGACCGCCTTGTACACAAAGACTGGTGTCAGCATGAATGTCAGGTTGCCAAAGACTCTCGTCCTTAGGCGTGTGAAGGAGACACTTGTTTATTGGATACGATGTTGGATCTCCGCATCTATGTCAGCCTTAGAGGAGAGGTGACTCTCCAGGTATGGGAAGTGTTCCACATTTCTCCAGTGATCTTGATAGAGGGAGAGGCCAGATATTGCCCTGAGGTGGATTAGTAAAGGACTTGAGTCTTCTTGAGGTTGAGGCTGAGACCGATTCTTTGGTATGCTTCCGCGAAGGCGTCAAGCATGGCTCGGAGATTCTCTTCTGAGAGAGTGGAGGTGCTGATGTAATTTGCACATTGAATCTCCATGAGCGATGTCTGTGCCGCTTTCTTCTTGGATTTCAACCGGATGAGGTTGAAAGGTTTTCCTTCCATCCACTGGGAAGCTGACTCTTGACAAAGTGAAGGATGGTGATGATGAAGATGGAGAAAAGGGTAGGGAGGTGACACATGACTCCCCTTGACTGCAGTCTTCGCCTCAAAGGTTTTTTGTCTTATTACTGTCGGTGAGGACTTTCGCTGACACCTTGTCGTGGAGGAGTCAGAAGATTTGGTTAATTTCTCTGGACAGCGGGCCTTTGACAGGGTCTTCCGCAGCATTTTCCGATTGACAGAGTCAAACGCCTTGGTCAGATTGATGAAGGCCATTTAGAGTGATTTATGCTGCTCCTGGCATTTCTCTTAGAGTTGCCAAGCAGTGGGAAACGTGTGCGCTATTCCACGATTTGGACGGAAGCCACATCGGCTTTCTGGAAGGATTTCTTCAGAGACTGGGAGAAGGTGGCTGGCAAGGATTCGGGTGACTACCTTCTCAGCAATGGAGGGTAGGGATATTCCCCGGTAGTTGCCACAGTCCACCTTGTCTCCTTTCTTGAAAATGACGGCATCCCTGAGGTTGGCAGGAATTTCTCTCTGTCCCAGATTTTCAGCAACAGCTGAAGGCGATGACGGGAAATCTCTTCTCTCCAAATTTGAAAGTCTCCATTGGGATCTTGTCTACTCCTGTGGCTTTTCCATTCTTCATGTATTTAATGCTGGCTTCACCTTCGTCCCATGCTTGATGGGAGTCACAAGATTATCTTTGTTGGGGAGTTGGGGGATATCCTCAAACATGTCTTCAGCTATGATTGCATCATGGCTTAGGAGTTCTTTTAAGTGTTGTCCCCACTGAAGACTGATGTTTTCTCTGTCTCTCAAGAGGGTTCCATCGTTACTCTGCACCAGTTTGAATCCATATATTGCCTTGGTGGCCCTGAAGAAGCCCCGGGCGCCATGTTTGTCAGCGAGGAGTTGCTGCCTCTTAGTTTTCTCAGTCCACCATTGGTTCTTGACACATACACAAACACGCGCTGCAAAGCAACAGTGCTAACCACTGTGCCATCGTACCCCCCGCATCGTAATTCTCACATTGTAATTCACACTTTGGACATGTTTCAATAAATTGACAGACTCCTACCATAACCTTTGTTTGAGTTTCCTGGATTTCTATAGCAGGAGCATCGATCCAATTTGGTAAGTACAAGCAGAACAAAAGGGCGAACCGCATGTTGTTCTTGTAGCTAGTTAATTGCTTGGATCCAAACAAGAGGCATATGGTAAAATGTCCAGATTAAATATTTTGAATAAAAACACCAAGAGTCCATCATGGATCAATAATGAATCATTGTTAACACATTTACTAAATCAAGTTAAAACACATTAAATGTCATGGAGAGGTTAAGAACTATAACAAAGAATTATTATGCATTCAGCTAATTCTCCAGCAGTAGCAGTACCCACCTCTGTTGGGTGGGGCTGCCCTCCTGTTCTAGACCCCCCTCACCACACTTTCAGGCAGTACATTCCAGATCCTAATCTGTGCAAAAAGCTTTTCTCTCATGTTGCATCTTTTGCCAATTACCTTAAATCTGTGCCCTCTGGTTCTTGACCTTTCCACCAATGAGAACAATTTCCCCCTATCTGTCCAGACTACCCATGATTTTGGAAACCTCGATCAAATTCCTTCTTCATCTCCTCTTCTCCAAGGAGAATCTATCTGCATAACTGAAGCTTCTCATCCCATTCTTGTAAATCTTTTCTACACTTCCTCTAATGCCTTCATATCCTTCCTAAAGTGTGGTGCCCAGAATGGGACTATAAAAAACTCCTATGTTTTCTTTAATTACGATCGCGGGATGTGGGAGTCACTGAGTAGGCCACCATTTATTGCCCATCCCTAGTTGCCCTTGAGAAGGTGGTGGTCAGCTACCTTCTTGAACCCGCTGCAGTCCATATGGTGTAGGTACATCCACAATGCTGTTCGTCCTACAGCG
The DNA here is from genome assembly GCF_047496885.1 of Scyliorhinus torazame. NCBI lineage: Eukaryota > Metazoa > Chordata > Chondrichthyes > Carcharhiniformes > Scyliorhinidae > Scyliorhinus > Scyliorhinus torazame. The sequence goes on from NC_092716.1 coordinate 234,338,357, forward strand.
CCTCTTGTAGGTGGGACATTCTTCCATCACTGTGCATTTGTAGTGGTGTGGCTAAATGTTGAAGTTGGTAGATTGGGTGCCGATCATGTGGGCTGTTTTATCTTGGATGGTGTTGTGCTTCATGAGCATTGTTGTAGCTGTACTCATCCAGGCAAGTGGAGAGTGTGATATTCTTTGCTTTCTGAATGAGGATGGCTTCGCAGTCTAGCGTCTCACAAAGAACATCAACCTAAGTTTTGAACAAAGCTAATTTATTACACTACAACTAAATAGATTCGACTTGCTTGCTAAGGTATAAAAGATAACAGATTAACTAAAACTAATATTCTAACTACAGAGCTCTTGATGACATGACTAATCTCTACCTTGCCTAACAACCTTCCCCCTAATCAAGAGTATCACGTGATCCATGTGTATGCGCTTGATTGCCATCTAGTGGTTGGATGCAGTTACATTAAATTATTAACCTTTCATTATTTATACAATATACATATTGTCCCAAAGAGTATTCGATCACACTCCTGACATTATTGGGCCTTGTAGATGGTGGACAGATTTTGGGGAGTCAGGAGATGCTTACTGCAGATTCTTGGTATCTGACCTTCTCTTGTCGCCACAATATTTATATGGCTAGTCCAGTTTAATTTCTGGTCAATGGTTACTCCCAGAATGTTGATAGTGGAGCTTTCAGTAATGGTAATGCCATTGAATGTCAAAGGACGATGGTTGGATTCTCTCTTGTTTGAGGTGGTCATTGCCTGGTACTTGTGCGGTGTGACTATTACTTGCCACTTGTCAGCCCAAGCCTGAATATTGTCCAGATCTTGCTGCATTTGAACATGCTTCAGTGTCTGAGGAGTCACAAATGTTGCTGAACATTGTGCAGTCATCAGGAAACATTCTCACTTCTGACCTGATGATGAAAGGAAGATCATTGATGAAGCAGCTGACGATGGTTGGATTTAGTTACTACCTTGCAGTGATGTCCTGGAACTGATATAATAAACCGCCAACATCTACAATCATCTTCCTTTCTGACTCCAACAGCAGATATTTTTCCCGCTGATTCCCATTGTCTCCAGTTTTGCTAGGGGCTCCTTGATGCCATACTTCTTGAAATGCTGCCTGGATGTCAAGGGCAGTCACTCTTACCTCATCTGTGGAGTTCAGCTCTTTTGTCCATGTTTGAACCAAGGCTGTAATGAGGTCAGGAGCTGAATAGCCCTGGCAGAACCCAAACTGTACCGAGCAGGTTATTGCTGAGCAAGTGCTCTTTGATAGCACAATTGATGACCCTTTCCATCACTTTGCTGATGATGAATGGTAGACTGATAGGACAGTAATTGTTTTGGTTGGATTTCTGTGGACAGGGCATACTTGGAATATATTCCACATTGCTGGGTAGATGACAGTGTTGTAGCTGTACTGGAACAGCTTGGCAAAGGGCACGGCAATTTCCAGAGCATAAGTATTCAGTACCATGGCTGGAATGTTGTTAGCGTTTATCGCCTTTGAAATATCCAGTGCCTTCAACCGTTTCTTGATCTCATACGGAGTGAGTCAGATTGGCTGAAGATTGGCATCTGTGATGCTGGGTTCGTCAATGCGAGTTTATCGCAGGATACGTGGCCTTCTTACTCCAGTGGAGGCATTTTCCTGGTTTCTGCCTTGCTATACATTTGGTTTGGAGGCCCTAGTGTAGTGGTCTTGCCATTGGGTTCACCCTAGAGGCCTGCTGTGGTAATGTATGCAAGGAAGTGATGTAATGCGATGTAGGGCGGGAATCAAAGAAGCAGCAGGTAAGAGAGAGAACACACCACAATAAAGTAATGTTCGTTTATCACGTGTTCCTGAATGTCATTCTCCAAGCACACAACAAAACTGGCGATGTGGATAACGGGACCGTGCGCTTGTTAAATCACTCGGAAGAAGAATTAACCAAAGAAAAGTCAGAAAAAGGGAAGCTTTTTACGTGTGGGGATGTTGGAAAATGTGGATTTCCGCCTTTTCAGGGCGTTTCCCTGGTTGCTGCCTTGCTATATGTTTGGTTATACTCAGCATTGCTGTCTATGGAGAAAATCAGTGGGTTAGTGTGGACGTGAGTAAAAGATCTCCTGAAAATAGATCGTGGAGCTGGCTGTAGTAAATGACAAACCAAAGTTCAATTAGTGCCTTTGAAAAACTGAAGTAACTGCTGGAAACGTGGCTTCCACACACGGCAACACACATACGGGAAACCTGCATGAGTAAAAATGGTGGAGGTTGTCGGCATCATTGGAGCTTTTGATGAGAATGTGGAACTCTTACAATGAGAATTTTGGTTATTTTGCGCTGACAAACAAAATAGATGAAGATATTCTGGTGCCCACTTTTCATTAAAAAATTTTTTTTAGAGTACCCAATTCTTTTTTTTTCCCAATTAAGGGCCAAATTAACAAGGCCTATCTACCTAGCCTGCACATCTTTGGGTTGTGGGGGTGAGACTCATGCAGGCACGGGGAAAATGTGCAAACTCCACACGGACAGTGTCCCAGTGCCGGGATCGAACCTGGGTCCTCAGCGGCATGAGGCAGCAGTGCTAACCACTGTGCCGCCCGTGGTGCCCACTTTTCTGAGCATGATAGGAGGAAAATTGTTTAATCTCCTCCGCGGTCTTGTGCAATCTGGTAACTAAAATGTAGAAGCAAATAGTGGAATTTTCCAAGCACATTCTTCGCCTAAACTCCTGGTGATTGCAGAGCGCTTTAGATTTCACAAAATAAATCAATAGGAGGTGGTGTCAATCGCACAATATGTTGTAGTGCTTAAAATACTTGCAGAATATTGTGAAACTGGAGACATGTTTAATGACACTATTCGTGGCAGATTTGTTTGTGGTCCAAGCAGTAAATCAGTACAAAAACATCTGTTAACTGAAAGTCATTTCACTCTGCACAAAGCCATTGAAGTCACTGTTTCTATGGAGCTAGTTGCAAAGGATGCCCAGCAATTGCGTTAATGCACTTGGTGCACAAAATGTCTGCTGAATCGGCACCCACCACCACTGGTGTCTGTACATATTTCTGTTGTGCAAGGCTAGGGCATCCTGCTGCTGAATGTTAGTGTAACGACATGTCAAAGCTATAGGAAAAAAGGACACGTAGAGTGTGTTTCCAGGAACAAACAGGAAACTACAAATGAAAATAAAAAACAGGAACAAACCAAGGCAACGTTTGAACAAAATAAAAGGAGAAATGTCACTGTTGTACAAAAAGGTTGAGAAAAGCGAAGTGGCACACAGTCAGAGGAGGAGCTGTCACTACATCTGTTAGCTACTGCCGGCACGACACACGGATTCTGGATTATTCCATTGCTGGAAGGGCAGCCAGTAAATCTAGAAGTTGACGCTGGAGCGGCAGTCGCTCTGGTGCCAGAAACTATCTACAATGAGAAACTCCAACGCGTTCCCATAAGGCCATCAAGGATAGTGCTAAAGATGTACACAGGAGGAGTGATTCCCCTGAAGGGCCGCATTGAAGTTGCTGTGCAACTCAATGGGCAAACGGCAGATTTGCCTCCACAGATACTGAAGGGAATCTACCCACCGTTGATGGGTCGTACATGGCTGGAGATGATCCGACCAAACAGGGCTGAATTCCACATGAAAGCCAATGGAGACTCAGGCCTCATGAAAGGTTCAAAATAAAACATGCTGTTGTTTTCGATGGAGAATTTAGGAGCATGAAGGACATTACTGTCAAGCTAAAAGTAAAATATGGAAGCCAAGCAAAATGTTTGAGGGTGCGGCCTGTCTGCTATTAGGCTGAAGCTGGAGGCTGACTTGGAGCAGCTTGTGAAAACTGGGGTTTTGGAACTTGTCAGTGTCAGCGAAATGGCTATGCCTATTGTTCCAGCCATCAAGAAAGATTGCTCCGTGAGGATTTGTGGGGACTTTAAAGTCACCATAAATCCAGTGTTATGTGCTGAACAGTACCCGTTACCTCACATTGATGATTTGTTTGGGGGATTGGCAGGAGGCCAACATTTCAGCAAAACTGATCTGAGCCAAGCTTACTTCCAGATGAATGAGGACAAGAAAGTCACAGGAACTCCTGACAATTGGGACACATAAAGGCTTGTTCCGGTACCAAAGATTGTAGTTTGGCATTCAGCTCCTGCATTGTTTCGAAGAGGAACAGATCAGATCCTGAGTGGTCGGAGCAGAGTCCAGTGCTATTTGCGTGATCTCCTCGTCAGTGGAAGGCATGAAGAGGTACACCTTTGAAATCTGGATGTCACTCGCCAGAGATTGGGAGACTATGGTCTGAGAGTCCGTAAGGATGAGTGTGAGTTCTTCTAATCCTCCGGTGAGTACTTGGAACATGTAATAATAATTGGTGCATGATCAATTACACATAGGCGAGAGTAGGATGTAATCGAGGCTTTATTACACTGAGATGCGTGGCCTCCTACAGCAGCTGACGAAATGGCTGCTGTACTGGGAGCACACATATTTATACAAGCAGGCAGGGATCTACTCCCGTGCCTGTAGTACAGGGGCCTTACGGTTAAGCACCTATATCAACATCCTATATATACATCAGTGGTGACTACCACATTCACCCCCTGTTAAAAAATGAGTCCGGCGGGGGTGGTGGAGAACTATATACAGAAAGTTGTGTTTTAAAAGTACAGATAATATTACAAATTCAGGCGGTCCGGAGCCTTGATCTGTCATTGAGAGCACCGCAGTGCTGGCGGCGACTCCGGCGGCGGCTTGGTCTTTGGTGACTCCAGGAGCATGTCAAAATCCTCTTCATCCCCGGGTGTGAGCAAGGGTAGGACGGATTGTCGCGGAGCGGGGGCTGCGGTGGGGTGCGCGGGGGGGAGGGAGGGTGGCGCCGGGTCGGAGGGGGGTGTGTGTGTGGAACCAGCTGGTGCCAGGTCCCTGAGGGAGACTGTGTCTTGGCGGCCGTCGGGGTGCGCTATGTAAGCGTACTGCGGGTTGGCGTGAGGTAGCTGTACCCTCTCAACCAACGGGTCCGCCTAGTGAAGTCGAACGTGTCTACGGAGGAGAACGGGTCCTGGAGCTGCCAGCCATGTCGGGAGCGAAACCCCGGAAGTGGACTTCCTAGGGAAGGCAAAGAGAATTTCATGGGGGTTTCATTAGTCGCGGTGCACAGGAGCGACCGAATGGAGTGAAGTGCGTCGGGGAGGACCTCCTGCCAGCGGGAGGCCAGGAGATTTCTGGGCCGTAGGGTCAGCTGGACGCCCCTCCTGACCGTCCCATTCTCCCTCTCCACCTGCCCGATACCCCGGGTGTTGTAGCTGGTCGTCCTGCTTGAGGCAATGCCCCTGTTGAGCAGGTACTGGCGCAGCTCCTTGCTCATAAATGAGGATCCCCGGTCGCTGTGGATGTAGGCAGGGAAACCAAACAGAGCGAAGATGGTGTTGAGGGCTTTGGTGACGGTGGCAGACGTCATATCAGGGCATGGGACGGCAAAGGGGAATCGGGAATATTCATCGACCACACTGAGAAAGTACGAGTTGCGGTCGGTGGAGGGGAGGGGCCCTTTGAAGTCCACGCTGAGACGTTCAAAGGGGCGGGAGGCCTTCACCAGGTGAGCACGTTCTGGCCGGTAGAAGTGCGGTTTACACTCTGCACAGACCTGGCAGTCTCTGGTGATCGCCCTGACTTCCTCGATGGAGGAGGGCAGGTTGCGGGCCTTGATGAAATCTAAAAACGTGTGACCCCTGGGTGACAGAGGTTGTCGTGCAGGGTCCGGAGTCGGTCCACTTGTGCGCTGGCACATGTACCTCGCGATAGGGCATCGGGGGGCTCGTTGAGCTTACCGGGGCGGTACAAAATCTCGTAATTGTAGGTGGAGAGCTCGATCCTCCACCTCCAAGGTTTTATCGTTTTTGATTTTGCCCCGCTGTGTGTTATTAAACATGAAGGCAACCGACGGTTGGTCAGTGAGGAGAGTGAATCTCCTGCCGGCCAGGTAATGCCTCCAATGCCGCACAGCTTCAACGATGGCTTGGGCCTCTTTTTCAAATTTCGGAGGCATGGAGGGTGCGGGAAAAGAATGCCACGGGCCTGCCTGCCTAGTTGAGTGTGGCGGCCTTGTTATACGTGACGTTGAGGAGAGTGGTGGTGTGGAGAAATTTGGCAAGGTTGGCGTCATGGTCCTGCTGATCGTGGCTGCAAATGGTGACATTGTCCAGGTACAGGAAAGTGGCCCGCAGCCCGTACCCGTCAACCATTCGGTCCATCTCCCGTTGGAAGACCGAGACCCTGTTGGTGACGCCGAAGGGAACCCTAAGAAAGTGGTAAAGGCAGCCGTCTGCCTCGAACGCAGTGTATGGGTGGTCCGCCTTGCGGATGAGGAGCTGGTGGTAGGCAGATTTCAGGTCTACTGTCGAGAAGACCCGGTACTGTGCAATCTGATTGACCATAGCAGATATGCGTGGGAGGGGGTACGCGTCGAGCTGCATGTACCGATTGATGGCCTGACTGTAGTCAACGACCAGACTGTTTTTCTCCCCAGCTTTGACCACTACCACTTGGGCTCTCCAGGGGCTGTTGCTGGCCTCGATGATGCCTTCCCGAAGCAGCCGCTGGACTTCGGACGTGATGAAGGTCCTGTCTTGGGCGCTGTACCATCTGCTCCTGGTGGCGATGGGTTTACAATCCGGGGTTAGGTTTGCAAAAAGGGATGGTGGGTCGACCTTCAGGGTCGTGAGGCCGCACACAGTAAGGGGTGGTAGGGGTCCGCCGAATTTCAGGGTTAGGCTCTGGAGGTTGCGCTGGAAGTCCAGGTAGAGTAGCAAAGCAGCGCAGAGTTTGGGGAGGACGTAGAGGCGGAAGCCGCTGAACTCCACGCCCTGGACTGTAGGAGTGGCGATGCAGTACCCCCGGATCGCCACGGAGTGGGACCCGGAGGCCAGGGAGATTCTCTGGTTAGCGGGGTGTACTGCGAGGGAACAGCGCCTGCCCGTATCGGGGTGAATGAAACTCTCAATGCTCCCGGAGTCCAGCAGGCAGGAGACCCCGTGCCCATTGACCTTCACTTTAGTTGAAGCAGTCGCGAGTTTGTGTGGTCGAGACTGGTCAATCGTGATGGTCGTTGGCGGTTGCAGGCGATGAGTGGCCAAGTGAGGTGCCTGACGGGCATGGGTCCTGAGTCAGGTAAGATAGCGGCGCCCACGGGCCTCACGTGTCGTGGGGAAAACAAGATGGCAGCACCCGTTGGTCCTGGGAGGAACAAGATGGCGGCGCCCATGGGCCACACGTGTTGCGAGTCGAGCAAGATGGCGGCGTCCACTGGCCGCACGTGGGGGGTGCCGGGAGAATAGCGGCGATTGTGCGGGCCTGGCACATTGCAGCGAAATGTCCCTTGCCACAGGCCTTGCAGAGGGTGCTCTGCACCGGGCAGCGCTGTCAGGGGTGTTTTGACTGCCCACAGAAGTAGCATGTGTGCCCCCTGGAAGGAAGTGATGTAATGTGATGTAGAACGGGTAACAGAGAGCAGCAGGTATGCGAGGGAACACACCATGATAAAGTTACGTCTGTTTATTGTGTGTTCCTGAGTGTCATTCTCCAAATACACAACACCCAGGGTAATGCTTCTGGGGACTCTGGTTCGAATCTCACCATGGCAGATGATGAATTTTGAATTTAGTCAAAACCCATCTGCTTCACCAATATCCTTTAGGGACGGAAATCTATCATCCTTACCTAGTCTGGTCTACATGTGACTTCAGATCCACATCAATGCAATTGATCCTTAAATGGCTGCCAGCTTCAAATTCCTTGGTGTGCACATCACCAATAATCTGCCTTGGTCCACCCACGTCGATGCTACGACCAAGAAAGCACAACAGCGCCTATACTTCCTCAGGAAATTCAGTATGCCCATATTGACTCTTACCAACTTTTACAGATGCACCATAGAAAGCATCCTATCTGGCTGCATCACAGCCTGGTATGACAACTGCTCGGCCGAAGACGGCAAGAAACTACAGAGAGTCGTGAACACAGCGCCGTCCATCACGTGAACCTGCCTCCCATCCATTGACTCTGTCTACACCTCCAGCTGCCTTGGGCAAGTGGGCAGCATCATCAAAGACCCTCCCACCCGAGTGATTCATTTTTCCAACTTCTCCCATCGGGCAGGAGATACAAAAGTCTGAGAAATGCACTAACAAATTCAAAAACTGCTTCTCAGTTTTTCCCTGCTGTTACCAGACTCCTAAATGACCCTCTGTGGACTCATCTGATCTCTTCACACATCTTTTGTACTGAGTACTACTACACTCCTGTATGCTTCACCCAATGCCTGTGTCTATGTATTTACATTGTGTATTTTATGTTTGCCCTGTGTATTTTCTTTTCTTGTATGGAATGATCTGTCTGAGCTGCACGCAGAACAATACTTTTCACTGTACCTCGGTACACGTGACAATAAACAATCCAATCCAATCCAAATGGCCTCACAACCAGAGGAAATAGAAATGGACAATAAATTCTGGCCCAGCCAACGACACCCACATCCCTTGCATGAATAAAAAAAAAGTTTCATCAGGCTGTACGTGGGAACTTTCCTTTGCGTCTCTGCCATAAAGCGTATTCTGCCTTTGGTCTTCAGCCTGTTCGGCCAGTTCTTTGGCCTTGCTTAAATTTAAATCTACCTGAGATTGTAAGAAATCAGCGAAATTCTCAGAATAATATAATAATCTTTATTGCCACAAGTAGGCTGACATTATCACTGCAATTAAGTTACTTTGAAAAGCCCCTAGTCGCCACATTCCGGCGCCTGTTCGGGTACACAGAGGGAGAATTCAGAATGTCCAATTCACACAGCCTTCAGCTAGGTGGTACAATTCATTGATGAATGTGTCAATCCCTTCATCATGATTTTGACTGTGCCAATTAAATTTCACCCTCTCCACATTCTTGTAGGAGGCTGCTCTTTGCTCACCCACCAGAACATCACGTGCTATACTTACAAAAGCATGTGACAAAGTGTTAACTTGATCTTTCTTCTCTTAACTTGCAAGACCTGAGGCGTTGCAGTACTGGGTAAAACAACTTTGTCATTGCTCAGCTAATCTAGGGCTATCTATATTTTGAAATGATTCAGGGAGGGGAAAAGTAGTAGCCATTTCTCACCCTGGTCAAAGGTAGTCTTTTCTCATGCTAAGTGTCTTGCCAGTCACTGGACTGCCCTGTTGTTAGCTTGCCTCCAGTGTGGTTGCTGGATTGGCCTTGGAGATCTTCACCCGCTGCTCTGCACCGCTGCAGGTCTTCATTTGAGACTTTTCTCACCATTTTCTTCTGTTGCTCTGTGGGTGCAGTCACTGCTGCCACCACCTGTTATCGGGGGTTTATCCCAGCATTCGTTGGCTTCTTACTCCAGAAGAGATCGTGCAGGAGGCAATGGTCTTTTGTTCAATGACATTTATTCACACGGTAACTATTTACAGTGATTCATAAGACATAGTTGGAGTTACTCACACAGGTAACTTGCACTCATCTCCGTCCAGTGAGTGACATCACTGTGACAGAGCTGCTTACGATTGTGAATGCTTCAGCCTTGTCCTTTGCACAGATGTGCTGGGCTCCCCTATCATTGAGAATGGAAATATTTGTGGATCGTCCTCCTCCTCCAATGAGTTGTTTAATTGTCCACCACCATTCATGACTGGATGTGGCAGGACTGCCTAACTTTGGTCTAATCTGTTGGTCGTGGGATCACTTATCCTTGTTTATTGCTTGCTTCATTTGTATTTTGTCACGCAAGTAGCCCTGTGTTGTACATTCACCTGGTTGACACCTCATTTTTCGGTCTGCCTAGTGCTGCTCCTGGCATACCCTCCTGTACTCTTCATTGAACAAGGGTTTAGCCCTGACTTGCTGGTAATGGTAGAGTGGGGGTTATGCCGGACCTGAGGTTACAGATTGTGGCAGTATACTGTGTGTGTGTCCATGATTTCTTAAATTGGAGAAGGTTACTAGAGACAGCTTGTTTGTGAGAACTGAGAGATGAAAGGGTAAAGGTGTTAGCTTCATGCAGTAGTAATGAGTGGTTATGGTGAGGTTTGAATTATAAGTAAATAGATTGGATTTAAAGTTTTAGAATACGATAAGTAGAGACGTAGGCTGGATTCTCCGTTTGTCGATGCCGGAATCGCATTCGGCGATTGGCCGGAGAATCCGGTTTGACGCCGAAATCGGGGGCGGTGCCGTTTATTGGAGGCTCCGCCCCATCAAAAACGGCGTCAGCGCTGAGTGCGGCGCACGCCGTTGGGACGGCCTCAGGACGTCACCTGAGGCTCTCCCCCGATGCTCCGCCCCCAATGGGCCGACTTCCCGATTAGTGTGGGGCACGTGCGCGCTCACAGTTTTCGGGGACTTCGCGTGGTGGCTACGGACAGTGTACAGCGCCGCCACAGTCGGGGGGTTGGGGGGGGGGGGGTGCGTTTCTGAACTTTCAATTTGGATTTCCATATCTGAGTGGAAGTGCTTGAGGCGTTGTGTGATCTACCTTTATTAAATTGGCAATAGTCTTTTGCTTTGGGCTATGGTATAGGTTTTATAGTAAAAGCCGATAAAGCAGTTGTTACCAAGAAGGTAGCTTAATTGTGTGTCATGACCAAGTGGGTTTATTTTGTTTTTCTTCTGTAAGACTGTTTTTTTTAGTATAAATTTAGAGTACCCAATTAATTTTTTCCAATTAAGGGGCAATTTAGTGTGGCCAATTCACCTACCCTGCACATCTTTGTGTTGTGGGGGTGAAACTCACGCAAACATTGGGAGAATGTGCAAACTCCACACGGACAGTGACCCAGGGCCAGGATCGTAACTGGGACCTTGACGCCATGAGGTAGAAGCGCTAACCACTGCGCCACCATGCTGCCCACTTCTGTAAGACTGTTTTAACTGTTGATACTTTCATCTCATGTGCTTCAGGTTTTTTCCCCCTTTTAAACCTTTAATCTTTTAAATCCAACAGGCGTTACTGGAGTTGTAGGGTCAGTAGCTCTTCCCCCTAATTTTCAAAGTATACAATTTTTTTATGGTCAGTAAGACAGCTTTCCCCCTGGGATCCGGCTTGCTCAGTAAATAACATTTGCTGTGTTCATAACAACTGACCATTTTGAGATACTAGATCTGACTCAAATCTATCCCATTTAGCACAATGACAGTGTCATCATGCAACAATGATGGAGGGCATCCTCAATGTGAAGACGGGACTTGGACTCCACAAAGAATGTGTGGTGGTTACTCCTCCATCATACCGTCATGAACAGATGCATCTGCGGCAGGCAGGTGGCTGAGGATGAAGTCAATGTTGTTCCCTCTTGTTGGTTCCCTCCTGACCGACCACAAACCCGTCTAGCAGCCATATTCTCCAGGCTTCGGCCGACAATGATGCTATTGGGCCATGCTTGGTGACGGACATTGAAGTCTCCCACCCAGAGTACATTCCATATCCTTGCCACCCTCAGCGTTTCTTCAGATTGGTGTTCAAAATGGAGGAGTTGTGATTTATCAGCTGAGGGGGGACAGTACGTAGCAATCAGCAGGAGATTTCCTTGCCCATATTTGATCTGATGCCATGAGGCTTTACGGGGCCCAGAGTCAATATTGAAGACTCCCAGTGCCACTGCATCCCAACTGCATACCACTGTGCTCCAGATCAGCCTTGATCTCATTCAATGGTGGAGCAGACCCAATGGGCCCGCCCACTTCTGCTCCGATGTCTTATGGTCTTATGATACCATGTCTGATCGCTCTGTGTTGGTGGTGGGACAGGCAATGGTGATGGTGGTATCTGGGACTTTGTCTGCAAGGCATGATTCTGTCAGCGTGACTATGTCAGGTTGTTGCTTGACTGGTCTGTGAGACAGCTCTGCCAATTTTATTACCAGTCTCTGATGTTAGTAAAGTGCAGTAAGACATCTTACAACACCATGTTAAAAGTCCAACATGTTTGTTTCAAACACTAGCTTTCGGAGCACTGCTCCTTCCTCAGGTGGAGGAAGGAGCTGTGCTCCGAAAGCGAGTGATTCAAAACAAATCTGTTGGACTTTAACCTGGTGTTGTAAGACTTCTTACTGTGCCCACCCCAGTCCAACGCCGGCATCTCCACATCGTTAGTAAAGTGGACTTGGCAGGGCCCGGTGCGCTGTTGTCGGTGTCTAGGTCGATGCCGGACAGTCTGTCAGGTTTCAGTCCTTTTCAACTTTATAGCGGTTTGACACAACTGAGTGGCTTGCCCGGCCATTTCAGCGGGCATTTAAGAGTCAACCACATTACTGTGGATCTGGAGTCACGTGTATCGCAGAATCACAGAACTGTTGCAGTGCAGAAAGAGGTCGTCCAGCCTATTGTGTCTGCACCAACTCTCCAAATGAACAATTCACTGAATGCCATTCTCCCGTCTTCTCCCTGCAACCCTGCACATTCTTGGGCTAAAGGGATCAATGGATATGAGGGGAAAGTGGGAACAGGTTACTGAGTTGGATGATCAGCCCTGATCATAATGAATGGCGGAGCAGGCTCGAAGATCTGAATGACCTAGTCCTGCTCCTATACTTTACCTTTCTATTTCCTTTCAGATAACAGCCTTTTGAATGTTTTGAGTGAACCTGCCTCTACCACACTCTCTTAACCACTCTCCTGCGTGAAAAAGCTTTTCCTCATGTCCCTATTGCTTCGTTTGACAATTAATTTAAATCCATGCCCTCTTGTTTCTTGTTACTTTCATGAGTGGGAACGGTTTATCCTTATCTACTCTCACCAGATCCCTCATGATTTTGAAAACCTCTATCAGATCTCCTCTCAGTTTTCTTTCCTCCAAGTGAAACAGTCCCAACTTCTCCGATTTATCTTCAAATTTAACTTCCTCATCGCTGGAACCTTCCTCGTGAATCTTTTCTGCACTCTCTCCGATGCCTTCACATCCTTCCAAAAGCGCGGCGTCCCGAACTGAACCCAGCAATTCTCCAGCTGAGGCTGAACGAGTGACGTGCGCAAGTTTAGCATAACTTCCTTGCTCCCGCAGTGTAATCCCCTATTCACAAAGTGCTTTATTAACTGCTCTCTCAATCTGTCCCACCACCCTCATTGACCAATGCACATATACACCCAGGTCTCTCTGCTCCTGCACTCCTTTAGTTGATTTTGTCTCTCAGTATCCTTCCTGCCAAAATCAATCACTTCATATTTCTCCACATTGAACTTCATCTGCCACCTGCCCGCCCATTCCACCCATCTGTCCATGTCCTTTTGAGATTTTACAGCTCACAGCTCACAATTCTTCCAAGTTTCAAACCATCTCCAAATTTTGAAATTGTGTCCTGTACAGGTCATTAATATATATGAGGCAAAGCAGGTGTCCGAACTCTGATCTCTGGGGAACTCCACCGTTAAACGTATTCCAATCTGAAAACCACTGCTCACCCCTGTCTTTGATTCTTGCCACTCTGCCAACTTTGTATCCGTGTTGCTATTGTCCCTCGTGTTCCATGAGCTATAACTTTGCTCAAGCAAGTTAAACATAATTTGCCCTTAACAAACCTGTCAACAAACAGAAACGCTTTTCTTGATTAATCCACATTTGCCCAAGTGACCATTAATGGAGACTGCTCAGTTTGAGTTGCTTTATTAGGGTTACATTTTAAATCCATGCCCTCTCGTTTCTTGTTCCTTTTATGAGATAAAAAATATTTCAACCTGGAAAAGCTTATTAAATTTCAAACCTTACTCTTCACACTTGACATTAAAGACTGTAACCCTGAATTACTTTGCCCTTCTGATGGGCTAATCAGCAGAAAATTCATGACATGGCCCTTCTCGTTGAGAGGATCCTGAGATTTCCAGTACAATATAAACTAAAAAAGAGTCAATTTAACTTGAATAAATTGGTCCTGCTCAAAATGCATCATGTTTGAAACTGAATTAGCTGGTGCTTGGCCATCTAAGTAATTTATCCAAATGCATTTTATAATCCATTAATCTTTCAGAATTAACTGTATAAATGCTCACAGACAGCTATTAAGTTGTAGAATTACTGAATCTTGAACTTGTTTGGTGTGTTTTTGTGTTTTTCCGTCAAGATAGACCTCATCCATCCCCATCCAGTCTTTATTTCAATTGAGCAAAAGTTTCAACCAATATATACATTGTTTGAGAATGTTAACTGAATGTATGAATCATATTATTTAACCAGCTGTTGAAACAGTTCAGCTAACCTGGTCAAGTGTTTGTTACAAATATCAATGATATTGGATGTTTATGCTAAGATTTACCAAAAGCAATGGGAATGATCTTAATCTGTACATTGAAGCAGGTCACTGGCACCATATTTGTGGCTTTCATTCAAGGCCCATGGAAACCATATTTAAATGGACCAAAGGTTGGAAATGGGATCAGGCTGGCTGGCTCATTTTTTGGCTGGAGCAGACATGATTGGCCAAGTGGCCTCTTTCTGTGCAGTAAACGTTCTGTGACTCAAAAGGTTTGCTGATGTCACACCTCCTGCTGTCACTCAAATCTTCTATAGAGTCAACATGATGGCTACAAAAACAGTTCTCCAGAAGGCTGTTTAATGCCCTGACTTTCTTAAAAGCAATAATGATCCTAGATATTTTCAGGAGTATAAAGCAGCTGATGAAATCATTATATTCATCCTGAGAAGATGACATTTATTCTACAGCTCCCAAGTGAATAGTCATACTGAATCTCACAAGGGACTGTGGAGGTAAACTCCCTCTACTTACTGTTGATATTCCAACACACTGCACCTCAGGGCTATATTACCTATTGATGCATTTGTGCACTTAGAATACTGTGCTCAGTTTTTGATGACCTATTAAAGAAAGACTATTAAATCCATAGAGAGTGTATAGGGTAGATGCACAGGATGATTCTGATGATGGAATTTGTTATGAGTAGAACTTGTGATACTGGGAATTATGGCGGATGTCAGGTGGGTAATCAAACTGAGAACCAGACTAAATATGAAAGGTTCAGAGAGGAAATGAAAAAGCAAGTAAGCAAAGTTAAGAGAGAGTACGAAAAGAGATTGGCAGCTAGAAGGGAACCCCAAAGTCTTCTTTAGGCATTTACATAGCACAAGGGTGGTAAAAGGAGAAGGAGGACCAATTAGGGGTTAGAATGGGGATTTACACAGGGTAGAACATAGAACATACAGTGCAGAAGGAGGCCATTCGGCTCATCGAGTCTGCCCCGACCCACTTAAGCCCTCACTTCTATCCGATCTCCATAATCTAATAACCCCATCTAACCTTTTTTTTGGGACACTAAGTGCAATGTAGTATGTCCAATCCACCTAACCTGCACATCTTTGGACTGTGGGAGGAAACCGGAGCAACCGGAAGAAACCCACGCAGACACGGGGAGAACGTGCAGACTCCGCACAGCAGGGAATCGAACCTGGGACCCTGGTGCTGTGTAGCCACAGTGCTATCCACTGTGCTACCGTGCTGTTCACCGTATGGCTGAGGTATTAAATGTCTTGACCAGGTGTCTGAATTACCTCCTCTGCCATCATGACCTGCATAGGCCAAGGTGACAGAGGGGGTAATTCAGACACCTGAAGAGTTTAAAATTGATAAGGAGGAGGTATTAGATAGGTTTGCTAAACTTGCAGTTGATAAGGCCCCACGATCGGATGAGGTGGATCTAAGGGAGAAGGAAGTGAGTGTGGAAATTGCAGGGCTGCTTGCCATAATCTTCCAGTCTTCCCTAGTCTCAGGCGAGGTGTAGAGGAGTGGAAAATTGTAATGTTACAATATTGTTCAAAACAGTTTGTAAGGATAGCTCCAGCAATTACAGACCAGTCGATTTAACTTTGGCGGTGAGGAAACAGCTAGAAATACTAATTTGGGAAAAATATTGATAGTTATTTCGGTAAATGTGAGTTATTGAGGGGAAAACCACCCCAGGTTTGTTATGTGAATATCTTGCTGAACTAAGCTTCTGGAGAGGCCTGATGAAGATAATGCTGTTGATTTGGATTTCCAAAAGGAATTTGATACGATGCCACACAATAGACATGTGAGCAAAGTTATAGCTCATGGAATATAAAGGAACAGCAGCAACATGGATACAAAATTAACTGAGTGACAGGAAACAGGTTACACCAGTGGTTAATGGATGCTTTTCGGGCTGGAGAAGGTTTGTGGTGGAGGTCCCTGGTGGTCAGTGTTGGGACCATTGCTTTTCCTGACATATATCAATGACTAGACCTTGGTGTACAGGGAACAATTTCAAAATTAGCAGATAATACAAAACTTGGAGGCATTATGAACTGTGAGGACAGTGCAGAACTTCAAAAGGACATAGACAGGTAGGTGGAATGGGAGGACAAGTGAAAATGAAGTTTAATGCAGAAATGTTAAGTGATTCATTTTGATCGGAAGAACTTGGAGAGACAGTATAAAATAAAGGGTACAGTTGTAAAGATGGTGCATGAGCAGAGGGACCTGGGTGTATATGTACTTAAGTCATTAAAGGTGACATGAAAGGATTGGATTGGATTGGATTTGTTTATTGTCAAGTGTACCGAGGTACAGTGAAAAGTATTTTTCTGCGAGCAGCTCAACAGATCATTAAGTACATGAGAAGAAAAGGGAATAAAAGAAAATACATAATGGGGAGAACGAGTATAAGTTAAGTAAAAAGTTGATCTGTTTGTGAGAGCTCGCAGAGAGTCGCCTCGCTCCGGCGTCATCTTGGTAAAGTTGAGAGTGTGGTTAATAAAACGTACAGTATCCTGATTGTTTGATTATATTTTATTGTCACATGTACCGAAGTACAGTGAAAAGTATTTTTCTGCAGCCGAGGGAACGTGCACAGTATGTACTGTGCTCGTTTTAGCCTTAGTTTACTTATTCTTATTCTGTCACCTTTGCTCATGAGTCACCAGGTATCTTTCTGATACCGCCACGTGGTTCAAGTCCAAGTAATGATTAATAATGCAACACACCGCTTAGTAAGAGTTAAATCAATGCTCATTTATTATATACAGCAATAAATAATCCTACTTCTAGACTACTACCTACCACTAAAGGCCAATACTTAACTTTGGAAATGGCCCACCAGGTCAGGGAAACGAATGGTCTTTCGAATTGGTTCTGGCCTGCGGGATTCAAAAGCTGGTACAAGTCGATAGTCAGGTGTGTATATCTGGTAGCGATCGCTGGAGTAAGACTTACAGTTTTCTTTGTCGAAGGGTCTCGAAGGTTGCGAGCAGGAGAAGAAGCGTTGAGTTGAACTTGGCTCCTATTCTTATAGTCCCCAGGGGCTTCCCGCCTCTTGGGGCGGACCTCGTACCTGGTTCTAAGTGATTGGACTTGGTCCCAATCACTTGGTTCGATATGCTCCAATAATGGGGCGATTCCTTGATCGGGGGGTGGTCGTTTACCTTCCTTTGTGTCAGCCCCTGCTGGCACCGAAAGGTCTGGATCGGCTTTATGTTGCTAATGTGTAGCAATTGTTCCCGGGGATGGCTGCTTACTATGCAGGTGGCTGGGTTGTTGTGATGTTGATGGCTGCAGGTATCGGTCTGGGCTGACTTCCCCAGAGGCGAATACACTGTTTTACCTGCAGCTGTCCGTTTGAGTCCTGTTGGCTGAT
This sequence comes from Scyliorhinus torazame, assembly GCF_047496885.1. Taxonomy (NCBI): domain Eukaryota; kingdom Metazoa; phylum Chordata; class Chondrichthyes; order Carcharhiniformes; family Scyliorhinidae; genus Scyliorhinus; species Scyliorhinus torazame. Next base: position 234,356,007 of record NC_092716.1, read on the forward strand.
TTTCCCATCAGCCTCTTTCGTTCGCCATTTTAAATCGGGGTTTGACCATTCTAATCGGGAATCAGCCATTTTACGTGGCTCCATACCCTCCTTGTGATCCTAACGCGAAGCGTGAAGGATCACATCACTTTGTTCCTTTCCATTCCCTGACTGGGGGGGGGGGGGGGGGGGAACACACCTCCTACATGGCCTCTGCTCTGACCCTAGCTATGCACAAAAAGTTTTACCTAACAATTCTAAGGACGCTATGTCAGACAGGGACACGCATTACAAAATAACAAACTTGGAACCTCTAATTTATCCTTATTACACTACACTCGCTAAACATTGCATTACCCTATCTTCCTAAAACATACAACAAACTCACATCATTCCATATAATCTTTTCTGGCTTGGCAGTCAAGCTCAGGATCATACAAGGTTTTTTTTTCATGAAAGGTTTTGTACATCTTTTTATTTACAGCAATAACGCAAGTGAATGCACTTTATTGTTTTCTGTTATAGATCGCGGGGGTCAGGGGTCTGGTCGTAACCGAATATAGGGGATCTGATACGATATACCGGGGTTCGAGCGCGGTATGCTCTCCTTCTCCATTTGCGGAGGCGCATAGTCTGCACTACACAGCAGAGTATCGCCAACGCTAACAGTGTTTCGATCACGTAGGACAGGGAGTACCAGGTTATGAACCTGGCACAGCAGGAAGATGCAGTGTCGCTGGTGACTGGGCTCTGGGTACTGCGGGGCAGTGAAACATTAACGGCTGGGAGGTTTGAAGTCATGGGGTTCACGTTCACGTGCAACCAAATGTCTACAAAAATAATGTTGAGCACAATGAAGGAAGTCCTCATGGCTGTCCTCGTTCCTTTTCTTTCTGTGTGTTCTCTTGTATTTTCTCCGGTCCTGGAGCTTCTGGAGTTCTGTAAAAACAAGCATAGTATCTGTAACTATCTTGGTTTAATATCCGGTATGCGAGTGTATCTGTCCTTTGGGGCCAATTATTCCCTAATAATTGGTCACTATGTGTGACTCCCTCATTTTTTTCCACAAAAACAAATGTTAGGACACGGCACATTTCCCAATGACAGACCAGTGCTTATTTACCATCCAAATGTTCCAGGATGTAAATAGCAGATGGCAGCAACCTAAAGGTCGCCTAAACAAATAAAAACTTTTTGAAATGAAAGAATGTCAAATGAGGTGCGTATGGGCCGCGACGGGTAAGATTTGGATGGAGTCCCCGGGTAGGACAGCTACCAATGCCGTATCTCCCCTACCCGAGCATGTTTGACCAACGGGGGGGGTCCCCAGGCAGGGCGGGTCTCACGCTGTTTCTCCACTGCCTGAGCAACCGACAAGAACGGGCAAAAATGTAGTCATCGTGGTGGGGCTGCCATAGTGATTCTATCCCTTGAATCAGAAGAGCAGTTACGATCAGGCATCTGATACCCGAACAAGTATCAGCTGAAGTGTCTGTAGACAAGCTAGTTCCGCTGAACAAGCGTGTGGTCTGTGACCAGGTATCTGTAGATAAGTTGGTACAGAATTCTCCTGTCGGACGAACAACACGAAACAAACGTACGAACAACACAAAACATCCTGCAGGTTCCATCAGGAAGGACAACACTTTTCCCAAGCGTTTCCTTTAAACATCATGTGGACACCTCAGTTCTCGGTTGTGAACAGGGTCGCAAAGGGGTTGGCGGTTTGGGAGTCGGACTCGAGGTCGTAACCTTCTCCTGGGTGCCAAACTCTGGAGTGGATTAGGGCTGAAAGAGCTGCTTGGTGTGAGTTGGGATCGCTCTCGTCGTTGCGGACGAGTCTGTAGGAGTTGTCGCGGTGCCAATGAGTTGTGTCGAGTTGTGTGGGGTCACAGTCGGGGGTGTCCGTATGGTTCGGTGGTCGGTGGTGGGGTTTATTTAGAAAAGTGATCAGGAAGGGATCACTGGGATCGTAGTCGGAGTCGCTGGGTGTGGGTCCGGTTGCATGGGGATAGTAGGGAGGCGTGCTGTGGCTATTGTTCGAGTCACAGTCGCTGTCTCTGCCGCTGCAGTCGGTGGGCGTTCCGGGGCGGAGTGTATATTTTGGGGGTGGAGTCGAGGTCGAATCCGTGGCTGGGCTGGTCGTGGTGGGGGTTGGGCGGCTTACGTTGGCTGTGGGCGGGGTGTGGTCTGCTGCGTCAAGCATGATGTGGTGTGTGTGGTTCGACTGTGTTCCATAAATCTTCAACTGGTTTATATGAAACCACGCAGTTTTACCATTCGGGTACTTTATTTTGTAAACGGATGGGCTTACTTTATCCGCAATGGAATATGGACCCGAGTATTTTGGAGACAGGAATGTGCTGGGGTTATACACAGACAACATCACTTGCTGTCCGATATCATACTCCGCTGCATGCACTGCCTTATCGAAACAGGCCTTGCTCTGTTTCTTTTTGGTGCCCGGTTTTACAGCGGCTGCTAACTGAGCCGGTTTTACATTAGCAACTAATTGCTCCACGGCTTTCTCGTGGGTGAGGGCCGTTATTTCAGGGCTGGTCCGGTCTAAACCTAACAAGTATTCTGTCCCTTTCATGGGGCGTCCGGTCATGAGAGTGTGTGGGGTGGAACCTGTGGAGGTGGAAACAGTGTTACGCAAAAACATCAGCACAAAAGGGAGGACTGAGTCCCAAGTGGTGTTGTTCTGCTGGACCATTTATCGGAGGGTGGTTTTTAGGGTCCGATTAATGCGCTCCACTATACCACTCGACTGTAGGTGGTACGCAATGTGGAATTTCTGGGTAATGCCAAATATTGTGAGGACGTTCTGCATGACACGTCCCGTAAAGTGAGAACCTTGGTCCGATTCAATGCTGCGGGGGAGTCCCCATCTTGTAAAGATGTGGTGGGTTAGAATCTTGGCTGTGGTTTTCGCGGTGTTGGTGCGGGCTGGAAATGCTTCCACCCACTTTGTAAAAGTGTCTATGACCACCAGTACATATTTATAGCCATTCCTGCAAGGGGGCAATGGACCTATAAAATCAATCTGGAGGAAAGTCCAGGGGCCGTTAACGGGTCGGGTGTGGCTGAGTTGGGCCTTTTTGGCATATCTTTCGGGGTTGTTCTGCGCATAGATAAGGCAATTCTCAATGTAATGGCTTACACCTTCCTTGAGATTTGGCCACCAACAAAGTTGTTTGAGGTGGGCTGTAGTGGGATCGATTCCCTGGTGTCCATGACCATCATGGAATAAACAAATCAATTGGTTCCTGTCCTGCTCAGGAACTACATAAAGGGTGTCCTTTAACACCACACCATCATGTGTGGTTAGTGTATTTCTAAACCTCTCGTAGGAGGCTGGAAACTTCCCTTTCACAATCTCAGTGAGAGTGCTATCCTGCTTCTGGACCTCTACTAGATCCTCCATCCTAGTCTGTGTGACCTGAACTGCACTCACTGGCGCACTCACTGGCGCGCTTTCGGGGGGTTTCCAAAAATACCCATGCCTGGAACCTGCCTTAGCCAGTGCGTCGGCTTTTACATTTCCAGGGGGGGAGGAACGATGGTGGCTGCGGACTTTTATGATCCCAAAAGTCCTGTTCTGGGCTTTTTCTAAAATATGGCGGAGTAATGGGGCTGAGGGGAGGGGTGTCCCATCTGCGGAAACAAATCCTCTTGCTTCCCACAGGGGCAGAAATTCTGTAAGGCTGTCAAAGACATAGAGGCTGTCTGAGTATATGTCTGCTGGGCTGGGGAAGGAATCTGGGTGCTCTACTATGTATGCAATGGCCGCAAGCTCTGCTGCCTGTGCGCCTAAGTGTCCGGGTAGCTCCAATGCTAATTCCTCAAGGGTGTGTCCCTGCGCGTCCGCAACCTGTTATGCGCTTCCCACCTAAGACTGTGGAAGATCCATCTACATAAATCTTAATGGGTTCACACGTGTCCGTGTGCGGGGGGGCTCTGAGTAGAATTTCCTATCTTTCTGGGGGGTGTTTTTGCTATAAAGGGGCCTGTGTTATGGTGTGGAGAGATGATCTCACATTCATGGGGGGTTCCGGGGTACTGCAAATTGTCGGCTAAGTATGTGTGTGACTTTGTCCGTTTTACTGTGATGTCCCGTCCCTGCAAGAGAAGGGTCCATCTAGCTGCGCGTATTTGGCTGACGGTACCGTCCTTGAGTCGTCCGTCCAGTAAAAGTTGGGTGGGGGTATGTTCAGTCAGAATGGTGATGGGGTTCAGTCCGGTAATAGAGGAAAAGTAATGGACTGCCCAGAAAACTGCGAGCAGGTGCCTCTCACAGGTTGAGAATCCCTGCTCCACAGCATCCAAAAGTCGGGAAGCATAAGCTGGTCGTGCCTGTAGTGCACAAAGACTCCGTGAGACGAATAGAGTGAAGTCGATGAGGCTTTATTAAGCGTGTCTGTTCCCCCGCAGCTCGATAGTAAACTGGCCTGCGGGGGAAGACTCCGGCTTCTTATACTCCGCCTTCAGGGCGGAGCTTGAGGTCAACGGCCAACCAGGACCCGGGATCTGTCAGCCAATGACATTAGGGCTTCCAGTCCCACATGACCCCCAATACATACTACCACATTCACCCCTTTGTCAAAAATGAACCCGGCGGGGTGATGCTTCGTATGGTGGTAAGGGTTTACAGGGCTGGTCCTGGGAGGACAAAACATTCACATGGCAATACAGTATTGGACAATTTTGTCCTGTTGCAACTATTTACAGAGGGTATAGGAAGAAAAGCAAAATGTTCTTGTGAACAGTCCATATTTGTTTTACATTGACGCCACGAGTCGGTTGGGCGGTCTGGTCGTCCGTGTCGATCGCCTCGGCCCCGGCGGTGGTGGTGGTGCTTGTACCAGTGTTGTCGCCTCCAGGAGCCGTACGGTTTCAGCTTGGGCTTGATTCTTGGTCGGAGCTGAGGGGAGGGGAACCGATCCTCCTGGGAAGGGGGCGGTCGCGGGGTGCGGTGGTGGCAGGAAGGGGGGGGTTGGGTTGATGGTGTCGGGGGGGTGTGCGTGTTGCCGGCGGGCGCCAGATCCCGCAGGGAGACCGTGTCCTGTCGGCCGTCGGGGTACTCCATGTAGGCGTACTGGGGGTTCGCGTGGAGGAGGTGAACCCTTTCGACCAACGGGTCCGCCTTATGTGCCCGCACATGCTTTCGGAGCAGGATGGGTCCTGGGGCCGCCAGCCAGGTCGGCAGCGACGTTCCAGAGGAGGACCTCCTAGGGAAGACAAGGAGACGCTCATGTGGCGTTTGATTAGTGCTCGTACATAATAACGACCGGATGGAATGGAGAGCGTCCGGGAGGACCTCCTGCCACCGTGAAACTGGGAGGTCCCTGGACCGTAGGGCCAGTAGGACGGCCTTCCAGACCGTGCCGTTCTCCCTTTCTACTTGCCCGTTCCCCCGGGGGTTGTAGCTGGTTGTCCTGCTTGAGGCTATGCCCTTGCTGAGCAGGAACTGGCGCAGCTCGTCACTCATGAAAGAGGACCCCCTGTCACTGTGGACGTATGCGGGGTAACCGAACAGTGTGAAGATGCTGTTCAGGGCTTTAATGACTGTGGCCGCGGTCATGTCAGAACAGGGAATGGCAAAAGGGAAGCGGGAGTATTCGTCCACTACATTAAGAAAATATGCGTTGCGGTCGGTGGAGGGGAGGGGCCCTTTGAAATCGAGACTGAGGCGTTCAAAGGGGCGGGAAGCCTTAATCAGGTGCGCTCCATCTGGCCTGAAAAAATGCGGCTTGCATTCCGCGCAGATGTGGCAGTCCCTTGTGACTGTACAGACCTCCTCTAAAGAGTATGGGAGATTGCGGGACTTGATGAAGTGGTAAAACCGAGTGACCCCCGGGTGGCAGAGGTCCTCGTGGAGGGTTTGGAGGCGGTTAATTTGTGCGTTGGCACATGTGCCGCGGGATAGGGCATCGGACGGCTCGTTCAGCTTTCCGGGACGATACAAAATCTCATAGTTGAAGGTGGAGAGCTCGATCCTCCACCTTAAGATTTTGTCGTTTTTGATTTTGCCCCGCTGTGCATTATCGAACATGAAGGCTACCGACCGTTGGTCCGTGAGGAGAGTGAATCTCCTGCCGGCCAGCGAATGCCTCCAATGTCGCACAGCTTCCACTATGGCTTGGGCTTCCTTTTCTACTGAAGAGTGGCGGATTTCTGAGGCGTGGAGGGTCCGGGAGAAAAAGGCCACGGGTCTGCCCGCTTGGTTAAGGGTGGCCGCTAGAGCTACGTCGGAGGCGCCGCTCTCGACCTGGAAGGGGAGGGACTCGTCGATGGCGCGCATCGTGGCCTTTGCGATATCCGCTTTGATGCGGCTGAAGGCCTGGCAAGCCTCTGTCGACAGAGGGAAGGTCGTGGTCTGTATTAGGGGGTGGGCCTTGTCTGCATACTGGGGGACCCACTGGGCGTAATATGAAAAGAACCCCAAGCAGCGTTTCAGGGCTTTTGGGCAGTGCGGGAGGGGAAATTCCATGAGTGCGCGCATACGTTCGGGGTCGGGGCCTATTATCCCATTGCGCACTACGTAGCCCAGAATGGCTAGCCGGTCGGTGCTAAAAACGCACTTGTCCTCGTTGTACGTGAGGTTCAAGGCTTTGGCGGTCTGGAGGAATTTTTGGAGGTTGGCGTCGTGGTCCTGCTGATCGTGGCCGCAGATGGTTACATTGTCGAGATACGGGAACGTGGCCCGCAACCCATGCTGATCAACCATTCTGTCCATCTCCCGTTGGAAGACCGAGACCCCGTTTGTGACGCCAAAAGGGACCCGTAGGAAATGGTATAATCGCCCGTCTGCCTCGAAGGCTGTGTACTTGCGGTCACTTGGGCGGATGGGGAGCTGATGGTAGGCGGACTTGAGGTCCACGGTGGAGAAGACTTTATATTGGGCAAGCCGATTGACCATGTCGGATATGCGGGGGAGAGGGACCGCATCTAGTTGTGTGTACCTGTTGATGGTCTGGCTATAGTCAATGACCATCCTTTGTTTCTCCCCTGTCTTCACTACTACCACCTGCGCTCTCCAGGGACTATTGCTGGCCTGGATTATGCCCTCCTTTAGTAGCCGCTGGACTTCGGACCGAATGAAGGTCCGGTCCTGGGCGCTGTACCGTCTGCTCCTAGTGGCGACGGGTTTGCAATCCGGGGTGAGGTTCGCAAACAAGGACGGGGGTTGCACCTTGAGGGTTGCGAGGCCGCAGATAGTGAGTGGGGGTATGGGGCCGCCGAATTTGAACGTAAGGCTCTGTAGATTGCATTGGAAATCTAATCCCAGCAAGGTGGGGGCACAGAGTTGGGGAAGGACGTTTAGTTTGTAGTTTTTGAACTCCCACCCCTGCACCGTTAGGGTAACTATGCAAAATCCCTGGATCTGTACGGAGTGGGATCCTGCAGCTAGGCAAATCTTTTGTGCGCTGGGATAGGTGGTTAAGGAACAGCGTCTTACCGTGTCGGGGTGTATAAAGCTTTCCGTGCTCCCGGAGTCGACTAGGCATGGTGTCTCATGCCCGTTTATTAGCACCGTTGTCGTCGTCGTCTGGAGTGTCCGGGGCCGAGCTTGATTGAGCGTAATCGAAGCGAGCCGTGGTTGTAGTAGTGGAGTGGGGTCCGTTGTTGCCGTCCAAGATGGCGTCTGGGATGAACAAAATGGCCGCCCCATACATCGCACGTGGCTGGGGGGTCACAAGATGGCGGCGGGGGTGGACAAAATGGCCACCCCCACGCGTCGTACAGGTCTGGGGCGGTCCAAGATGGCGGCGCCCCTCCTCCCCTTGTGGTGGCCGGGACCCAAAATGGCGGCGTCTGCGGGTCGCACATCGGCGCCCCTCCTCTCCTCGTGGTGACCGGGACCCAAAATGGCGGCGTCTGCGGGTCGCACATGGTGTGCTGGGGGGGCTGGGGAGCGCTAGGACCGCGAGCGCTAGGACCGCGAGCGCTAGGACCGCGCGGAGCTCCCTCACCGCGAGTGCTAGGACCGCGAGCGCTAGGACCGCGCGGAGCTCCCTCACCGGGGACAGCGGTGGTCGGGGCCCAAGTAGGTGGCGCCGGCGGGTCAGGCGTGGGGCGCGGGGTGGGGGTTAGGGTGGCGTTAGGGACGCGGAAAACTCCCTCCTCTCTGTGGAGAGTGTTGGCCGGGACCCAAAGCGGTAGCGCCAGCGGCGGGTCATACATGGGCTGCGGGGAGGGGGGTTGGGGAGCGTAGGCGGCGTGCAGGGCTCCCAGTTCTCCCGGGACCGCGGTGGTCGGGACCCAGAGCGGCTGCGCCTGCGGGTCGTACATGGCGTGCTGGGGGGGGTTGGGGCGCGTAAACGGCTTGCAGGGCTCCCTGTTCTCCCGGGACAGCGGCGACCTCGCGGGACCGGCACACAACCGCATAATGGCCCTTTTTCCCGCAGCTCTTGCAGATAGCTGCGCGGGCCGGGCAGCGCTGCCGGGGGTGTTTCGCCTGGCCGCAGAAATAACAGCGGGCGCCCCCGGTTCGACTCGGCGTTTGGACCGTGCAAGCCTGTGGGGGGGTAGGGGGTTTGCCGCGATGGGTACGTACGGGGCCCAATGGGTTGCCGCGCGGTCGGGGCCGTAGGCGCGGGTATTACGCGCAGCCACGTCTAGGGAGGCTGCTAGGGCCCGGGCCTCTGAGAGTCCTAGCGACTCTTTTTCTAGAAGTCTTTGGCGGATTTGGGAGGATTGCATACCTGCCACAAAAGCATCGCGCATTAACATGTCCGTGTGTTCGTTTGCGTTCACCGACGGGCAGCTGCAGGCTCGTCCCAAAATCAGCAGCGCGGCGTAGAACTCGTCCATCGATTCTCCGGGAGCTTGCCGTCTCGTCGCGAGCTGGTAGCGAGCGTTGATTTAGTTAACTGGGCGAACGTAGAGACTTTTCAGTGCTGCGAACGCCGTCTGGAAATCGTCCGAGTCTTCGATGAGGGAGAAAATCTCCGTGCTCACCCTCGAGTGCAGGACCTGCAGTTTTTGGTCTTCTGAGGCTCGGCCGGTGGTCGTTCTGAGGTAGGCCTCGAAGCAAGTCTGCCAGTGCTTGAAGGCTGCTGCCGCGTTCACTGCGTGGGGGCTGATCCTCAGGCATTCCGGAATGATCCTGAGCTCCATAGTCCTTTTTTTTAGGCACGCTTAATAAATTGTAGCGCACAAAGACTCCATGAGACGAATAGAGTGAAGTCGATGAGGCCTTATTAAGCGTGTCTGTTCCCCCGCAGCTCGATAGTAAACTGGCCTGCGGGGGAAGACTCCGGCTTCTTATACTCCACCTTCAGGGCGGAGCTTGAGGTCATCGGCCAACCAGGACCCGGGATCTGTCAGCCAATGACATTAGGGCTTCCAGTCCCACATGAACCCCAATACATACTACCACAGTGCCGTTCCTGCAGGAGCACGGCTGAAAGGGTGCAGTCTGTGGTCGCTACCTCTATGGCGTAAGGGGAAAGCGGGTCTGGAACTTGTAGTGCGGGGGCGGCTATGAGTGCCAGTTTTAACAATGCCACAGCATCCGTATGCTGCGGAAGCCACTCCCAGGGGGTTCCTTTCTTTAGGAGGTCTGAGAGGGGTGCTGCCTTGCTGGCGAAACCGTTGTAGCCACGTAAAATGGCTGCTTCACTATTAATTTGGCCAAAACCCGATTTAAAATGGCCAACCGAAAAGGCTGATGGGAAAAGCAGGCAACAGGACACAAACGGACAGCTGCAGGCAGAATATCATATTCGGCTCTGGGAAAGTCGGCCCAGATCGATACTCAGGACTATTAACAGCCCATCAACCCAGACATCTGCAGTTATACTCAGGACTATTAGCAGCCCATCAACCCCAGACATCTGCAGTTTAATCGGCTATCCCCGGGAACAATTGCAACATATTAGCAATTGAATACCGGGCCAGACCTGTCGGCGCCTGCAGTGGCCGAAAAAAAGGCAGGTGAACGACCACCCCCCGATCGGGGAATCGCCTCGCAATTGGACGTATCGAACCCAGTGATTGGGAACAAGTCCAATCACTTGGGACTCAGGGTCAAGGGCCGCCCCGAGAGGCGGGAAGCCCATGTGCCCTATAAAGTGAGGGGCCAAGTTCAGATCTCTCTCTCTCTCCCTTCTTCGCCTGCTCGAGACCTTCGCAAGAACATCAACCAGCAACTGTAAGTTTTAATCCAGCGATCGCTATCCGATAAAGACTCCTAGCCATCGACCTGTATCAGCCATTTGAATCCCGCGGGCCAGATCCGATTGGATAAGCCATTCGTTTCCCTGACCTGGTGGGCTCATCCTAAAGTTAAGTATTGGCCAGTAGTGATAGGTTTATTATATAGACAGTAGGATTATTGTATAAACATTACTTGTTGTATATAATAAATGACCGTTGATTTCAATCTTACTAAGCGGTGTGCTGACTTATTAATCATAACCTGAGCTTGAACCACGTGGCGGTATCAGAAAGATACCTGGCGACTCGTGAGCAAAGGTGATATAATCAGAGCTAATAAACTAAGGCTAATAAGAGCAACACCGTCAATGTGGTTTCGGCAGTAGCCAACCAGTCCTAAAAATGACTGGAGGGCTGAAACGTTCTGGGGAAGGGGCAATTTAGCGATCAAGTCAATTCTTTTATGCTCGATCTTGCGTTTACCCTGCGTGATAATTGTTCCCAAATATACCACTTTTTCTTCCAATATCTGGGCCTTTTTGGGGTTGACTTTACAACCAATGGAATGTAACAATTCCAGGAGTTCGGACAGATGTGCTCTTCCTTAGTGTCTGTCTGCAGTAGTAGATCATCTACATATTGTACCAGACATTCGGGGCGAGAAAATGTTGCTAGTCCATTTGCCAGCTGTCGGTGGAAAATGGAGGGGGAGTTGTGGAAGCCTTGTGGCAGGCATGTCCACGTGTACTGCTGCGCTCTGAAAGTGAAGGCAAATTTATACTGGCACGTCTTTGCCAATGGAATGGACCAGAATCCATTACTGATGTCCAAAACCGTGAAATAGCGGGAATTGAGTCCCTGCTTGAGCATGGTCTTGAGACTTGTTGCTACGGTGGGGGCTGCTGCGGGGATGACTTTATTGAGTTCCCGATAATCGATGGTCAGGTGCCATGATCCGTCGGGCTTTCTTACTGGCCAAATCGGGGCATTATTAGTAGAGGCTACTGATCTTAGTACGCCCTGCTCAAAGAAGCTCTCTATAACTTTTAGGATTTCTCCCTCTGCTTCTAGGGGGAATCCGTACTGTTTCTGGGGTCTAGGGTCAGGTCCTGTTATTTGTACGGAGCCAGTCATCCGTCCACAGTCGTGCTTGTGGGTCGCGAATGCTGCCCTGTTCTTTTGCAGGACTGCCCTAACCTGCTTGTCCGTGCTAAGTGTGGTGGGGTTGAACCAAAACTCGCCTACTGCGCTAATTTTGTTCATGTATTCCCCTATGTTGAGCGTTGCGGGGGCTCTAGTGGATTTCGCCATCCCCCAGACACACTGGTTGACTGGATCGAAGGATAGGTGGTGGGAATTCATAAAGTCGATTCCCAGAATGTGTTCTGCTGTGTGGGGCAGGTCTACTAAAACTACGGGGTGTTTTGTGGTTATGGTTCCGGTTTGAATGGATACAGGGGCTGTGATGTGTCCCTGCTGCGAGTGTCCTGTAAAGCCGCTGTGGGTGATAGTGGCTGTAGTGGGCCACGTGTCCTTTTGAAATAAGGTGGAGGAATTTATGATGGTGTGGGACCCTCCTGTGTCCCAAAGAAATTCGATAGGCTGTCCTCGAATTTTCGCTGCGACTACGGGCCGTCCTGCCCTATCCCAAAGGGTGTCGCAGACCCAAGAGCAAAAAGACAAGTGGTAGTTGTAGGGGATTCTATAATTAAGGGGATTGATAGCATCCTTTGTAAGCCAGATTGTGAGTCCCGCATGGTATGTTGCCTGCCCGGTGCCAGGGTGAGGGACATCTCTGATCGGCTTGAAAGGATTTTGGAGAGGGAGGGGGAGGATCCAGTTGTTGTGGTCCACATTGGGACGAACAACATAGGTAAGACTAGGGATTATCAAACACTAGGGACTAAATTAAAGAACAGGTCCTCCAGGGTTATAATCTCTGGATTACTACCCGAGCCACGTGCCAATTGGCATAGGGTTGAGAAAATTAGGGAAGTTAACACGTGGCTAAAGGAGTGGTGCGGGAAAGAGGGATTCCATTTCATGGGGCATTGGCATCAGTACTGGGGCAGGAGGGACCTGTACCGTTGGGACGGTCTTCACCTGAACCATTCTGGGACCAGTGTTCTAGTGAATAGGATAAATAGGTTGGTCACAAGGACTTTAAACGAGCAAGTTGGGGGGAAGGGAAGGGTAAAGCTATGGACAGTATAATGGTTAATGGAGAGCAAGGCAGCAGGTTACGTGACAGGTTATTATGTAGAGATATGGGTTCAAAGACAAGGAAAATTAGGAGAAAGGGTAAGAGGAAAAATAATTGGCGAAAAGTTACTGATCAAGGTGTTAGGATTCATAACAAAGACATAAAAAACAGCATAAGTGTACTTTACCTGTACTGAAGCAGACTGGGGGTAACATACTGACCCAGACTGGGGGTAACATCCTGACCCACACTGGGGGTAACATACTGATCCAAACTGGGGGTAACATACTGACCCAGACTGGGGGTAACATACTGATCCAGACTGGGGGTAACATACTGGTGCAGACTGGGGGTAGCTCACTGACGCAGACGGGGGGGGGTGGGGGGGGGGGGGGGGGTGGTGGTAACATACTGATCCAGACTGGGGGTAACATACTGAGCCAGACTGGGGTAACATCCTGACCCAGAAGGGGTAACATACTGACCCAGACTGGGGGTAGCATACTGACCCAGACTGGGGGTAGCATACTGACCCAGACTGGGGGTAACATACTGATCCAGACTGGGGGTAACATACTGACCCAGAAGGGGTAACAAACTGACCCAGACTGGGGGTAACATACTGACCCAGACTGGGGGTAGCATACTGACTCAGACTGGGGGTAACATACTGACCCAGACTGGAGTAGCACACTGACCCAGACTGGGGGTAACATACTGACCCAGACTGGGGGTAGCGTACTGACCCAGACTGGGGGTAACATACTGACCCAGACTGGGGGTAACATACTGACCCAGACTGGGGTAGCACACTGACGCAGACTGGGGGTAACATACTGACCCAGACTGGGGGTAGCATACTGACCCAGACTGGGGGTAACATACTGACCCAGACTGGGGGTAGCATACTGAGCCAGACTGGGGGTAGCATACTGACCCAGACTGGGGGTAACATACTGACCCAGACTGGGAGTAGCATACTGACCCAGACTGGGGGTAGCATACTGACCCAGACTGGGGGTAACATACTGACCCAGACTGGGGGTAACATACTGACCCAGTATGGAGGTAGCATACTGACCCAGACTGGGGGTAGCATACTGACCCAGACTGGGGGTAACATACTGACCCAGACTGGGGTAGCACACTGACGCAGACTGGGGGTAACATACTGACCCAGACTGGGGGTAGCATACTGACCCAGACTGGGGGTAACATACTGACCCAGACTGGGGGTAGCATACTGAGCCAGACTGGGGGTAGCATACTGACCCAGACTGGGGGTAATATACTGACCCAGACTGGGAGTAGCATACTGACCCAGACTGGGGGTAACATACTGATCCAGACTGGGGGTAACATACTGACCCAGACTGGGGGTAGCATACTGACCCAGACTGGGGGTAATATACTGACCCAGACTGGGAGTAGCATACTGACCCAGACTGGGGGTAACATACTGATCCAGACTGGGGGTAACATACTGACCCAGACTGGGGGTAGCATACTGACCCAGACTGGGGGTAACATACTGACCCAGACTGGGGTAGCACACTGACGCAGACTGGGGGTAACATCCTGACCCAGACTGGGGGTAGCATACTGACCCAGACTGGGGGTAACATACTGACCCAGACTGGGGGTAGCATACTGAGCCAGACTGGGGGTAGCATACTGACCCAGACTGGGGGTAATATACTGACCCAGACTGGGAGTAGCATACTGACCCAGACTGGGGGTAACATACTGATCCAGACTGGGGGTAACATACTGACCCAGACTGGGGGTAGCATACTGACCAAGACTGGGGGTAACATACTGACCCAGACTGGGTGTAACATACTGACCCAGACTGGGGGTAACATACTGACCCAGACTGGAGGTAGCATACTGACACAGACTGGGGGTAACATACTGACCCAGACTGGGGTAGCAAACTGACGCAGACTGGGTGTAACATACTGAGCCAGACTGGGGGTAACATCCTGATCCACACTGGGGGTAACATCCTGACCCAGACTGGGGGTAACATACTGATCCAGACTGGAGGTAACCTACTGACCCCAAGTGGGGGTAACATACTGTCCCAGACTGGGGTAACAAACTGACCCAGACTGGGGTAACAATCTGACCCAGACTAGGGGTGACATACTGCCCCAGACTGGGGGTAACATACTGACCCAGACTGGGGGTGACATACTGACCCAGGCTGGGGGTGACATACTGACCCAGACTGGGGGTAACATACTGATCCAGACTGGGGGTAGCATACTGACCCAGACTGGGGGTAGCATACTGAGCCAGACTGGGGGTAGCGTACTGACCCAGACTGGGCGTAGCATACTGACCCAGACTGGGGGTAACATACTGACCCAGACTGGGGGAAACATACTGACCCAGACTGGGGGTAGCACACTGACCCAGACTGGGGGTAACATACTGACCCCGACTGGGGGTAGCACACTGACCCAGACTGGGGGTATCAGATTTACCCACTCTGGGGGTAGCGTACTTATCCAGGCTGGGGATAAAGTTCTCATCCACAGTGGGCTAATGTAACGATCCACGCTGCGGATCCAGAGGTTTCCGAGCCACAAAATTGGTGCTGACATCGAAAGAGGCTTTTCGGCGTCTCAAAACCCACCTCTTATTTTCCGATGAAAGGGGCCTGATCTCTTTCTCAAATTGAGAATGTAAATTCCTTTCTTTGAGTTTTGTCTTAAGTCATGGGGTAAGATTTGCCGATGAAACCAGGGTCCTAATTTGTGTTGTGTCTTTGATGTCTGGTTTGTGACACGTGCTCCCAGTCTGCTGAGCAACCTGGGTTCAACAATGGACTAAAGCCAATGCCTCAGCAGAGTTGTTCATTCGAGCTGTCACGATGAGTGCTGAGCCACAGATGACAATTTTCATTCACCGTGCTGAGAAATTAGTTACCCCAGGGAGAAAGCATTGTTCAAATGTTGCTCATAATGAACCCATTATCATTTTAAAGACCTGATATTCAAAAAGCTGCTTATTAATTACAGTTCGGTTAAATCAGTAATTCCTTTGTTGTCAAAAATCAAACGCAAAGCAAATGTGTAATTGCTTCGCCAGATCTGAGCTCATCATCTGAGTCCAATTCGCTCAGTTACTTTTGTTTTTGTTGTAGAAGAACCCAAATATTATCAATCACCAGGTTGTGTGTGTTTGTTCCTGGGCACATTCCACATTAATACTCCAGTGGTACTTGCTGCCAGTGATGTTTGGAAGGTGACTGAACAGATTTCCATGCTAAAAGTAATTTACACATTTTTGCTATAAGAAATTAAGTAAATATGTAATCAGAATGATTTTTCTGCAGGGATACCTAATCAATATTCAAAGCTACAGATATTGGGGATTTGCAGGTTCAAGAATACATCATTGTTTAAATAATATGTGAAGCTGCCCCAAAACCTATGAAAAAGCAACCTCTACAAGTGTCCAAAAGGAATAAATTATTTAAGTTGCTTTTCCATACAAGTAAGTTGACCTCGCTCCAATATACCCGGGGGTGAATTCTCTGTTTGAGGGACTAAGGGCTGACTCTGGGATTGAATCGTATGTGTTCTACGTGGACAAAAGCAGTGCCAATCCTGGAGCGATTCAGGTCTTGTTAATGGGCTCGCACTGGTGGCACATAGAACTCGCGCAATTCCAATGTATGCCGACACTCATCTCAACCAAGATGATGGCACTGGTTGCGCTGGAGCATGCCGTTGATAGGTTGGCTGGGGCCAGAGGGTACCTGGGTGGGTGGCTTGGGGAGCACCCATATGACCCGTGGCACTACGTTCCTAGTGGGCAGTCAGCGGCGTGCGCAGCTGCATGGCTGCTTTGCAGGATGCGGCAATGGCAGTCCATGCCCGCCGACTCCTACCCCACGGCCTCCTCCTAGCCATACCTGCTACACCCCCGGCCCTGGTAGATACCCCACAGCCAGGGCCACAACTGTCAGCAACCTATAGCAATGTTGGACACTGTTTGTACTCTGCACCCTCAGCAGCCATGGCGCCTGTTCCCCGAATCCGGCGTTGGCCGATGGAAAATCCCACCCCCGGTGTGATACTGTCATTGTAAGCGCAAAACGACCCACCCATAGCAATTTTCACTATTTGCTCTGACACCCACTGTGGAATGTTTTGTCACGGAGCTTAGAAATGTGATTACAGGGAAAACAGGTGAAAAAACATAAGTGGGTCATGTGATGAGCTCGAAGTTCACCATACACTATGCATGCGTAATGGGGCCTGGTTGGGAGACCAGACTCATATAAAAGGATTAACGCTAAGGATTAACTAATGAGTATGAAGATTTCGACAAATGGAGAGAAGTCTGGACTTTACTTACTTGATTGACAGCTATATGATGTGATAATAAGATACCTTTTCTCTTAACTCTTTTGTCAATGGTTTAATATTTATTTACATAAGATAAAAGAGGCGTCAAATGTTTAAATCTTTTGTTGTTACTTTAATGGTCTGGTTGTTTGACACATTTTTAAAGTTGTAGCAACAGCAATTTTTTATCAGAAAATTATGAATGACATAGAGGAGTCATGCCCCTTTAGGGAGAAACAATTGGTTATCTATAGCTTGAGGGGCACCATTCTGCAAGCATGGAGAAAGGCAAGCAGGCAGGTCTCAATGAACTACCACAGCCAGTATGGTGATTGAACCCATGCTGTTGACATCATTTTGCACCACTCACTAGCTTTCTAGCCAAATGAGTTAAACAACCCCCATTGGGGTGCAGTTTATAGACCGCCTATAGGAAGAAACATGCATAAAAAATGGTAATGAAATAATTGTCATACATTAACCTTCTTATAGATTTGCCAAATTACATTCATAAAAGTAGCCTCAAAGGTGAGTTCATAGAGTTTTTTGGTTTTTAGAATTTTCAAACAGGAAACGGGCTATTTTGGTAAGGAGTAAAGAAACAGAATTAATTTATCACCTCATAGTAAAGGATGCTCCAGGTAAGAGTGATCATAACAGAATATAATTTCACATTCAGTTGGAGGTTGAGAAAATTGGCTCGAAAACTCGTATTTTGAACTTAAATAAAAGAAATTACGAGGAACAAAGACAGAGTTCGCTAAAGTGGACTGGGAAAATAAAAGGTAAGATGGTAGAGATGCAGTGGCAGGAAAATAAGGAAGTATTTCATAACTCCAGTACGAAGTCTTACAACACCAGGTTAAAGTCCAACAGGTTTGTTTCGATGTCACTAGCTTTCAGAGCGCTGCTCCTTCCTCAGGTGAATGAAGAGGTATTTTCCAGAAACACATATATAGACAAATTCAAAGATGCCAAACAATGCTTGGAATGCGAGCATTAGCAGGTGATTAAATCTTTACAGATCCAGAGATGGGGTAACCCCAGGTTAAAGAGGTGTGAATTGTATCAAGCCAGGACAGTTGGTAGGATTTTGCAGGCCAGATGGTGGGGGATGAATGTAATGCGACATGAATCCCAGGTCCCGGTTGAGGCCGCACTCATGTGTGCGGAACTTGGCTATAAGTTTCTACTCGGCGATTCTGCGTTGTCGCGCGTCCTGAAGGCCGCCTTGGAGAACGCTTACCCGGAGATCAGAGGCTGAATGCCCTTGACTGCTGAAGTGTTCCCCGACTGGAAGGGAATATTCCTGCCTGGTGATTGTAGCGCGATGTCCGTTCATTCGTTGTCGCAGCGTCTGCATGGTCTCGCCAATGTACCACGCTTCGGGACATCCTTTCCTGCAGCGTATGAGGTAGACAACGTTGGCCGAGTCGCACGAGTATGTACCGTGTACCTGGTGGGTGGTGTTCTCACGTGTAATAGTGGTATCCATGTCGATGATCTGGCACGTCTTGCAGAGATTGCCATGGCAGGGTTGTGTGGTATCGTGGTCACTGTTCTGAAGACTGGGTAGTTTGCTGCAAACAATGGTTCGTTTGAGGTTGCGCGGTTGTTTGAAGGCAAGTAGTGGGGGTGTGGGGATGACCTTGGCAAGATGTTCATCGTCATCAATGACGTGTTGAAGGCTGTGAAGAAGATGACATAGTTTCTCCGCTCCGGGGAAGTACTGGACGACGAAGGGTATTCTGTCGGTTGTGTCCCATGTTTGTCTTCTGAGGAGGTCGGTGCGGTTTTTCGCTGTGGCGCGTTGGAACTATCGCTCGATGAGTCGAGTGCCTCACTCATTCATAACTCTAAACAAAGATATCCCATTGAGAAAGAAAGACTTCAGGATGCACCATCTTTGGTTAACTAAGAAGGTTAAGGTAAGGGTGGTATTAAATTGAAAGAAAAGATGTGCAATACTGTAAAAATTAATGGTAGGGCAGTAGATTGGGAAAACATTTAAAAATCAACAAGGGATGACTAAAAGAATAACAAATAGAGAGAACTTAGACTATGAGAGAAAGCTAGCAAGAAATATAAAAACAGACAGTAAAAATGTCTACAAGTGTACACAAAGTAAGTGAATAGTTAAAATAAGTGTTGTTCCCTTGGAGTGAGACTAGGAAATTAATAAAGGGAACAAGGAAATGCAATGATGTAGAACAAACCTTTTCTCCCAGTGGTACTGACCTGGCAAGGTTGTGGAGACAGGCTCTGTGAAATGTCATCTCAGTAATCCAGGATTTCATCCCAGCTGTAAGAAGAATAAGACAAAGACAGCCCACTGGCTTCCATCCCTCACACCTGCTCAACTCATTCACTTCATGGAGTATCAAGGGGTGGTGGCATAGTGATATTGCCACTGTTCATAGACCCAGAATAATGCTGGGGTTCCAATCCCACCATGACAGATGGTGAAATTTGAATTCAGTAAATTTTAAATCTAATGGTGACACTTGCCGATTGTTGTAAAAACTCATCTGGTTCACAAATGTCCTTTAGGGAAGGAAATCTGCCGTCCTTACCTGGACTGGCCTACATGTGATTCAAAACCCACAGTGACGTGGTTGACTCTTAAATGCCTTCTTCAATGGTGTATCAAGCAGATTCAAGAAGCACCTGGGCAGGGGTTATCTGGGTGTCTTTTTCATGAATCACAGAAAGTCGGTATGTAGGTACGGCATGTAATTGAAAAGCCAAATGGAATGTTATTCCAAAAGGGGACTTGAGTATAAAAGTAGAGAAGTGTTGTTGCCATTGTAT
Organism: Scyliorhinus torazame; assembly: GCF_047496885.1. Taxonomy (NCBI): domain Eukaryota; kingdom Metazoa; phylum Chordata; class Chondrichthyes; order Carcharhiniformes; family Scyliorhinidae; genus Scyliorhinus; species Scyliorhinus torazame. Next base: position 234,375,528 of record NC_092716.1, read on the forward strand.
AGGGTGTTGGTGAGACCACATCTGGAGTACTGTGTCGAGTTTTGGTCTCCTTATTTGAGGAAGGATTTGGTGGCATTGGAAGCAGTTCAGAGGAGGTTCATCAGATTGATTCCGGACATGAAAGGTTGGTGTATGAGGAGAGATTAAACTGTTTGGGCTTATACTTGCTGGAGTTCAGGGGCAGCACGGTGGTGCAGTGGGTAGCACTGCTGCCTTATGGCGCTCAGGTCCCAGGTTCGATCCCGGCTCTGGGTCACTGTCCATGTGGAGTTTGCACATTCTCCCCGTGTTTGCGTGGGTTTCGCCCCCACAATCCAAAGATGTACAGGGAAGGTGGATTGGCCACGCTAAATTGCCCCTTTATTGGAAAAAAAAAGAATTGGGTACTCTAAATTAAAAAAAAAACTTGCCCGAGTTTAGAAGGATGAGAGGCGATGTGATCGAGGTACATAAAATACTAAATGGGATTGATAAAGTAAACGTAGATCAAATGTTCCCCTCTGTGGGGAAATCTAGAACGAGACGTCACAGATATGGGTTGAGAGGCAGTAGATTTAGAATTGAGATGAGGAGGAACTACTTCTCGCAGAGGGTGGTGAATTTGTGGAACTCATTGCCCCATAGTGCAGTGGATTCTGAGTCATTAAATGTTTTCAAGAAAGAGATAGATATATTTCTGAGAAAAAAACAGGTTAAACAGATATGGGGAGTTGGATTTGAGACCAGTAAGAGATCAGCCATGATGTGATTGAATGGTGGGGGAGGCTCGAAGGGCTGAATGACCTTCATCTGCTCCTGATTCCTATGTTCAATTAGGGATGGGCAAGGAATGATGGCCCAGTCAGCAACACCCACATCCTGTTAATAAATTTAAAAAAAAACATTGATGGCACTGGATACTGCAAAGGCTAAGGGCACTGACCATATTCCAGCAATAATGCTGAAGACTTGTGCTCCAGAACTAGCCGTGGCCCTAGGCAAGCTGTTCCCGTACAGCTACAACACTGGCATCAACCCGGTAATGTGAACAATTGCCCAAGTATGTCTTGTGCACAAAAAGTAGACAAATCCAACCCAGCTAGTTAGTGCCCCAACAGTCTACTCTTGATCATCAGTGAAGTGATGGAAGAGGTCATCAACAGTGCAATCAGACGGCACTTGCTCAGCGATAACCTGCTCACTAACGCTCAGTTTGGGTTCTGCCAGGGACACTCAGCTCCTGACCTCATGACAGCTTTGGTTCAAAAATTGACAAAAGAGCTGAATGCCAGAGGTGAGATGAGTGTGACTGCCCGTGACATCATGTAGCATTTGACCAAGTATCGCATCAGGGATTCTTCGCAAAACCGGAGTCAATGGGAATTAGGGGGTAAAACTCTGCGTTGGTTGGAGTCATACCTGGAACAGAGGAAGATGGCTGTGGTGGTTTGAGGCCAATCATTTCAGTGCGGGGATATCACTGCAGGTGTTCCTCAGGGTGTCTTAGGCCTAACCATCTTCAGCTGCTTCATCAATGACCGCTCTTTCATCATAAGGTCAGAAGTGGGGATGTTCGTTTATTGTTGTTCAGTACCATTCCTGACTCCTCAGATCCTGAAGTGGTCCATGTCCAAATGCAGCAAGACCTGGACAATATCCAGGTTTGGGCTGACAAGTGGCGAGTAACATTCGCACCACACTAGTGCCAGGCAATGACCATCTCCAACAAGGAAAATCTAACGATCATCTCTTTACATTCAATGGCATTACCATCACTGAAACCCCCACTGTCAACATCTTTGAGGTTACCATTGACAAGAAACTATTTAATCCATATAAATACTGTGGTTACAAAAGGCTAGGAATCCTGCAGCAAGTAACTCACCTCCTGAATCCCCAAAGCCTGTCCATAATCTACAAGGCACAAGTCAGGAGTGTGATGGAATAACCTCCACTTGTCTGGTTGAGTGAAACTCTAACAACACTCAAGAAGCTTGACAGCATCCAGGAGAGAACATGCCGCTTGAGAGGCACCCCTTCCACAAATATTCACTCCCTCCATCGCCAATGCTCATTGGCATCAGTGTTTACCATCTGCAACAATGTTTCTCAAAGTTTTTTCGCAGGACCCACTTTTGCCAATTGGCCGACCTTCGGGACCTACGCTAGCTGACCTTCACGACACACGCCACCTTCACCTGCCTTTAATGCAAAAGGTGTGCCTGCTTGGTCCTCACGCTCTGACTCCAATCAGGTTCACAAGAGGAGAGGACAATGCATATATCAGGTGCAGACTTCTGCCTGTTCCTTTGTGCCATCTTCATCTTTGTCAGAATGTAAAAACCCACGTCGCACATGTAGGTCATGGTGAAGGACACGAGCAACAAAATGCTTGTTTTACTCAGCACTGGATATTCCTGGGAGATGCTACTCCAGAATGCTGACAGCCTCATGGGATTTTGAAGTGTTTTTAATGTGCGGTCACAGGTCTGATACATCAGCTTAGTCTTTTCGTTTGGGGTCAGCTGTAAGTTAATAACTGACTCTGGTGTCTCAACTTTCAAAGCAATCTTTCACTCACCACTTCTCTTTCAAAATCTGAAACTTCTCTCATTTGCCAATGCTTCCCTGCATATAACACATATGAGCTTTGCATCCTTATTTGCATTGGCACAATTGACAAACCATACCTCAAGAAATCATCTCTATCCTGCTTTGTTCTCGAGTTAAGTTTCTTCTTTGTAGGCTGTTAACCAGAGGCCCTGGAGCTCTGTACAGAGCTAACACTAGCACTGCTTTGTCCTGCTGTGGATTCTACTGAGCAGCTCTCTCCAGCAGATTCTGCTGTGAGATCCTGGCCAGTAGGTACACTGCCTATTTGTGTCTCTGGCCATCTCTTAGTTGTACCAAAATGATTCATCTTATTAGCCCTCTTGCGTTGCTTGCTAGCAGCTAGAAAATGGATGAAGCTCTCCTCTGTGATTTGGCACCAAAACCCAGTACATAGTGTGCTTGATGTCAAGTGTACATGTAGATGCCAAAGGGTCATCCGGACTGAAACATTAGCTCTTTTCTCTCCCTACAAATGCTACCAGACCTGCTGAGATTTTCCAGCATTTTCTCCTTTTGGAGTCAAGGATTATGAAAGACAGACAGGTAAGTGGATTTAAGATCACAATTAGATCATCCGCACGTTTATTGAATGGCAGAGCAGGCTCAATGAGCTCGGCTGCCTCCTGTTTCTTATGATGTTGTAGTATTCCTTTGTGCTAGTTGTGACTTCAATCAGGAGAGATCTTTCATCCTGATTCCCATTGACCTCAATTTTGCTGGAAATTCTCGATGCCACACTCGGTCAAGGGAAGTCACTCTCACAACACCCCTGCATTTAATCTCTTTTGTCCATGTTTTGGACCAAGACTATAATGAGAAGATGTCGCTGGCATAACCCAAACTGAGTGTCAGTGAGCAGTGTATTGCTGAGTAAGTGCTGCTGATAGCAGTGTCAATTTCTATTGCTTTGCAGATGCTCGAGAGGAGGCAGTTGAGGTGGTAATTGGCTTGGTTCTATTTATCCTGTTTTTTTGTGTGCAGGACATACCTGAGCAATTTTCCACATTGCCAGGTAGATGCCAGTGTTGTACCTGTAATGGAACAGTTGCAGCTTGGCTAGAGGCACGGCAAGTTCTGAAGCACAATTCTTCAGAACTATTGCTGCAATTATGTCTGGGCCCATATTCTCGGCAATATCCAGTGCCTTCAGCTGTTCCTTTATATCACGTGTATCAAATTGGTTGAAACTGGCATCTGTGATGCTGGGGACCTTCAAAGGAGGCCAAGATGGATAATCCACTTGGCACTTCTTGCTGGAGATTGTTGCACACGTGCAGCCGTATCTTTGTCACTGCTGTGTTGGGCTCCCCCATTGTTGAGGATGGGGCTATTTATGGAGCCACCTTCTCCAGTGAGTTGCTGAATTGTTCACCTCCATTCACGACTGGATGTGGCAGGACTGCAGAGCTTGGATCTGATCCGTTGGTTGTGCAATGTTGCATCTTTCCATTGCAGGTCGTGATGTTTTTATTGGCCAAGAAAAGAGCAACAATAACCATTGTGTTGCATTTATATAACAGGATTAATGCAGTAAATGCAATATAGGTGCCTCATTGAACTGATTTTCAAACAGAATTTGACACAGCTTTATAAACGATATTAAGTCAGGTGACCAAACCATTGGTCAGAGTTATGTTTTAATGAGGGTCTTGAAAGAGGAGAGAGTTGGAGCATTATTGAGGTTTTGTGAGGAAATTCTGGAGTCTGGGCCGAGACAACCGAAGGCATGGCTGCCAACAGCAGAGTGGAGAATATTGAAGATGCACTTGAGATCTCAGAGGGTTTTAGAGCTGCAAGAGGTGACAGAGATGGAGCGAGTTGAAGCTATAGAGGTTACAAAGATGGGGAGAAGTGAGGCTATATAGGTTACGGAGATGAGGGGGGGGGGGTTGCAGTTTGCAGAGATCAGGGGTGAGGTTATGGAGGTTACAGAGATCAATAGGGGTGAATCTATAGAGGCTACAAAGATGGTGAGGAATGAGGCCGTAAAGGCTACAGAGATGAGGAAAAGTGAGGCTATAAAGGTTATAGAGATGGAGGGGGTGCGGTTTACAGAGATCAGGGGGAAAGGTAGAGGTTGCAGAGATCGGTCGGGGTGAGGCTATAGAGATGACAAAGGTGGAGAGGAGTGAGGCTGCAGAGGCTACAGAGATGAGGAGTGCAGTTTACAGAGATCAGGAGGTGAGGTTGTAAAGGTTGCAGAGATTGGTAGGACTGAGGCTATAGAGGTTACAGAGATGGGTAGTGCAGTTTACAGAGATCGGGGGTGAGGTTGTAGAGGGCTGAGGCAATAGAGGTTGTAGAGATGGGGAGGGACAGAGTTGGGAAGTGGGTTGTACATTGAAAACAATGATGAGAATGTTATAATTGGGCAATTGCAAGCTCGGGAGTCAGTTAGCACCTTAATTTGGAATGAGCAGCAAATGCTGGCCTTGCCAGTGACTCTCACACCCCACAAAGAAATTAAAAAAAAACTGTTGGAGAAAATACTGGGCTGGATTCATCATTGGCCGATGGTGAAATCACGAAATGCGATGGGCGGAGAATAACCTCCTGTTTGACACCAAATCGGCATCCTCCGGCACCCCAAAAATGGTGTAAACGTGTCGCTCGCTGCACGGTGTTTAAGTACCGTTGGCATATCATTAGCGGGCCTGACCCTCTATTCTCTGGGACCTCTGCGATTCAGAGCTGCCGAAGGGCTGAGTCCCCGATGGCGCGGTTCACTTGTGGCCTCAGCGGTCGGGAACCCGGTGTGGCGGCTGCGGACTGTGTCCAGCCACCGGGGGCCGTGCTGCTGGCCGGGGGGCTTCCGCAAGGGCTGGGGGGACTGGTGGGGAGTGGCCAGGGGGTGTCCAGGGGAGCAGTATTTAGCAGATCCGGTCCGTGCACGGCCGGCGCTATGTTTTACGGCGTGACCGCTGCAGGTTGCCGCCGGGTGCATGTGCGTCTACGGACACGGCCATTCTCCTGCCATTTGTGTTGTGGGAGCCGGGAGTTTCACTCGGTGCGGCTGCTAGCCCCTCACCGGTCGCAGGGTAGGCGAGGGTTCAGCACCAATTTTTGCGCCGTAAAATACCACAGTTCCTCCGCTGGCATCAGCACTTAGCCTCAAAAACGGTGAATCCAGCCCACTGTTCTTAGAAACCTTGGCATAGATAAGGTCCACCTAATTTGGGCGGCACCATTGCACAGTGGTTAGCACTGCTGCCTCACAGCGCCAGAGACCCAGATTCAATTCCGGCCACGGTAAGTCCAAAGATGTGCAGGTTAGGTGAATTGGCTATGATAAATTGCCCTTCGTGTCCAAAAAGATGTGTAGGTTAGATTACGGGGTTAATGGGAAAGGGCAGGGGAGTGAGCTTGGGTGAAGTAGTCTTTCAGAGGGTCAGTGCCGACTCGATGGGCTGAATGGCCTCCTTCCGCATGGTAGGTATACTGTGATAAACCTGAGAGAAAATGTGGAGAAAAATTAAAGGAAACAGAAAAAGGAGTATTGTGCATTTCCATTAAAACAACAGTTTAAAAATAGTTTGAATGCTGTGTTCCCAGCTGCCGGGACACAGAGGCGATGTAATATTGATGTTTTAATATACCCTGAGCATCCTGAGATCACAATATATAATTGGACTGAGGTTCTCTGGTCTCTTCAGTTGTTGCTGTGCGGAAAACCCACCACAGTCACAGTGTTTTGTTACGGTTGTTGTACATGCTTCCTTGACTTTGTCAATCAAATGAATGGTGATGTGTAACAGCTGTTACTTTCTACGAGTTGGAAACCTATGTTCAGGAAAATCTCACAACATTTGACGAATAGCTTGTCTTCTGCTCCAGTGGAATTTGTAAGTGTCTGTCATTTTGGTAATCTAGAATTGTGGAACCGATCCGAAGAGGCGATGGGGATGAAGTGGAAAATAACTTATTCACACCAAAGAGTTGAGTCAAGTCAATTTATTGGCATAAGCTTTTGGGAGAAAGCCAGGCACTCCACAGTGCTCGTGGTCACCTTCTCAATTATACAACGGCAGTTAGCCTCTTTTATACATGTACACGTGGTTAGTTCCTAATTAGCTTGCGGGGTTACATACACAACCAATTAGGCCCCCCTGGCAACAATTAGCTTCCAATCACATTCCTCTGAAACCATTTGTTATCTAAGGTCCACCACTTCTTGTCCATAATTACAAGGATAACAGGTGTCTCAATAGTTAACGGTCAGTTTGTTAGAAACAAAATGACTCAGCAATTAATCGGATCATTGCAGATGTCAGTAGGTCAGTTAGAGAATGACTCTCCAGTAACGGTACTTCTCAGGTCATTGCAGAATTAGATTGCCGTGGTGAGTAAGCTAGTATAGAATGACTCAGCAGTCCACACTATTGCGGGCATAAGCTAATGATTAAACAATAAAATAGAGAGATTCTTAATGAATAAATGAATAACCTCTAATGTAAATTTCCCTTAACAGGGATGTAGAGTTGATGGTTCACATCATCCATGTTTTGCAGGCAGATTGATAAGAAAGTGATGTACGTATAGATGTATACTAACGCAGAATCTCAGAGTTGTTAGAGTGCAGAAGGAGGCCATTCCTGTTTGCAGCAGAGCAGCTCTCCGAGTGAACTTAGTGCCTTCTCCCCATGACTCTGCACATTGTTCTGTTTCATATAACAGTCCAAAGTAATTAAAGTTGCCATAGTCCCAGATGACCATAGGCTGCTTTCCCCTTTGAGGGGGAGAGCTGACTGGTGGTGGTTTCACCTGAGGATCACCACACCTCAAGCCTTCTCAACCTTGTCCCTTGCCTGAGGTGTGGTGATCCTCAGGTGAAACCACCACCAGTCAGCTCTCCCCCTCAAAGGGGAAAGAATCCACACCGTTGGTCTCGCTCTGCATCATGAACCAGCTGTCCGGCCAACTGAGCTAAACCAGGTCCCAAAACATACCTGACCTGCCAATGGAGCTTTTGGATAACTCCAAAGCTCCCCATTGGGGAATTGAACCCCGGTGACGGGTGGGGATACTAACCACAATACTAACGAGGAGTCTAATTCATTTTTGAATGCCTTGAGTGAACCTGTCGCCAGCACGCTCCTGTGCAATGCATTCCAGACCGTAATCACTCACTGTGCCAAAGTTTTTTTTTCCTCATATCTCTTTTGCTTCTTTCACCAATTACTTTAAATCTGTCCCCCCTCGTTCTTGATCTTTTAACAGATGGGTACAGCTTCTCCATATCAACTTTGTCCAGACCCGTCACCATTTTGAATACTTCTATCAAATCTCCTCTCAGCTGTCTCTGCTCCAAGAAGAACACTCCCAACTTCCCCAATCTATCTTCATAACTGAAGTTCCTCATTCCTGGAACCATTATCAGGAATCTTTTCTGCACCTTCTCTAATGTCTTCCCATCCTTCTTAAAGTGCAGCACCCAGAACTGGACGCAATACTCCAGCTGAGGCCAAACTTCAACTGATAAGTTCAATGTAGCCTCCTTGCTCTTGTACTCTATACCACCATTAATTAAGCCCAGGAGAGTGTGTGCTTTATTAACCTCTCTCTCAACCTGTCCTGTCACCTTCAATGACGTGTACACATATACACCCAGGTCCCCCTATTCCTACACATCCTTTTGAATAGTACCTTATATTTTATATTGCCTCTCCATGTTCCGACCAAAATTAATCACTTCACATGTCTCCGTATTAAACTTCATCTGCCACCTGTCCACCCATTCCCCCAACCTCTCTGTGTCCTTTTGAAGCTCTACACTATCATTCTCCAAATTCATAATGCACCCAAATTTTGTATCATCCACAAATATTGCATTTTTTCACTGTATATTAAGGCCTAAGTCATTTATGTAAATCAGAAAAAGCAAAGGTCCCATCACTGACCCCTGGGCAACACCACTACAAACCTCCCTCCAGTCTGAAAAACATACATTAACCACCACTCTCTGTTTCCTGTCACTCAGCCAATTCTGTTTCAATGTTGCTGCTGTTCCTTTTATTCCATGAACTATAACTTTACTCACACGTCTGTAGTGCGGCATTGCACAGGTAAGTAGAAGCCAGACGTTTAAATATCTCACATGCCTTTGGAAGTCCATGTGCACCACATCAACAGCATTACCCTCATCAGCCCTCTCTGTTACCTCCACAAAAAACTTCAGCACTTAGGTAAACATGATTTTTCCCTTAAGAAACCCATGCTGGCTCTCCTTAATTAACCCCCATTTGTCTATGTGACTGTTAATGTTTCTAAAAATGTCCTCACCATCAGAGTTAAACTGAGTGGCCTGTCGTTGCTGGGCTTATTTTTGAACAAGGATGTAACATTTACAATTCTCCAATCCTCTGGCACCACCCCCAAGTCAAATAAAGACTGGGAAAATACTAGGTTAGGGTTGGGCCTAGGCAGTTTTCTTTATTTATCAATACCCTTTGTCATTTCACTTCTCTATTAATTATTGATTAAATATTCTCAAATTCAATAAATAAAGATATTTTGGGTGGTGGGGGTGGTAGGTGGGTGAGGCTGGTGGAATGAAAAACAATCTGAGGTGAGCAGGATCTGTGTCACAGATTTTGTTAAAACTTAAAATGGAGGAGTGCGTGCTGTAAGATGACACCACACCAATCATCCTCAGAATGTATCTATATACACTGTGCAGGACGACAGGGGAAGAGTGCTGGAGCGGGACTAATCAGCGGGGCTAACTGGGAGACACATGATGGACTGAATGGCCTCGTCCTGTGCTGTGTAATTCTAGGATGATTCCATAACCTGCTAGGTGAGTGAGTAGGTCCCTAAAAGTGTTTGGCTGGGAATATCGGGCGGCACGGTAGCACAGTGGTTAGTACTGTTGCTTCACAGCTCCAGCGTCACATGTTCAATTCCCATCTTGGGAATCACTGTCTGTGTGGTGTTTGCACGTTCACCCCGTGTCTGCGTGAGTTTCCTCCCGGTGCTCCGGATTCCTCCCACAGCCCAAAGATGTGCAGGTTAGGTGGATTGACCACGATAAATTACTCTTAGTGTCCAAGAAAGCTATTTAGCTCAGTGGGCTTGGCAGCTAGTTTGTGATGCAGAACGAGACCAGCAGCGCGAGTTCAATTCCCATACCAGCTGAGAATTCTGAATTCTACCTCTGTGTACCTGAACAGGCACCGGAATGTGACAACCAGGGGCTTTTCACAGTAACTTTATTGCAGTGTTAACGTAAGCCTACTTGTGACAATAAAGATTATTATATATTAAGAAGGTGGGGTTACTGGGTTGCGGGGATGGGTTGTAGGTGTGGGTTTGGGTAGGGTGCCCTTTCCAAGGGCCGGTGCAGACTCGATGGGCCGAATAGCCTCCTTCTGCACTGTAAATTCTATGGTTCTACGATTCTGTGTACAGAAAGCAACTCAATGAATTGCATTCTCAGGGCTTTGTTTAATAATTCTTGATTGTTTGCAGTGATATACATTAGCCACTTAGAATTAGGAAAGTTTAGATTATTCTTTGCGTGGCTAATGGGCCAAACTCTGTACCTCTTCACAATGTGTGCAATACCATCTCCACACCATACTGCTAACAATTCAATCTATCTATCTCTCTCTCTCTCTCTATGTATCTATCTCGATATCTCTATCTCTCCCTCTCAATCTCTCTACCTCTATCTCTATATCTCTATCTCTCTTTAACTCTCCATCTGTCTCTCTCTCTCTCTCTATCTCTATACCTCTCTCTCTTTATCTCTGTACCTATCTCTCTCTATCTCTCTATCTCTATCTTTATCTCCCTATCTCTGCATCTCTCCATCTGTCTCTAATTAAGGGTCAATTTTAGCACTGCCAATCCACCTAACCTGCACAACTTTGGGTTGTGGGGTTGAGACCCACGCAGACATGGGGAGAATGTGCAAACTTCGCATGGGACAGTGACCCGGGCCGGGATCAAACCCGGGTCCTCAGCGCAATGCGGCAGCAGTGCTAACCACTGCGCCTCCGTGCTGCCCCTCGGCTAACAATATCGATGAAGATTTTTCCCTAAACCCAAACGGATTTGAAGAAGATGAATATCAACATGGTGCGATTTTTCTGAATTTGCCCGGATTGGATTTAAGAAAGCAGCTGTCCAGAGAGTTGCTGAACCATGTACCTGATCTGCTTCTGCACAACTCCAAAACACAAAAAGTATTTTCTTTTGCAGTAAATGTAAATTGTTAGTGCAGAAAAAAATAAGGAAAATAATTTTGATGTGTGAACCGTGAACTGCACAATTGAACAGTTCCCCAAAGTAGACTTAATTCAGGTTTTTGGATTGTAGGGCAATACATTTTTTTAAACAGGTTACGTGGTTGCCTTTCATTTGTATCTTTTGTTCTGTTTTTTTTAGCAATGTACAAAAGTTTCCAATATAGACAGTACGCCTATCTTTTCCACTCATTTAGTTATTGTAGAGAACATGAATGCACTGTTTTGCCTGAGCATATCTTTCTGACCGACGAGACAGCCAATTCACCTGTTTATTGGACATGAAATTGTCTATATGGGATGTGAAGGATTTAAAATTTGCGTGGGTGAGTGCGCATTAATAAGAATCTTTGTAACCTGAAAAATTGTACTTGACATCAGCACCGTTTAAAAACAAAAGACACTTCTGTGTGGTGAGTAACATCTTATTTGGCATTCTGAACAGTCTTTGAACGTGGTCAGGGTGCATCGCATACCTATCAACAGTGAATAAATGATAGACAGTGCAGCAGTAAGTGTAAAGGAAACATGATTGCACTGAAGCCAGGCAGCAGGCAGGGAACTGTTTCATTTTTTGTTCATGGGATAATCTGTGTTCAGACCTTATTAAATTTCCAAAAGATGGACCTGATAGAGTTCTGTCGTCCTAGAAAAACCTGACAGGTCTGTACATTACTCTTGTCCTTTTTTATTTGTTGCCTAAGTCCTAAATTTCCTGTTTCATTTTGATATTTGAATGTCTGGCTGTTTCTTACCTGTTCAATCTTGGGGAGAGTCACTGTCTCGGTGGGCGTCTCTCGGATCCGGCGCATTAGAATCTATGACCAGTGACATGGAGTTTCTTAGGTGGACAATCATACTCGTTAGCGAGAGATGGGAGAAGTAGGGTAACTGCCGGTTTAAAAATAATGCTGCAATCAGTTTTGTCCATCATTTTCTGACAAGAAGGCCTTGAGAATGAACTCTGGGGTTCTCCATTGCCCCACGCTGGTATAAGGATTCCTGATTGGGCGGAGAATGGAGAATTGAGGGATAACTGGTGTCAACTGGTGATCCTCGCTGGTGGCCTCAGGGCGATATCTGCCCCGTGTCGGAGAGGGGATGCAAATTAGTGATCTGCATCTATTTCTATTTGATTTATGGGCTGCAAGCCACAGTCTCCATCCACCCACCCCTGCCCCCATTATGCACCGACCCCCACAGCAGGAATTTGTGTAAGAATTTCTGAGATGATCTTTTGAGGATTTGTTTTGGAACACGAGAAAGGAAGTCCGCAAGGCAGAATATTAAGGCTACAGTTTAATGTTACAGGAAAAATTACCAGGGACTACAATAACAGAATCATCTTCTGGCAAACATTTTAAGCTAACTGCATTTTGCCTCCAATTTAACTCAGGAAAAATGAAGCTAAATGCTGTTCTGTCATTTTAATCTGAGAGATGTTAAACTGAAGGGTATGAAGGCTTGTAACAGAAAAAAACATTCAATAATATGTTGTGTGAGTTACCTTTTGATGCGTCGTTTAACATTTGGTTGTGTGTAATGGTATTTTTTATACGTTTGAACAATGAGGCGGTGGAGCAATCATTAAATGCTGTTATTTCTACATCGAACCAATCTCTTCAGATTAAGATTATGTATATTCATGCAAAGAGAAACTCCATTTATAAAACACACTCAAAGTGGAGTTGTGTTAAAAGCAGCAGACAATATTAACTTTCTTTGGATGCGGTGATCTGCTTTGCTTTGCGGAAGTCTATTGTTTAACGTCTTTGTTAAAAATCGCACTGAATGTTTGTGATTGCTTTTCCATTTTGCAAAAGCCGTACTTCAATTAAAATTTTCTGTGAAATCTCAAATAGAGGGTTAATTTTCCTGGGATGTGCGATCCATGCGTGGATGGGTCTGGGGTGTGTGGCGAACTGAAACGCGGTGATCAGTGCGAGGCCTGACCAAGTTGAAGCACCAGGTTTCTTGGTGATTTGACTGACTGGGCAGCTGAGTAATGTGGGCAGCAGAAAGCTGACCGTCTAACTGCATCATTTAAAGCAGAAACCGCAAACCATGAGAGGGGTGCTACACTGAAAACCAGAATTTGGAATCTGCTGGAACTTCCATTTAACTGACACAGCACTTGAAATGTTGTCCACGATGGGAGCCATGGGAAATGTGCGTCTTTCACAACTTGGAAGACAATTATCCGACAGGTTGGCGAAGGAAGCACGGCTCTAGGTGGAAGATCAGGACAACTGGAGCGACATCACCCCTAGATACCTGGATACTCTGCTGCAGGAGTGACGTAGCAAAAATTGAACAGCTGTGTACAGATTGCTGAGCTGTCAATCACAAACCACTACTTTAAAGCCATGAATGGATTGCAGACATAGATCAGTAGGAACTAGACGCAGGCACAGTTGTTCTCCATCGAGGAAACGACATGTGGAGCTACAAGGTAAGTATTACAGCTATAATGCTTCCCACAGCCCCTGTCTGGACTGCGCACTAGCTTCCAGACAGGGTTTCCTTTTCTGGGCGGGGGGGGGGGGGGGGTCTGTGGGAGGCTTGGGGGGGGGGGGGGTAGTGGTCTGTGTGCGTGGAGGGGGTTTCTTTAAGAAGTGGTTCCTGGGGGAACCCCTATTACAGGGGTTCCTGGGGGGGGTGCCCTATTACAGGGATCCCTGTGGGGGGTCCTCCCATTACAAGGTTCCCTGTAGGGTGTCCTTCCATTACAGGGCTCCATGTGGGGGTGTCCTCCTATTGCAGGGGTCGCTGGGGGGGCAGATCACCTTGTACCTGTGGGTGCAGGGGACTCACAAGCAATTTGAGGGTTGGGGGTTGCTGTGTGGTGTAGGGGGGCGGGTTCGGAGCTGATTTGCATTGCCAGGGACGATAGGCTTGGATGGTCTCTACCATCGTGGCCTTGGCGAGGTCCACCACGTCAGCTTCACAATTGTAGAGACCACAAGTGAACCTCACCCATGTGATTCCTGGCCATGGGCAGCACAGTAGCATTGTGGATAGCACAATTGCTTCACAGCTCCAGGGTCCAAGGTTCGATTCCGGCTTGGGTCACTGTCTGTGCGGAGTCTGCACATCCTCCCCGTGTGTGCGTGGGTTTCCTCCGGGTGCTCCGGTTTCCTCCCACAGTCCAAAGATGTGCAGGTTAGGTGGATTGGCCATGATAAATTGCCCTTAGTGTCCAAAATTGCCCTTAGTGTTGGGTGGGGTTACTGGGTTATAGGGATAGGGTGGCGGTGTGGACCTTGGGTAGGGTGCTCTTTCCAAGAGCCGGTGCAGACTCGATGGGCCGAATGGCCTCCTTCTGCACTGTAAATTCTATGAAATTCTATGGGGACTGGGCCCGATCAGTAGAAGCGAATGGATCATTACGACCCATTCGTATTTATTTCCAAACACCTGCTGGCATACGGTGTGGAACTTGTTTATGCTGCCAATGAGGTGTTGAAGCATGGCTTTGGCCGCCAATCCCAACGTCCGATTCTCCGTCCCATCGGGGAACGCATACTGGGCGTCGCAGGGACGGAGAGTCCTGCCCATTGTTTTTGGATGCACATTATTATCTTCAAATGTTTAGCACCTTGTGTTGCAATGTGTCTGTCGCGATGTTTATGTCTGAATTGATAGCACCATCGAGTCATACAGCACAGAAGAGGCTCTTCAGCCCATCAAATCTGCACCGGCAAAACGACAAAAATCCACAGTAATCCCATTTTCCTGCACTAGGCACAATGTCTTGAACGTTCTGACATTTCAAGTGCTCATCCACATATATTTTAAAGGTTGTGAGGTTTCCCATCTCTACTGCCCGTCCAGGTAGTGCATTCGGGACTCCCACCAATCTCCGGTGAAAATACTTTTCCTCAAATCCCTCTCTAAACCTTCTGCCCCTCATCGTAAAATTCTGCCCCCTCGTTATTGACCTTCAATTAAGGGGAACAGCTGTTTCCTATCCACCCTGATACTTTATACCTCAATCATGTCACCCCCCCCCCCCCCCCCCACTCCCCCTCACCCTTCTCTGCTCTAAGGAAAACAACTCAAGCCTATCCAGCCCCTTTTCATGCTCAAATGCTCCATCCCAGGCAACACTCTGGTGAATTTCTTCTGCACCCTCTCCAGTGCAACCACATCCTTCCTGTAGTGTGACGACCAGAACTAAACATAATACTCCATCTGTGGCCTGACCAAAATTTTGTACACCTCCAACATAACTCAATATACTTATAGAACCTCTTGGGATTCCCCCTGATCTTACTCGCCAGTGCTTTCTCATGCTCTTTGCTCTCCAAATTGCTTTCTTAAGTTCCACCTTTGGTGTACTTTCGAGACTCCACTCAGGTCTCCACTGATTTGCCCCCTTTGAATGTGCAAAAAGCCTCCCTTTTGTTTCTTATCCAGTCCTGAATGTTCCTCAACATCCGGGGTTCTCCGGGCTTGTGCTCCTGCACTTCACCCGAAAGGGAACGTGTTAGGTGGCACAGTAGCACAATGGTGAGCACTGTTGCTTCACAGTGCCAGGGTTCGATTCCCGGCTTGGGTCACTGTCTCAGTGGAGTCTGCACGTTCTCCCCGTGTCTGCGTGGGTTTCCTCCGGTTTCTTCCCACCAACCCTGAAAGGCGTTGTGTTAACTGAATTGGACATTTTTACTTTTCCCTCAGTGTACCCGAACAGGTACCGGAGTGTGGTGACTAGGGGATTTTCACAGTAACTTTATTGCAGTGTTAATGTAAGCCTACTTGTGACACTAATAAAGATTATTATTATTGCTCTTCCCATTTCCTTTCTGAATGTCTCCCACTGCTTTGCTGTAGATTTTCTCATAAGAAACTGTTCTCAGTCCACTTTACCAGATCCTGCCTTATTTTAATAAAGGGCATGATTTAACGCGCATAAAACAGAGACCAATTTTGGGCATGTATAACGGGGTCTTTCTCGATGCCTGCTTTCTTTTACTGGCCTTGGTTGGTAATGTCCCACTGAGGCCGTACTTACCTCATTAGCTGCTCGAGTCCATCATTGCAGGAAGAGATCAGGGCACCATTTTTAAATGCTGTCCCAATCTCTCACCGCCTTTGGACACCACACTGCAGCTTCTGCACACCCCACTACCCCAATATACCTCATGGGGGGGGGGGGGGGGAGGCCATCGAGCCCACTCTAACCCCACCTCTTAAGGGCAGGACACCCCTGGGCATGATCCCTGGCACAGAAAACCTGGCACCTGGGCACCTTGACACTGCCAACCTGGCACTCTAGCAGTCCTTGCCAGCTTGGGTGACATCACCAGGGTAACAGTGCCAAGGTGCCAGGCAGAAGTGCCAAGGTGTGCAGATGCCAGTAGGAGTGCCAGGGTACCACCCTGCCCAGAACCCGATCACCTGGAGACTCCGATGACCCGGGAGACCCCCCGCCCCCCAGGTGCTGTTACGCCTGGTCCACATTTGTGAGGATCAGTACTAAACAGCACCATGGCGAGCTCTCCCAGGCGCGGGCGTTTGTTCTCAGGCCTTGCAAAAATCGTGCACCGACATATTTGAATGAGATTAATGGCTCACTTAAATATGTAAAACTAGCAAGGGCAAGATCCAGATCATGACATCTCGCAATGGCCTCTTTGTGCCACTGAGTTTGGTGCCACGAGGCCATTTGATCATGCCCAAAATCTGCCTTCCCCAATTCAAAATCGCTTTTTGCAGACCACCTTTTTGCTTTTTTCCATAAAAAACCTAAACCATACTGTGTTGTGGTCGCTATCACTCAAATGCTCCCCCACTGCCACCTTGAACACCTGCCCTGCTTCACTCCCCAGCATTAGATCCAGCACTGTGCCGCTCTTGTTGGACCTTCTACATATTGACATAAAAAGCTCTGAATATATTTCAAGAAATCAACCCCCTCTGAACCCTTTATACTATGACTAGCTCAATTAATATTGGGAAACTTGAAACAACCTAATATAATTATCCTAATATTATCTTTACACACATCAGTGAATTGTCCACATATCTGCTCCTTTATTGCCCACTGACTATTTGGGGGTCCATAACACATTCCCAGGAATGTGACTGTCCACTTGTTATTCCTAAGCGGTACCCACAAAGCCTCCTTAATTCAGTAAAAGACTCCTTAATTAATAATGCAACAACACCTCCTCTTTTACACTCTTCCTTGTCTCGCCTGATATCCGGAATGTTGAGTTGACATTCATGCCCCTCTCTGAATCATTCCCCTGTGATGGCAAGAATATCACTGTGTCAATCCACATCCTTAACTCATCTGTCTTAGCTATAATGCTCCCAGCATTAAAGTTGAGGCTATCCAGCTTCGTCCTACTCCCTTGGAACTCAATACAGCTGAACGCCCTCTGTTTTGGTACTCTACTGTATCCCTGTGACAAGTCAGGTATCATAAATTTTGAAGAATGATTTCAATGATGGAGAATGCAAGATTAAGGAATGGTGACTGAGGTTTCTGGGATTGTTTGTACAGAGGGCTTTCGTTTCAGCGTTTGAGGCAATGGGCTGAGCAATTTAGCGAAACCTTTGTGCAATTAGCTCAGCTCTTTCTCGTGATCCATAAGAAATCAATGGGCCGTAACTTCCTCAGAGTGGCAATCAGTATCAGATTGCCATTCCATACCCAATTACCTGTCTCGAATATCTTCCGTGCCTGTTTCATCCAAATTTCCTTACTTAGGCTGAGGGAGATCCCGGCAGCGCAGCTTTCACCGAGGCTGCGATGATTGTCACTTTAAGAGGACCCTCACTGAGTAAGTGTCACGTGGTCTGAACAATCAAACACCATAAAGAGTGGGTCATTTCTCTAGGGGAGAATTTTTTCTCGTAGTGGAGTATACAGTGGACTAGCTGGAAACATGGAGCTAATGGAGCAACCTTGCAAATAAAGTTCTTTTGTTTAACTAAAGAAGCATCCGGGAGTACATCTTTACATCTGGTGAAGAGGATAAATGACCAAGGTGCTGCCTCTAACCCAACATCTGTGAGAATCGTGCTTTTGTTGATGTCTGAAAAAAAAAATACTCACCAGAATGCCTCTCTTCAGGTGAATGGATTCATTTGACTCCTCCAGAGGGCTGGACACAATACATTGAGCACCTCGGGGACCTGCACCTAATGAAGCAACCTTGTAAATAAAGTTATTTTGTTCAACTAATGAAGCCTCCAGGAATACATCAAATTGGGAGTCTGGGTTGAGGACGGGGGATTTAGCTGTGTTGGGAGATCAGTTCAGGAATGAGAGTTTGGTCCTTGGGTTGGGGGAAGTCCTGTGTGGTTGGGGCTCGGGATGGGAAGGAATCCCATAATCTTACCATGGCATCTGGTGGCATTTAGTTTCACTGATTAATTCCAGAATAGTCCACTAGTCTCAGTAATGGTGGTCATGACAACCATCATTGATTGTTGTTAAGACCCATCTGTTTTTCAGTACTTTGGTTTCGAGAAACCTATCTATGGTGCTGGGTTTATATACATTTGGTGTTTATCTGAATGAGAAAACATTAGCAGTGGAGAAGGCTGTGTAATCATCTGAACTTTAGCAATGTTGGTTTGTGGCCGGTTACCTGAAGATACTTGAGAACAGCCTGTCATGAGGCAGGATTCTCCGCAGCCCCGCGCTGAAAACGCTTTTGGCGCAGGAGGGGAGAATCAATGTTCACACGGGAATCGTACCCGGCACCGCTCCCGTGATTCTCCGGTCCCCGAAGAATCGCTCGCGTGCGGATTACGCGGCGTGGCTGGGGGGCCACTGACAGAGGACCCCCCCCAGCGATTCACCAGGCAAAACTGGCCGAGTTCCCGGCGGCCTGGTTCTAACCACGTCTGGCCGGTCGGGAACCTCGGGTGGCGGCCCCTGGTGGGGGGCGGCAGGATCAAGTACCCTGGTGGGGGGGCGGGAGGGGATCAAGTACCGGGGCGGCGATCGGGTATGTTATATGTAGCGGCGCGGGGCCGATCGCTGGGACCTTCTTTCCTCATCCAGGTCCGCCGGATGAGTCCGCCATCGCGTTCGGCACGGCCGCTTGAGGCAGCCACCATGCGTAATCGCGGACTTGGACCCGGAAGTGCGGGGGCCCGTATCCGCAGCTGAAGCTGTGAAAAGCACTCCGGGGCCCTGCCAGCCCCCTGCAGGTAGCTGAATAGCTGCTAATATTTTTAAGGAATCTCCAGACTAAAACTCCAGCGTTTTTACGCTGGTGTGGGGACATAGCCCCATTTTTGGAGAATCCAGCCCATGATCTTTCTACTTCTATTTCTTGAATATAACAGCTCTATAGTCATGGCGAGATTTTCAGACTCCCTGTGGCTTGTGATTGGCTGCCGGTCAGATCTTCCGGTCCCGCTGATGCCTACTGTGTTTTGTGTGGCTCGCCCAAACCGTCACCGGGTAACCCGCTGTGGAAGGGATGCCTTCGGTGAGACTGGAAGACCCCACCAGCAGGAAGGTATGGAAAATCCTACCCCACTGTCTTTGAAAAAATGTATGAAACCAGCTTCAACCTTCCTGTCTGAAGTTCATTATCTTAATTCTATTGTTTGAAAGAAGCAGGAAAGGGGGGAATTGTATATATTCCCAGGAGGAAAATAGTAACTTTTAGTAAGGGTATTGTAGAAACTGCAGTTTCTATTTGCAGAGATTGAACACAGCAGCATTAAATAACCTGTGATTTTAAACTCTTTAAAAAAAGTAAGGAAATTATATCGGCCTGGATTTTGTGGGTTGAGGGTGAAGTGGCAGGACTGCTGACCTCAAAGGAATTTCCCCATAACGCTAACAATCTTTGTGGCATGGATTTCACATATCCCAATGTTAATATGATTCTGACGGCAACTATGGGGGATCTCTGGCATTGAGCAAAAGTAATGTAATCTAGTAGGCTAAGAAACCAATCACATTGAAGAATTCCCACGGACAGAAATCCTGGAAGTAAAAAGCACTGATCATCGTTAATTTTTTAAATCATTTCACAGAAAGCAAACTGAAAGTTTACTTGGAATTACGGGAGAAGCTGAAATATCACAAAAGATTTGGAAACTTATATTTATTAATTATCTGTAGATTCTTTTTAGATAATTGAGAAATTTTCCAACTTAAGGTTAGTTCTCAGGGCAGGAGAGATTCTGCAGTGATCATGAATAAGCAGGCCATTAAAATTCCTGTTACACTCTGTTCAACAAGGTGCAAATTTTGCAAAGTATTTTACATGACACTTATGGTATAAGAAGGGGAAGTTGATGCTACTTCAAGTGATTTCAAATGCTGTTCATCTGCGAGATCTTCAACAGCGCACCCTGTTAAAGATCAGGATGTCACTAACAGAGACATCTGAATCTCTGTGTTTAACTGCACCTGAGCAGATACCAGAAATTGTTGTCAATTTAACACTTACAATGATGGTGAGCATTGACAGTTCTACCATCAACCCAATTACAAAATCTGGACCGTTGTAATTAACAATTCACTATCTAATAAAAATAATCACTTATTGTCACAAGTAGGCTTCAATGAAGTTACTGTGAAAAGCCCCTAGTCTCCACATTCTGGCACCTGTTCGGGGAGTCCGGTACGGGAATTGAACCCGCGCTGCTGCCATTGTTCTGCATTGCAAGCCAGCTATTTAGTCCACTGTGCTAAACCAGCCCCTCGATCTTTCCTCCTCCAACTTCCCTCTTTTTCCTGAATATTAAATCACGTGTTTGTGTACATGACTGCATTTTAAAGTTACAGTACTGAACATATTCACGTACTAGTGTTACAGATGTTCAGTCATCATCCGTGGCTCTCACTAGCATAAAAATGTAAAAACAAATGAAAATGTATATTTATACCAGGGTCAATTCAGCAAACCTGTGTTCCTAATTGATGAGCTGAGGGCCACCGATAGGCCTGCAGCATTCTCCAATCCAAGTTGCCTTTGTGCTATGATACCCTCACTGGAGGTACAGGACGGCATGATTTATCCTCAAATTCTTGAGTGAGCAAAGCATCTGTAACAAGTGATTTCCTCTAATAAGATAACGTAATCGTGAGTATCACTAACACAACTGTAGGTGTCAGTATTGCTCCATGCAATTAATTCGAGTGGGTCAATAAAAGTGTATTTGTAAACAAGCTGTTATAGGGGTGTGAGTGTGTGTATGTGTGAGAGTGTGTGTGTGTCTGATTGTGTGGATTTTCAGAAGGTTGTTGCTCAATTGTCACAGGAGAAGTGTCTGAGAAAAATCAAGCTCTATAGCATGAAATAAATGTAGCTACATCAATGTTGGACACCTTCCGTACCTCCTCTCTCTCCCTCAGCAGCCGTCACGCCGGTTTCATGATTTCTAAAGGCACAAATGAACCGCACCGTCGGGAACTCGGTGCATCGGAGCAGTCTTGAAATACCACCAAAGGCCTATCTCCCCCGATCTCTATAACCTCCTTCAGCCGCACAAACCGTTGTAATTCCTTTGCTCCTCTATTTCAGGTCTCTCACCCTTTGTGGCCATGTCTTCCGCAGTCTAGGCCCTAAACTCCAGAATTCCCCTGCAAAAACCTCCCAATCGCGCTGCCGCTCTCTCCCTTCCCTTTAAGATATTCCTTAAAATTACTTCTTTAACAAAGCTTTTGGTGACCTCATTTAATTCCTTTTCCATTGACTCAGACTCAAGTTTTGCCTGATTTGACTCCCGGGGAGCACTTTGAGATGTTTGATGATGCTAAGGGTGCTGTAGAAATGCAGATTTCTAATGGAGCATGCTGTTGCAAAGCGGCCATATCAAAGTCACCATTTTGAGAGCCTCAAGGAAAAGAAAAGGAATGGGATTTATGACGGATCCCATAAGATCGTAAGACTTTAAATACATCACGTAGTGGTTTTGCAAATTTTGCTGTTGTTGGGATTAGAAAGGGATTTAGCAAGTGAAATATGATTATAAATGGAAGATAGTTACTAGGTGGCGGCATTCTCCAAACATGCCCTTGTCAATGCGCCTGAGGTTCACAGCCAGAAATGGTGAAAGCCATTTCCTCAAACATTCGACAGCTGTTAATACACTGCTGGCCCACCATCTGTCTTGGTTCTCTTGCTAGGAGCAGCCTTGGCCTGCAGCAGAGCTCGTTAATGAAGGTATTAGCAAGTAGAGGACCAAAAGCAGCATCCTGTTTATGCCACAAGGCTTGACTTTTCTAATAAGTTTCTTAGTTAGCACCTCAGCACCACCTTCCCTGTGCCAGACCTTTCCACATGATCTTGTGTGGTGTTTATTCCTGTCAGTACTCTTTCACAGATGCTCAGTAACGTGCTATATCACAGAATCACAGAATAATACAGTGCAGAAGAGGCCCTTCGGCCCATCGAGTCTGCACCGATGCATGAAAGACACCTGACCTGCCGATGTAATCCCATTTTCCAGCAGATGGCCCAGAGTCTTGATGTTAAGATGCGCCAAGTGCTCATCCAGGTACTGTTTAAAGAATGTGAGGCAACCCGCCACTAACACCCTCCCAGGCAGTGCGTTCCAGACCATCACCAGGCCTGGGTAAAAAGGTTTTTCCTCAAATCCCCCCCTCCTTCAGAGTTTTCACCAATAGTTTCTCTCGCACTCACGTGAGACTCACTAGTCTGTAGTTCCCTGGCACTATCTCTACAACCTTTCTTGAATAGTGGGACCACATTAGCTGTTCTCCAGTCCTCCGGCAACTCCCCTGCGGCCAGGGAGGAATTAAAAATTTGGGCCAGAGCCCTGCACTCTCCTCCCTCGCCTCCTATAGCAGCCTGGGACACAATTCATCCTGACCTGGCGACTTGTCCACTTTTAAGCCTGCCAACACCTCCCATACCTTTCACCCTCCACCTGCTTGATGTAAGTGTCCCTCTCTGTAAGTCTGCAGTGCAACGTGCACCGAATCAGTTAGTTTTGAAAGAGGGGCTCAATTCTGTATTTGTGATTTGCAGTATTTTGACTGAGGGTACAGCAGATGGAGCAATGGTACGGCAGGGGCAAGCCTTGCAAAGGAAGTGCACACATGTATAAAACTGTGCTGACCCAATTCCTGATGACACTGAATGTTTTCCTAATTCACTCCCAAGTATGGCAGACTCATGTGTTATTAATATATTTTATAGGCTGGGATGATTCCTTGTGGTGATTTGCCATCTGCTCTTAGCAATGATCATTGATCATTTTGTGTTGGTGTTCTAGGGGGTTGTTTACTTCCCAAATAAATGCAAGTTATCACCTGGTTTTAGTGGTGCAGCTCTAAATTTCATGTTTCATTCTTCATTTGCTCCCATTCAATTCTTCTGTTCTCCGTCAGGTTTGCATTTATGTTGATGATCAGCTCCACAGGGTAGCTGAGTAGGACATGTGCGTGTGTCTAGATTGGGCAAAGGTGTGTGCAGTGGGAGGCTTTGCAATGGTCACGTGAGGGGTTGCTCTGTAATGGTGAACAAAGCGATAAAGCTGTTGCTTCCACAAATTTCTCTCAGCTTCAGCTGTGCGTATCCCCTTTTCGAGGTGCACAGAAATCCCTTGACTTCTCCATTAGCTCTTGGCCAAAGGGTTGCAAGTCTTTGTTGAGCAAAGTCCAGGGGCTGGATTCTCCGCCGCGCCACATTTCTGTTTCACCCCGCCAGCGGGATGCTGCCTTACGCCGGCTGGTGAATGGGGTTTCCCATCGTGGGGCATCCCCACGCCGTCGGGAAAGTGAATCCAGCCCCAGGCATTAAGCAAATTGATTGAATTCTTCATTGTTGAATGGGGTTCATTATCACTTCTCAGCAGTTGAGGGACTCCAAACAGAGTAAAGCTCTCATCAGCCGTTGGGACGACTGCTTTCATTGAGTTGGATGTACCTATTTCCACGATTGCTGTTGTTATCAGTGATAACAGATGGGCACTCACCAGAGAGCAAAGCTGAAAAATCAACGCTACCATCAAGCCACAGTCCTGAGATATTTCAGGCACCTTGAGTGATGTGAGTTGGTGACCTACCATGTGGTCAATTCCTAGGAACCATGGGTTAGAGTCACCGTTTTTCAGGCTAAGTACAGACGTCGGCGTGGGAACTGTGGCAGGATCGGTGAGGGTTTGGCACCGATTCTGGCGTTGTAAACCGCCAGAATCGAGTTCCCGACCCCATCGGAGGCGGAGCATCGGGGAATGGGCTTCAGGTGACGTGCCAATGCCGTTTCAACACCATGCAGGATAGGAAACTGGCGTCAAACCGGTGCCATCCCTGATTTGGGCGTCAGAAGGATTCTCCGCCCGATCGCCGATTACGATATCGGCGTCGCGGAATGGTGAATCCCGACCTAAACCATTTTCCGAAGGAGTCGTTTTTGTTTTGACAATTCCCTGGTCACCTTCAAACTCGCTTCCATGCCAATAGAAATGAAAAAGTCTTTAGGTAGCCAATGTGATTGAGAGCGTCTCTCCCTCTCTTTGTAAATAATGTTGCTATACGAGTAATAGCAATTGGTTTGTCATTGCAGTGAATGATGGGTTCCCCGCCTTGTCCTTCTGCATGAAAACTGCACCTCAGTGAACCAGGCTTGCACCCGCCATGAGCTGGGTGGTTTGCCCAGGTTGTTCCGCCATTGGTGGTCTGGATCACCAATCAGATGCCTGGGCCCTAATCTCTGAAATTTTCTGCCAAAACCACTTCCCTTCTTCACTTCTCCCTTTAAGTCTTTAAGAGTCCATAAGACCATAAGACATAGGAGCAGAATTAGACCATTCGGCCCATTGAGTCCACTCCGCCATTCAATCGTTGCTGATATTTTTCTCATCCCCATTCTCCTACCTTTCCCCATAACCCCTGATCCTCTAATTAATCAAGAACCTTTGTATCTCTATCTTAAAGACAATCAGTGATTTGGCCTCCACAGCCTTCTGCGGCAAAGAGTTCCACAGGTTCACCACCCTCTGGCTGAAGAAATTCCTCCTCACCTCTGTTTTAAAGGATCATCCTATTAGTCTGAAATTGTGTCCTCTGGTTCTAGTTTTTCCTACAAGTGGAAACATTCTCTCCACGTCCACTCTATCCAGGTCTCGCAGTATCCTGTAAGTTTCAATAAGATCCCCCCTCATCCTTCTAAACTCCAACGAGTACAGACCCAGAGTCCTCAACCGTTCCTCATATGACAAGCTCTTCATTCCAGGAATCATTCTTGTGAACTTCCTCTGGACCCTTTCCGAGGCCCACACATCATTCCTTAGTTATGGGGCCCAAAACTGCTCACAATACTCCAAATGGGTCTGACCAGAGCCTTATACAGCCTCAGAAGTACATCCTTGGTCTTGTATTCTAGCCCTCGACATGAATGTGAACATTGCACTTGCCTTCCTAACTGCCGACTGAACCTGCACATTTCATTTTGAAAAAGCTACCTCCTTGACCAAGCATTTGGTCACTATCCTTATACATTTTGAGGTGTCTAGGTGTTGAATTTTATCTGATAAGTGCCCTGGACATTGTTATTATGTTAAGAGTGCCACAGAAATGCAAGTTTTTGTTGTTAAATAGTCACGGTTAAAGTTGATTGAATAAACGCTTTTAAATTAATGTAATTTTCAGGTTGGCAAATACTTATCCAGGAGCCATGGATTAAAGGTTAGCAGTGGAAGAATAAAGAGTAATATTAAAGAAAGGTGGCTTGTTAAGATGTGGGTACTGCATCAAAAATGTCGATACATAATTTAAAGGGGAATTGAGTTAGTATAGAAAAGGATACAGAAAGGTGACAATTTGGCACTGTAACAAATCACTTGGACAAGGGTTACTTTAGCTTTTCCTGGGATGAATCACTGCTCATATCACCTGCAAGCTGATATTCTGGTGCACTCGAGCACTCTTCTATCCTGACTATTGCAGTCAGCTATGAACACTGTTTTGATGAAGGGTACAAACTCAAATCATAACCTCCGGAGTCCTGCAACCGTTGGGATTCTCTTTTCCCTCCAGTTAGCACACCCCCGCCCGCGGGTTTCCCATTGACAAACGACGGGAAGAGAGAATCCCGCCGCCAGCGAACTGCGCGCTGCTGAGGAACACGTGGCTGGGAACCGGAGAATCTGGCCCAACATGTCTTTTTCCAAATGCTGACTGACATGCTATATATTTCCAGTATTTTCTGTTTTTATTTTATTTTCTAACACGTGCTGTCATTTCCTTTGAGCACGGGTCAGTGGCTGATTAATTTGCCAATTGTCTTATGGAAACTATCTTATCCGTTAATGAGTCAATTGTTGGGACGAGCCTGTGTAATAGGTAAATTCCTCATTCCTTCACACACAATAGATGAGTGCTCAAGATAAAAGTAAGGCAGAGGTGACTTTATTTCTTATTTAATGAGTTAGAATTCTCACTCAGATACGCTCGGTGAAGGGAGGCTCGGTGAAGATCAATCTACTTGAAGAAAATGAATGTACAAATCTAAGTACATCATGATCATCTCCTATCTCCTCCTCCTCACTGGAATCACTCATTTATCATCACCCTCCACTACACTCTCACCCTCACTGGAATCACTCATTCTTCATCACCCTCCACTACATCCTCCTCCTCCTCACTGGAATCACTCATCACCACCCTCCACTGCACTCTTCTCCTCACTGGAATCAATCATTCTTCATCACCCTCCACTACATCCTCCTCCTCACTGGAATTAGTCATTCTTCATCACCCTCCACTACATCCTCCATCTCCTCACTGGAATCACTCAATCTTCATCACCCTCCACTACACTCTCCTCCACAATGGAATCACCCTCCACTGCATCCTCCTCCTCACGGAAATCACTCATTCTTCAGCACCCTCCAGGACATCCTCCTCCTCACTGGAATCACTCATCTTCATCACCCTCCACTACGTCCTCCTCCTCACTGGAATCACTCATCTTCATCACCCTCCACTAAACCCTCCTCCTCACTGGAATCACTCATTCTTCAACACCATCCACTACATGCTCCTCACTGGAATCACTTGTCCTTCATCACCCTACACTACACCCTCCTCACTGGAATCACTCATTCTTCATCACCCTCCAATACATCCTCTTCCTCTTCACTGGAATCACTCATTTTTCATCACCCTCCACTACACTCTCCTCCTCACTGGAATCACTCATTCTTCATCACCCTCCACTGCATCCTCCTCCTCCTCACTGGAATCACTCATCTTCATCACCCTCCACTACGTCCTCCTCCTCACTGGAATCACTCATCTTCATCACCCTCCACTACATCCTCCTCCTCACGAATCACTCATTCTTCATCACCCTCCACTACATCCTCCTCCTCACGAATCACTCATTCTTCATCAACCTCCACTACATCCTCCACCTCACAAGAATCACTCATTCTTCATCACCCTCCACAACATCCTCGTCCTCACTGGAATCACTCATTCTTCATCACCCTCCAATAAGGGGCAGCACGGTAGCCTTGTGGATAGCATAATTGCTTCACAGCTCCAGGGTCCCAGGTTTGATTCCGGCTTGGGTCACTGTCTGTGCGGAGTCTGCACGTCCTCCCCGTGTGTGCGTGGGTTTCCTCCGGGTGCTCCGGTTTCCTCCCACAGTCCAAAGATGTGCGGGTTAGGTGGATTGGCCATGACAAATTGCCCTTCGTTTCCAAAATTGCCCTTAGTGTTGGGTGGGGTTACTGGGATATGGGGATAGGGTGGGGGTGTTGAATTTGGGTAGGGTGCTCTTTCCAAGAGCCGGTGCGGACTCGATTGGCCGAATGGCCTCCTTCTGCACTGTAAATTCTATGATCTATGAATTTATGAATACATCCTCCTCCTCCTCACTGGAATCACTCATTCTTCATCACCCTCCACTACACTCTCCTCCTCACTGGAATCACTCATTCTTCATCACTCTCCACTACACACTCCTCCTCACTGGAATCACTCATTCTTCATCACCCTCCACTACATCCTCCTCCTCACTGGAATCACTCATCTTCATCACCCTCCACTGCACTCTCCTCCTCACTGGAATCACTCATTCTTCATCACCCTCCACTAGCTCCTCCTCCTCACTGGAATCATTCATTCTTCATCAACCTCCACTGCATCCTCATCCTCACTGGACTCTCTCATTCTTCATCACCCTCCACTAAACCCTCCTCCTCACTGGAATCACTCATTCTTCAACAGCCTCCACTACATTCTCCTCACTGGAATCACTCGTCCGTCATCAACCTACACTACTCCCTCCTCACTGGAATCACTCATTCTTCATCACCATCCACTACATCCTCCTCCTCACTGGAATCACTCATTCTTCATCACCCTCCACTACATCCTCCTCCTCACGAATCACTCATTCTTCATCACCCTCCACTACATCCTCCACCTCACAAGAATCACTCATTCTTCATCACCCTCCACTACACCCTCCTCCTCACTGGAATCACACATTCTTCATCACCCTCCACAACATCCTCGTCCTCACTGGAATCACTCATTCTTCATCACCCTCCAATAAGGGGCAGCACGGTAGCCTTGTGGATAGCACAATTGCTTCACAGCTCCAGGGTCCCAGGTTTGATTCCGGCTTGGGTCACTGTCTGTGCGGAGTCTGCACGTCCTCCCCGTGTGTGCGTGGGTTTCCTCTGGGTGCTCCGGTTTCCTCCCACAGTCCAAAGATGTGCGGGTTAGGTGGATTGGCCATGATAAATTGCCCTTCGTTTCCAAAATTGCCCTTAGTGTTGGGTGGGGTTACTGGGATATGGGGATAGGGTGGGGGTGTTGACTTTGGGTAGGGTGCTCTTTCCAAGAGCCGGTGCGGACTCGATGGGCCGAATGGCCTCCTTCTGCCCTGTAAATTCTATGATAATCTATGAATCTATGAATACATCCTCCTCTTCCTCACTGGAATCACTCATTCTTCATCACCCTCCACTACACTCTCCTCCTCACTGGAATCACTCATTCTTCATCACCCTACACTACTCCCTCCTCACTGGAATCACTCATTCTTCATCACCATCCACTACATCCTCCTCCTCACTGGAATCACTCATTCTTCATCACCCTCCACTACACTCTCCTCCTCACTGGAATCACTCATTCATTATCACCCTCCACTACACTCTCCTCCTCACTGGAATCACTCATTCTTCATCACCCTCCACTACACTCTCCTCCTCACTGGAATCACTCATTCTTCATCACCCTCCACTACACTCTCCTCCTCACTGCAATCACTCATTCTTCATCACCCTCCACTCCACTCTCCTCCTCACTTGAATCACTCATTCTTCATCACCCTCTACTGCATCCTCCTCCTCACTTGAATCACTCATTGTTCATCACCCTCCTCTACACTCTCCTCCTCACGGGAATCACGCATTCTTCATCACCCTCCACTGCAACCTCCTCCTCCTCACTGGAATCACTCATTGTTCATCACCCTCCTCTACACTCTCCTCCTCACTGGAATCACTCATTCTTCATCACCCTCCACTGCATCCTCCTCCTCACTGGAATCACTCATTCTTAGTCACCCTCCACTACACACTCCACCTCACTGGAATCACTCATTCTCCATCACCCTCCACTACACTCTCCTCCTCACTGGAATCACTCGTTCTTCATCACCATCGACTACACTCTCCTCCTCACTGGAATCACTTATTCTTCACCACCTTCCACTACACTCTCCTCCTCACTGGAATCACTCATTCTTCATCACCCTCCACTACACTCTCCTCCTCACTGGAAACACTCATTCTTCATCACCCTCCACTACATCCACCTCCTCACTGGGATCATTCATTCTTCATCACCCTCCACTGCATCCTCCTCCTCACTGGAATCACTCATTCATCATCACCCTCCACTACACTCTCCTCCTCACTGGACTCACTCATTTTTCATCACCCTCCACTGCATCCTCCTCCTCACTGGAATCACTCATTCTTCATCACCCTCCACTACATCCTTCTCCTCCTCACTGGAATCTCTCATTCTTCATCACCCTCCACTACATCCTCCTCCTCCTCACTGGAATCACTCATTCTTCATCACCCTCCAATACACTCTCCTCCTCACTGGAATCACTCATTCTTCATCACCCTCCACTACATCCTCCTCCTCACTGGAATCACTCATTCTTCATCACCCTCCACTACATCCTCCTCCTCACTGGAAACACTCATTCTTCATCAACCTCCACTACACTCTCCTCCTCACTGGAATCATTCATTCTTCATCACCCTCCACTGCATCCTCCTCCTCACTGGAATCACTCATTGTTCATCACCGTCCTCTACACTCTCCTCCTCACTGGAATCACTCATTCTTCATCACCCTCCACTGCAACCTCCTC
Organism: Scyliorhinus torazame; assembly: GCF_047496885.1. Lineage (NCBI taxonomy): Eukaryota > Metazoa > Chordata > Chondrichthyes > Carcharhiniformes > Scyliorhinidae > Scyliorhinus > Scyliorhinus torazame. The sequence continues at coordinate 234,405,730 of NC_092716.1, forward strand.
CTCCTCACTGGAATCACTCATTGTTCATCACCCTCCTCTACACTCTCCTCCTCACTGGAATCACTCATTCTTCATCACCCTCCACTGCATCCTCCTCCTCACTGGAATCACTCATTGTTCATCACCCTCCACTACACTCTCCTCCTCACTGGAATCACTCATTCTTCATCACCCTCCACTACATCCTCCTCCTCACTGGAATCACTCGTTCTTCATCACCCTCCACTACACTCTCCTCCTCACTGGAATCACTCGTTCTTCATCACCCTCCACTACATCCTCCTCCTCATTAGAATCACTCATTCTTCATCACCCTCCGCTACATCCTCCTCCTCACTGAAATCACTCATTCTTCATCACCCTCTGCTACATCCTCCTCCTCACTGAAATCACTCATTCTTCATCACCCTCCACTACATCCTCTTCCTCTTCACTGGAATCACTCATTTTGCATCACCCTCCACTACACTTTGCACCTCGCAGGAATCACTCATTCTTCATCACCCTCCACTACACTCTCCTCCTCACTGGAATCACTCATTCTTCATCACCCTCCACTACATCCTCTTCCTCTTCACTGGAATCACTCATTTTTCATCACCCTCCACTACACTTTACACCTCGCAGGAATCACTCATTCTTCATTACCCTCCACTACACTCTCCTCCTCACTGGAATCACTCATTCTTCATCACCCTCCACTACATCCTCTTCCTCCTCACTGGAATCACTCATTCTTCATCACCCTCCACTACACTCTCCTCCTCAATGGAATCACTCATTCTTCATCATCCTCCACTACACTCTCCTCCTCACTGGAATCACTCATTCTTCATCACCCTCCACTACACTCTCCTCCTCACTGGAATCACTCATTCTTCATCTCTTCATCACCCTCCACAACACCCTCCTCCTCACTGGAATCACTCATTCTTCATCACCCTCCACTACATCCTCCTCCTCACTGGAATCACCCATTCTTCATCACCCTCCACTACATCCTCGTTCTCACTGGAATCACTCATTCTTCACCACCCTCCACTACATCCTCCTCCTCCTCACTGGAATCATTGATTCTTCACCACACTCCACTACACTCTCCTCCTCACCAGAATCACTCATTCTTCATCACCCTCTACTGCAACTTCCTCCTCACTGGAATCACTTATTCTTCATCACCCAACACGACACCCTCCTCCTCCCAGGAATCACTGATTCTACATCACCCTCCACTACATCCTCTTCCTCTTCACTGGAATCACTCATTCTTCATCACCCTCCACTACACTCTCCTCCTCACTGGAATCACTCATTCTTCATCACTCTCCACTACACACTCCTCCTCACTGGAATCACTCATTCTTCATCACCCTCCACTACATCCTCCTCCTCACTGGAATCACTCATCTTCATCACCCTCCACTGCACTCTCCTCCTCACTGGAATCACTCATTCTTCATCACCCTCCACTAGCTCCTCCTCCTCACTGGAATCATTCATTCTTCATCAACCTCCACTGCATCCTCATCCTCACTGGACTCTCTCATTCTTCATCACCCTCCACTAAACCCTCCTCCTCACTGGAATCACTCATTCTTCAACAGCCTCCACTACATTCTCCTCACTGGAATCACTCGTCCGTCATCAACCTACACTACTCCCTCCACACTGGAATCACTCATTCTTCATCACCATCCACTACATCCTCCTCCTCACTGGAATCACTCATTCTTCATCACCCTCCACTACATCCTCCTCCTCACGAATCACTCATTCTTCATCACCCTCCACTACATCCTCCACCTCACAAGAATCACTCATTCTTCATCACCCTCCACTACACCCTCCTCCTCACTGGAATCACACATTCTTCATCACCCTCCACAACATCCTCGTCCTCACTGGAATCACTCATTCTTCATCACCCTCCAATAAGGGGCAGCACGGTAGCCTTGTGGATAGCACAATTGCTTCACAGCTCCAGGGTCCCAGGTTTGATTCCGGCTTGGGTCACTGTCTGTGCGGAGTCTGCACGTCCTCCCCGTGTGTGCGTGGGTTTCCTCCGGGTGCTCCGGTTTCCTCCCACAGTCCAAAGATGTGCGGGTTAGGTGGATTGGCCATGATAAATTGCCCTTCGTTTCCAAAATTGCCCTTAGTGTTGGGTGGGGTTACTGGGATATGGGGATAGGGTGGGGGTGTTGACTTTGGGTAGGGTGCTCTTTCCAAGAGCCGGTGCGGATTCGATGGGCCGAATGGCCTCCTTCTGCCCTGTAAATTCTATGATAATCTATGAATCTTTGAATACATCCTCCTCTTCCTCACTGGAATCACTCATTCTTCATCACCCTCCACTACACTCTCCTCCTCACTGGAATCACTCATTCTTCATCACTCTCCACTACACTCTCCTCCTCACTGGAATCACTGATTCTTCATCACCCTCCACTACATCCTCCTCCTCACTGGAATCACTCATCTTCATCACCCTCCACTACATCTCCTCCTCACTGGAATCACTCATTCTTCATCACCCTCCACTAGCTCCTCCTCCTCACTGGAATCATTCATTCTTCATCAACCTCCACTGCATCCAGATCCTCACTGGTCTCTCTCATTCTTCATCACCCTCCACTAAACCCTCCTCCTCACTGGAATCACTCATTCTTCAACAGCCTCCACTACATTCTCCTCACTGGAATCCCTCGTCCTTCATCACCCTACACTACTCCCTCCTCACTGGAATCACTCATTCTTCATCACCATCCACTACATCCTCCTCCTCACTGGAATCACTCATTCTTCATCACCCTCCACTACACTCTCCTCCTCACTGGAATCACTCATTCATTATCACCCTCCACTACACTCTCCTCCTCACTTGAATCACTCATTGTTCATCACCCTCCTCTACACTCTCCTCCTCACGGGAATCACGCATTCTTCATCACCCTCCACTGCAACCTCCTCCTCCTCACTGGAATCACTCATTGTTCATCACCCTCCACTGCATCCTCCTCCTCACTGGAATCACTCATTCTTCATCACCCTCCACTACATCCTTCTCCTCCTCACTGGAATCTCTCATTCTTCATCACCCTCCACTACATCCTCCTCCTCCTCACTGGAATCACTCATTCTTCATCACCCTCCAATACACTCTCCTCCTCACTGGAATCACTCATTCTTCATCACCCTCCACTACATCCTCCTCCTCACTGGAATCACTCATTCTTCATCACCCTCCACTACATCCTCCTCCTCACTGGAAACACTCATTCTTCATCAACCTCCACTACACTCTCCTCCTCACTGGAATCATTCATTCTTCATCACCCTCCACTGCATCCTCCTCCTCACTGGAATCATTCATTCTTCATCACCCTCCACTGCATCCTCCTCCTCACTGGAATCACTCATTCTTCATCACCGTCCTCTACACTCTCCTCCTCACTGGAATCACTCATTCTTCATCACCCTCCACTGCAACCTCCTCCTCCTCACTGGAATCACTCATTGTTCATCACCCTCCACTACACTCTCCTCCTCACTGGAATCACTCATTCTTCATCACCCTCCACTACATCCTCCTCCTCACTGGAATCACTCGTTCTTCATCACCCTCCACTACACTCTCCTCCTCACTGGAATCACTCGTTCTTCATCACCCTCCACTACATCCTCCTCCTCATTAGAATCACTCATTCTTCATCACCCTCCGCTACATCCTCCTCCTCACTGAAATCACTCATTCTTCATCACCCTCTGCTACATCCTCCTCCTCACTGAAATCACTCATTCTTCATCACCCTCCACTACATCCTCTTCCTCTTCACTGGAATCACTCATTTTTCATCACCCTCCACTACACTTTGCACCTCGCAGGAATCACTCATTCTTCATCACCCTCCACTACACTCTCCTCCTCACTGGAATCACTCATTTTTCATCACCCTCCACTACATCCTACTCCTCACTGGAATCACTCATTCTTCATCACCCTCCACTACATCCTCTTCCTCTTCACTGGAATCACTCATTTTTCATCACCCTCCACTACACTTTGCACCTCGCAGGAATCACTCATTCTTCATTACCCTCCACTACACTCTCCTCCTCAATGGAATCACTCATTCTTCATCATCCTCCACTACACTCTCCTCCTCAGTGGAATCACTCATTCTTCATCACCCTCCACTACACTCTCCTCCTCACTGGAATCACTCATTCTTCATCACCGTCCACTACACTCTCCTCCTCACTGGAATCACTCATTCTTCATCACCCTCCACTACACTCTCCTCCTCACTGGAATCACTTATTCTTCATCACCTTCCACTTCACTCTCCTCCTCACTGGAATCACTCATTCTTCATCTCTTCATCACCCTCCACAACACCCTCCTCCTCACTGGAATCACTCATTCTTCATCACCCTCCACTACACTCTCATCCTCACTGGAATCACTCATTCTTCATCACCCTCCACTACATCCTCCTCCTCACTGGAATCACCCATTCTTCATCACCCTCCACTACATCCTCGTTCTCACTGGAATCTCTCATTCTTCACCACCCTCCACTACATCCTCCTCCTCCTCACTGGAATCATTGATTCTTCACCACACTCCACTACACTCTCCTCCTCACCGGAATCACTCATTCTTCATCACCCTCTACTGCAACTTCCTCCTCACTGGAATCACTTATTCTTCATCACCCAACACGACACCCTCCTCCTCACTGGAATCACTCATTCTTCATCACCCTCCAATACATCCTCCTCCTCCTCACTGGACTCAGTCATTCTTCATCACCCTCCACTACAACCTCTTCCTCACTGGAATCACTCATTCTTCATCACCCTCCACTACATGCTCCTCCTCACTGGAATCACTCATTCTTCATGACCCACCACTGCATCCTCCTCCTCACTGGAATCACTCATTCTTCATCACCCTCTGCTACCACCTCCTCCTCACTGGAATCACTCATTCTTCATCACCCTCCAATACATCCCCCTCCTCCTCACTGGACTCACTCATTCTTCATCACCCTCCACGACAACCTCCTCCTCACTGGAATCACTCATTCCTCATCACCCTCCACTACATCCTCCTCCTCACTGGAATCACTCATTCTTCATCACCCTCCACTGCATCCTCCTCCTCACTGGAATCACTCATTCTTCATCACCCTCTGCTACAACCTCCTCCTCACTGGAATCACTCTTTCTTCATCACCACGACATCCTCCTCCTCCTCACTGGAATCACTCTTTCTTCATCACCACTACACTCTCCTCCTCACTGGAATCACTCATTCTTCATCACCTACCACTACATCCTCCTCTTCACTGGAATCACTCATTCTTCATCACCCTCCACTGCAACCTCCTCCTCACTGGAATCACTCATTCTTCATCACCCTCCACTGTAACCTCCTCCTCCTCACTGGAATCACTTATTCTTCATCACCCACCACTACATCCTCCTCCTCACTGGATTCACTCATTCTTCATCACGCTCCACTACGTCCTCCTCCTCACTGGAATCACTCATTCTTCATTACCCTCCACTACACCCACCTCCACACTGGAATCACTCATTCTTCATCACCCTCCACTACACTCTCCTCCTCACCGGATTCACTCATTCTTCATCACCCTCCACTGCATCCTCCTTCCCCTCACTGGAATCACTCATTCTTCATCACCCTCCACTACATCCTCCTCCCCACTGGAATCACTCATTCTTCATCACCCTCCACTGCGGCTCCTGCTCACTGGAATCACTCATTCTCCATCACCCTCCACTGCAACCTCCTCCTCCTCACTGGAATCACTCATTGTTCATCACCCTCCACTACACTCTCCTCCTCACTGGAATAACTCATTCTTCATCACCCTCCACTACACACTCCTCCTCACTGGAATCACTAATTCTCCATCACCCTCCACTACACTCTCCTCCTCACTGGAATCACTCATTCTTTATCACCCTCCACTACATCCTCCTCCTCACTAGAATCACTCATTCTTCATCACCCTCCGCTACATCCTCCTCCTCACTGAAATCACTCATTCTTCATCACCCTCCACTGCATCCTCCTCCTCCCAGGAATCACTGATTCTTCATCACCCTCCACTACATCCTCTTCCTCTTCACTGGAATCACTCATTCTTCATCACCGTCCACTACACTCTCCTCCTCACTGGAATCACTCATTCTTCATCACCCTCCTCTACACTCTCCTCCTCACGGGAATCACGCATTCTTCATCACCCTCCACTGCAACCTCCTCCTCCTCACTGGAATCACTCATTGTTCATCACCCTCCACTGCATCCTCCTCCTCACTGGAATCACTCATTCTTCATCACCCTCCACTACATCCTTCTCCTCCTCACTGGAATCTCTCATTCTTCATCACCCTCCACTACATCCTCCTCCTCCTCACTGGAATCACTCATTCTTCATCACCCTCCAATACACTCTCCTCCTCACTGGAATCACTCATTCTTCATCACCCTCCACTACATCCTCCTCCTCACTGGAATCACTCATTCTTCATCACCCTCCACTACATCCTCCTCCTCACTGGAAACACTCATTCTTCATCAACCTCCACTACACTCTCCTCCTCACTGGAATCATTCATTCTTCATCACCCTCCACTGCATCCTCCTCCTCACTGGAATCATTCATTCTTCATCACCCTCCACTGCATCCTCCTCCTCACTGGAATCACTCATTCTTCATCACCGTCCTCTACACTCTCCTCCTCACTGGAATCACTCATTCTTCATCACCCTCCACTGCAACCTCCTCCTCCTCACTGGAATCACTCATTGTTCATCACCCTCCACTACACTCTCCTCCTCACTGGAATCACTCATTCTTCATCACCCTCCACTACATCCTCCTCCTCACTGGAATCACTCGTTCTTCATCACCCTCCACTACACTCTCCTCCTCACTGGAATCACTCGTTCTTCATCACCCTCCACTACATCCTCCTCCTCATTAGAATCACTCATTCTTCATCACCCTCCGCTACATCCTCCTCCTCACTGAAATCACTCATTCTTCATCACCCTCTGCTACATCCTCCTCCTCACTGAAATCACTCATTCTTCATCACCCTCCACTACATCCTCTTCCTCTTCACTGGAATCACTCATTTTTCATCACCCTCCACTACACTTTGCACCTCGCAGGAATCACTCATTCTTCATCACCCTCCACTACACTCTCCTCCTCACTGGAATCACTCATTTTTCATCACCCTCCACTACATCCTACTCCTCACTGGAATCACTCATTCTTCATCACCCTCCACTACATCCTCTTCCTCTTCACTGGAATCACTCATTTTTCATCACCCTCCACTACACTTTGCACCTCGCAGGAATCACTCATTCTTCATTACCCTCCACTACACTCTCCTCCTCAATGGAATCACTCATTCTTCATCATCCTCCACTACACTCTCCTCCTCAGTGGAATCACTCATTCTTCATCACCCTCCACTACACTCTCCTCCTCACTGGAATCACTCATTCTTCATCACCGTCCACTACACTCTCCTCCTCACTGGAATCACTCATTCTTCATCACCCTCCACTACACTCTCCTCCTCACTGGAATCACTTATTCTTCATCACCTTCCACTTCACTCTCCTCCTCACTGGAATCACTCATTCTTCATCTCTTCATCACCCTCCACAACACCCTCCTCCTCACTGGAATCACTCATTCTTCATCACCCTCCACTACACTCTCATCCTCACTGGAATCACTCATTCTTCATCACCCTCCACTACATCCTCCTCCTCACTGGAATCACCCATTCTTCATCACCCTCCACTACATCCTCGTTCTCACTGGAATCTCTCATTCTTCACCACCCTCCACTACATCCTCCTCCTCCTCACTGGAATCATTGATTCTTCACCACACTCCACTACACTCTCCTCCTCACCGGAATCACTCATTCTTCATCACCCTCTACTGCAACTTCCTCCTCACTGGAATCACTTATTCTTCATCACCCAACACGACACCCTCCTCCTCACTGGAATCACTCATTCTTCATCACCCTCCAATACATCCTCCTCCTCCTCACTGGACTCAGTCATTCTTCATCACCCTCCACTACAACCTCTTCCTCACTGGAATCACTCATTCTTCATCACCCTCCACTACATGCTCCTCCTCACTGGAATCACTCATTCTTCATGACCCACCACTGCATCCTCCTCCTCACTGGAATCACTCATTCTTCATCACCCTCTGCTACCACCTCCTCCTCACTGGAATCACTCATTCTTCATCACCCTCCAATACATCCCCCTCCTCCTCACTGGACTCACTCATTCTTCATCACCCTCCACGACAACCTCCTCCTCACTGGAATCACTCATTCCTCATCACCCTCCACTACATCCTCCTCCTCACTGGAATCACTCATTCTTCATCACCCTCCACTGCATCCTCCTCCTCACTGGAATCACTCATTCTTCATCACCCTCTGCTACAACCTCCTCCTCACTGGAATCACTCTTTCTTCATCACCACGACATCCTCCTCCTCCTCACTGGAATCACTCTTTCTTCATCACCACTACACTCTCCTCCTCACTGGAATCACTCATTCTTCATCACCTACCACTACATCCTCCTCTTCACTGGAATCACTCATTCTTCATCACCCTCCACTGCAACCTCCTCCTCACTGGAATCACTCATTCTTCATCACCCTCCACTGTAACCTCCTCCTCCTCACTGGAATCACTTATTCTTCATCACCCACCACTACATCCTCCTCCTCACTGGATTCACTCATTCTTCATCACGCTCCACTACGTCCTCCTCCTCACTGGAATCACTCATTCTTCATTACCCTCCACTACACCCACCTCCACACTGGAATCACTCATTCTTCATCACCCTCCACTACACTCTCCTCCTCACCGGATTCACTCATTCTTCATCACCCTCCACTGCATCCTCCTTCCCCTCACTGGAATCACTCATTCTTCATCACCCTCCACTACATCCTCCTCCCCACTGGAATCACTCATTCTTCATCACCCTCCACTGCGGCTCCTGCTCACTGGAATCACTCATTCTCCATCACCCTCCACTGCAACCTCCTCCTCCTCACTGGAATCACTCATTGTTCATCACCCTCCACTACACTCTCCTCCTCACTGGAATAACTCATTCTTCATCACCCTCCACTACACACTCCTCCTCACTGGAATCACTAATTCTCCATCACCCTCCACTACACTCTCCTCCTCACTGGAATCACTCATTCTTTATCACCCTCCACTACATCCTCCTCCTCACTAGAATCACTCATTCTTCATCACCCTCCGCTACATCCTCCTCCTCACTGAAATCACTCATTCTTCATCACCCTCCACTGCATCCTCCTCCTCCCAGGAATCACTGATTCTTCATCACCCTCCACTACATCCTCTTCCTCTTCACTGGAATCACTCATTCTTCATCACCGTCCACTACACTCTCCTCCTCACTGGAATCACTCATTCTTCATCACCCTCCACTACACTCTCCTCCTCACTGGAATCACTTATTCTTCATCACCCTCCACTACACTCTCCTCCTCACTGGAATCACTCATTCTTCATCACCCTCCACAACACACTCCTCCTCACTGGAATCACCCATTCTTTATCACCCTCCACTACATCCTCCTTCTCACTGGAATCACTCTTTCTTCATCACCACTACACTCTCCTCCTCACTGGAATCACTCATTCTTCATCACCTACCACTACATCCTCCTCTTCACTGGAATCACTCATTCTTCATCACCCTCCACTGCAACCTCCTCCTCACTGGAATCACTCATTCTTCATCACCCTCCACTGCAACCTCCTCCTCCTCACTGGAATCACTTATTCTTCATCACCCACCACTACATCCTCCTCCTCACTGGATTCACTCATTCTTCATCACCCTCCACTACGTCCTCCTCCTCACTGGAATCACTCATTCTTCATTACCCTCCACTACACTCTCCTCCACACTGGAATCACTCATTCTTCATCACCCTCCACTACACTCTCCTCCTCACCGGATTCACTCATTCTTCATCACCCTCCACTGCATCCTCCTTCCCCTCACTGGAATCACTCATTCTTCATCACCCTCCACTACATCCTCCTCCCCACTGGAATCACTCATTCTTCATCACCCTCCACTGCGGCTCCTGCTCACTGGAATCACTCATTCTCCATCACCCTCCACTGCAACCTCCTCCTCCTCACTGGAATCACTCATTGTTCATCACCCTCCACTACACTCTCCTCCTCACTGGAATAACTCATTCTTCATCACCCTCCACTACACACTCCTCCTCACTGGAATCACTCATTCTTCATCACCCTCCACAACACACTCCTCCTCACTGGAATCACTCATTCTCCATCACCCTCCACTACACTCTCCTCCTCACTGGAATCACTCATTCTTCATCACCCTCCACTACATCCTCCTCCTCACTAGAATCACTCATTCTTCATCACCCTCCGCTACATCCTCCTCCTCACTGAAATCACTCATTCTTCATCACCCACCACTGCATCCTCCTCCTCCCAGGAATCACTGATTCTTCATCACCCTCCACTACATCCTCTTCCTCTTCAGTGGAATCACTCATTCTTCATCACCGTCCACTACACTCTCCTCCTCACTGGAATCACTCATTCTTCATCACCCTCCACTACACTCTCCTCCTCACTGGAATCACTCATTCTTCATCACCCTCCACAACACACTCCTCCTCACTGGAATCACCCATTCTTTATCACCCTCCACTACATCCTCCTTCTCACTGGAATCACTCATTCTTCACCACCCTCCACTACATCCTCCTCCTCCTCACTGGAATCGTTGATTCTTCATCACCCTCCACTAAACTCTCCTCCTCACTGGAATCACTCATTCTTCATCACCCTCCACGACATCCTTCTCCTCCTCACAGGAATCACTCATTCTTCATCACCCTCTACTGCAACTTCCTCCTCACTGGAATCACTTATTCTTCATCACCCTCCACGACATCCTCCTCCTCACTGGAATCACTCATTCTTCATCACCCTCCACTACAACCTCCTCCTCACTGGAATCACTCATTCTTCATCACCCTCCACTACATCCTCCTCCTCACTGGAATCACTCATTCTTCATCACCCTCCACTGTATCCTCCTCCTCTCTGGAATCACTCATTCTTCATCACCCTCTGCTACCACCTCCTCCTCACTGGAATCACTCATTCTTCATCACCCTCCAATACATCCTCCTCCTCCTCACTGGACTCACTCATTCTTCATCACCCTCCACGACAACCTCCTCCTCACTGGAACCACTCATTCTTCATCACCCTCCACTACATCCTCCTCCTCACTGGAATCACTCATTCTTCATCACCCTCCACTGCATCCTCCTCCTCACTGGAATCACTCATTCTTCATCACCCTCTGCTACAACCTCCTCCTCACAGGAATCACTCATTCTTCATCACCCTCCACGACATCCTCCTCCTCCTCACTGGAATCACTCTTTCTTCATCACCACGACACTCTCCTCCTCACTGGAATCACTCATTCTTCATCACCCTCCACTACATCCTCCTCCTCACTGGAATCACTCATTCTTCATCACCATCCACTGCATCCTCCTCCTCACTGGAATCACTCATTCTTCATCACCCTCTGCTACAACCTCCTCCTCACTGGAATCACTCATTCTTCATCACCCTCCACGACATCCTCCTCCTCCTCACTGGAATCACTCTTTCTTCATCACCACGACACTCTCCTCCTCACTGGAATCACTCATTCTTCATCACCCTCCACTATACTCTGCACCTCGCTGGAATCACTCATTCTTCATCACCCTCCACGACATCCTCCTCCTCCTCACTGGAATCACTCTTTCTTCATCACCACTACACTCTCCTCCTCACTGGAATCACTCATTCTTCATCACCTACCACTACATCCTCCTCTTCACTGGAATCACTCATTCTTCATCACCCTCCACTGCAACCTCCTGCTCACTGGAATCACTCATTCTTCATCACCCTCCACTGCAACCTCCTCCTCACTGGAATCACTTATTCTTCATCACCCACCACTACATCCTCCTCCTCACCGGATTCACTCATTCTTCATCACCCTCCACTACGTCCTCCTCCTCACTGGAATCACTCATTCTTCATCACCCTCCACTACACTCTCCTCCTCACTGGAATATCTCATTCTTCATTACCCTCCACTACTCTCTCCTCCACACTGGAATCACTCATTCTTCATCACCCTCCACTACACTCTCCTCCTCACCGGATTCACTCATTCTTCATCACCCTCCACTGCAACCTCCTCCTCACTGGAATCACTTATTCTTCATCACCCACCACTACATCCTCCTCCTCACCGGATTCACTCATTCTTCATCACCCTCCACTACGTCCTCCTCCTCACTGGAATCACTCATTCTTCATCACCCTCCACTACACTCTCCTCCTCACTGGAATATCTCATTCTTCATTACCCTCCACTACACTCTCCTCCACACTGGAATCACTCATTCTTCATCACCCTCCACTACATCCTCCTCCCCACTGGAATCACTCATTCTTCATCACCCTCCACTGCGGCTCCTGCTCACTGGAATCACTCATTCTCCATCTCCCTCCACTGCAACCTCCTCCTCCTCACTGGAATCACTCATTGTTCATCACCCTCCACTACACTCTCCTCCTCACTGGAATAACTCATTCTTCATCACCCTCCACTACACACTCCTCCTCACTGGAATCACTCATTCTCCATCACCCTCCACTACACTCTCCTCCTCACTGGAATCACTCATTCTTCATCACCCTCCACTACATCCTCCTCCTCACTAGAATCACTCATTCTTCATCACCCTCCGCTACATCCTCCTCCTCACTGGAATCACTCATTCTTCATCACCCTCCACGACATCCTCCTCCTCCTCACTGGAATCACTCTTTCTTCATCACCACGACACTCTCCTCCTCACTGGAATCACTCATTCTTCATCACCCTCCACTACATCCTCCTCCTCACTGGAATCACTCATTCTTCATCACCATCCACTGCATCCTCCTCCTCACTGGAATCACTCATTCTTCATCACCCTCTGCTACAACCTCCTCCTCACTGGAATCACTCATTCTTCATCACCCTCCACGACATCCTCCTCCTCCTCACTGGAATCACTCTTTCTTCATCACCACGACACTCTCCTCCTCACTGGAATCACTCATTCTTCATCACCCTCCACTATACTCTGCACCTCGCTGGAATCACTCATTCTTCATCACCCTCCACGACATCCTCCTCCTCCTCACTGGAATCACTCTTTCTTCATCACCACTACACTCTCCTCCTCACTGGAATCACTCATTCTTCATCACCTACCACTACATCCTCCTCTTCACTGGAATCACTCATTCTTCATCACCCTCCACTGCAACCTCCTGCTCACTGGAATCACTCATTCTTCATCACCCTCCACTGCAACCTCCTCCTCACTGGAATCACTTATTCTTCATCACCCACCACTACATCCTCCTCCTCACCGGATTCACTCATTCTTCATCACCCTCCACTACGTCCTCCTCCTCACTGGAATCACTCATTCTTCATCACCCTCCACTACACTCTCCTCCTCACTGGAATATCTCATTCTTCATTACCCTCCACTACTCTCTCCTCCACACTGGAATCACTCATTCTTCATCACCCTCCACTACACTCTCCTCCTCACCGGATTCACTCATTCTTCATCACCCTCCACTGCAACCTCCTCCTCACTGGAATCACTTATTCTTCATCACCCACCACTACATCCTCCTCCTCACCGGATTCACTCATTCTTCATCACCCTCCACTACGTCCTCCTCCTCACTGGAATCACTCATTCTTCATCACCCTCCACTACACTCTCCTCCTCACTGGAATATCTCATTCTTCATTACCCTCCACTACACTCTCCTCCACACTGGAATCACTCATTCTTCATCACCCTCCACTACATCCTCCTCCCCACTGGAATCACTCATTCTTCATCACCCTCCACTGCGGCTCCTGCTCACTGGAATCACTCATTCTCCATCTCCCTCCACTGCAACCTCCTCCTCCTCACTGGAATCACTCATTGTTCATCACCCTCCACTACACTCTCCTCCTCACTGGAATAACTCATTCTTCATCACCCTCCACTACACACTCCTCCTCACTGGAATCACTCATTCTCCATCACCCTCCACTACACTCTCCTCCTCACTGGAATCACTCATTCTTCATCACCCTCCACTACATCCTCCTCCTCACTAGAATCACTCATTCTTCATCACCCTCCGCTACATCCTCCTCCTCACTGAAATCACTCATTCTTCATCACCCTCCACTGCATCCTCCTCCTCCCTAAATCACTGATTCTTCATCACCCTCCACTACATCCTCTTCCTCTTCACTGGAATCACTCATTCTTCATCACCGTCCACTACACTCTCCTCCTCACTGGAATCACTCATTCTTCATCACCCTCCACGACATCCTTCTCCTCCTCACAGGAATCACTCATTCTTCATCACCCTCTACTGCAACTTCCTCCTCACTGGAATCACTTATTCTTCATCACCCTCCACGACATCCTCCTCCTCACTGGAATCACTCATTCTTCATCACCCTCCACTACAACCTCCTCCTCACTGGAATCACTCATTCTTCATCACCCTCCACTACATCCTCCTCCTCACTGGAATCACTCATTCTTCATCACCCTCCACTGTATCCTCCTCCTCACTGGAATCACTCATTCTTCATCACCCTCTGCTACCACCTCCTCCTCACTGGAATCACTCATTCTTCATCACCCTCCAATACATCCTCCTCCTCCTCACTGGACTCACTCATTCTTCATCACCCTCCACGACAACCTCCTCCTCACTGGAACCACTCATTCTTCATCACCCTCCACTACATCCTCCTCCTCACTGGAATCACTCATTCTTCATCACCCTCCACTGCATCCTCCTCCTCACTGGAATCACTCATTCTTCATCACCCTCTGCTACAACCTCCTCCTCACTGGAATCACTCATTCTTCATCACCCTCCACGACATCCTCCTCCTCCTCACTGGAATCACTCTTTCTTCATCACCACGACACTCTCCTCCTCACTGGAATCACTCATTCTTCATCACCCTCCACTACATCCTCCTCCTCACTGGAATCACTCATTCTTCATCACCATCCACTGCATCCTCCTCCTCACTGGAATCACTCATTCTTCATCACCCTCTGCTACAACCTCCTCCTCACTGGAATCACTCATTCTTCATCACCCTCCACGACATCCTCCTCCTCCTCACTGGAATCACTCATTCTTCATCACCCTCCACTATACTCTGCACCTCGCTGGAATCACTCATTCTTCATCACCCTCCACGACATCCTCCTCCTCCTCACTGGAATCACTCTTTCTTCATCACCACTACACTCTCCTCCTCACTGGAATCACTCATTCTTCATCACCTACCACTACATCCTCCTCTTCACTGGAATCACTCATTCTTCATCACCCTCCACTGCAACCTCCTGCTCACTGGAATCACTCATTCTTCATCACCCTCCACTGCAACCTCCTCCTCACTGGAATCACTTATTCTTCATCACCCACCACTACATCCTCCTCCTCACCGGATTCACTCATTCTTCATCACCCTCCACTACGTCCTCCTCCTCACTGGAATCACTCATTCTTCATCACCCTCCACTACACTCTCCTCCTCACTGGAATATCTCATTCTTCATTACCCTCCACTACACTCTCCTCCACACTGGAATCACTCATTCTTCATCACCCTCCACTACACTCTCCTCCTCACCGGATTCACTCATTCTTCATCACCCTCCACTGCATCCTCCTTCCCCTCACTGGAATCACTCATTCTTCATCACCCTCCACTACATCCTCCTCCCCACTGGAATCACTCATTCTTCATCACCCTCCACTGCGGCTCCTGCTCACTGGAATCACTCATTCTCCATCTCCCTCCACTGCAACCTCCTCCTCCTCACTGGAATCACTCATTGTTCATCACCCTCCACTACACTCTCCTCCTCACTGGAATAACTCATTCTTCATCACCCTCCACTACACACTCCTCCTCACTGGAATCACTCATTCTCCATCACCCTCCACTACACTCTCCTCCTCACTGGAATCACTCATTCTTCATCACCCTCCACTACATCCTCCTCCTCACTAGAATCACTCATTCTTCATCACCCTCCGCTACATCCTCCTCCTCACTGAAATCACTCATTCTTCATCACCCTCCACTGCATCCTCCTCCTCCCTAAATCACTGATTCTTCATCACCCTCCACTACATCCTCTTCCTCTTCACTGGAATCACTCATTCTTCATCACCGTCCACTACACTCTCCTCCTCACTGGAATCACTCATTCTTCATCACCCTCCACTACACTCTCCTCCTCACTGGAATCACTTATTCTTCATCACCCTCCACTACACTCTCCTCCTCACTGGAATCACTCATTCTTCATCACCCTCCACAACACACTCCTCCTCACTGGAATCACCCATTCTTTATCACCCTCCACTACATCCTCCTTCTCACTGGAATCACTCATTCTTCACCACCCTCCACTACATCCTCCTCCTCCTCACTGGAATCGTTGATTCTTCATCACCCTCCACTAAACTCTCCTCCTCACTGGAATCACTCATTCTTCATCA
Organism: Scyliorhinus torazame; assembly: GCF_047496885.1. NCBI lineage: Eukaryota > Metazoa > Chordata > Chondrichthyes > Carcharhiniformes > Scyliorhinidae > Scyliorhinus > Scyliorhinus torazame. The sequence continues at coordinate 234,422,563 of NC_092716.1, forward strand.
CCCTCCACGACATCCTCCTCCTCCTCAAAGGAATCACTCATTCTTCATCACCCTCTACTGCAACTTCCTCCTCACTGGAATCACTTATTCTTCATCACCCTCCACGACATCCTCCTCCTCACTGGAATCACTTATTCTTCATCACCCTCCACTACAACCTCCTCCTCACTGGAATCACTCATTCTTCATCCCCCTCCACTACATCCTCCTCCTCACTGGAATCACTCATTCTACATCACCCTCCACTGTATCCTCCTCCTCACTGGAATCACTCATTCTTCATCACCCTCTGCTACCACCTCCTCCTCACTGGAATCACTCATTCTTCATCACCCTCCAATACATCCTCCTCCTCCTCACTGGACTCACTCATTCTTCATCACCCTCCACGACAACCTCCTCCTCACTGGAACCACTCATTCTTCATCACCCTCCACTACATCCCCCTCCTCACTGGAATTACTCATTCTTCATCACCCTCCACTGCATCCTCCTCCTCACTGGAATCACTCATTCTTCATCACCCTCTGCTACAACCTCCTCCTCACTGGAATCACTCATTCTTCATCACCCTCGACGACATCCTCCTCCTCCTCACTGGAATCACTCTTTCTTCATCACCACGACACTCTCCTCCTCACTGGAATCACTCATTCTTCATCACCCTCCACTACATCCTCCTCCTCACTGGAATCACTCATTCTTCATCACCCTCCACTGCATCCTCCTCCTCACTGGAATCACTCATTCTTCATCACCCTCCACTGCAACCTCCTCCTCCTCACTGGAATCACTTATTCTTCATCACCCACCACTACATCCTCCTCCTCACTGGATTCACTCATTCTTCATCACGCTCCACTACGTCCTCCTCCTCACTGGAATCACTCATTCTTCATTACCCTCCACTACACTCTCCTCCACACTGGAATCACTCATTCTTTATCACCCTCCACTACACTCTCCTCCTCACCGGATTCACTCATTCTTCATCACCCTCCACTGCATCCTCCTTCCCCTCACTGGAATCACTCATTCTTCATCACCCTCCACTACATCCTCCTCCCCACTGGAATCACTCATTCTTCATCACCCTCCACTGCGGCTCCTGCTCACTGGAATCACTCATTCTCCATCACCCTCCACTGCAACCTCCTCCTCCTCACTGGAATCACTCATTGTTCATCACCCTCCACTACACTCTCCTCCTCACTGGAATAACTCATTCTTCATCACCCTCCACTACATCCTCCTCCTCACTAGAATCACTCATTCTTCATCACCCTCCGCTACATCCTCCTCCTCACTGAAATCACTCATTCTTCATCACCCTCCACTGCATCCTCCTCCTCCCAGGAATCACTGATTCTTCATCACCCTCCACTACATCCTCTTCCTCTTCACTGGAATCACTCATTCTTCATCACCGTCCACTACACTCTCCTCCTCACTGGAATCACTCATTCTTCATCACCCTCCACTACACTCTCCTCCTCACTGGAATCACTTATTCTTCATCACCCTCCACTACACTCTCCTCCTCACTGGAATCACTCATTCTTCATCACCCTCCACAACACACTCCTCCTCACTGGAATCACCCATTCTTTATCACCCTCCACCACATCCTCCTTCTCACTGGAATCACTCATTCTTCACCACCCTCCACTACATCCTCCTCCTCCTCACTGGAATCGTTGATTCTTCATCACCCTCCACTAAACTCTCCTCCTCACTGGAATCACTCATTCTTCATCACCCTCGACTGCAACTTCCTCCTCACTGGAATCACTTATTCTTCATCACCCTCCACGACATCCTCCTCCTCACTGGAATCACTCATTCTTCATCACCCTCCACTACAACCTCCTCCTCACTGGAATCACTCATTCTTCATCACCCTCCACTACATCCTCCTCCTCACTGGAATCACTCATTCTTCATCACCCTCTGCTACCACCTCCTCCTCACTGGAATCACTCATTCTTCATCACCCTCCAATACATCCTCCTCCTCCTCACTGGACTCACTCATTCTTCATCACCCTCCACGACAACCTCCTCCTCACTGGAACCACTCATTCTTCATCACCCTCCACTACATCCTCCTCCTCACTGGAATCACTCATTCTTCATCACCCTCCACTGCATCCTCCTCCTCACTGGAATCACTCATTCTTCATCACCCTCTGCTACAACCTCCTCCTCACTGGAATCACTCATTCTTCATCACCCTCCACGACATCCTCCTCCTCCTCACTGGAATCACTCTTTCTTCATCACCACGACACTCTCCTCCTCACTGGAATCACTCATTCTTCATCACCCTCCACTACATCCTCCTCCTCACTGGAATCACTCATTCTTCATCACCATCCACTGCATCCTCCTCCTCACTGGAATCACTCATTCTTCATCACCCTCTGCTACAACCTCCTCCTCACTGGAATCACTCATTCTTCATCACCCTCCACTACACTCTCCTCCTCCTCACTGGAATCACTCTTTCTTCATCACCACGACACTCTCCTCCTCACTGGAATCACTCATTCTTCATCACCCTCCACTACACTCTGCACCTCGCTAGAATCACTCATTCTTCATCACCCTCCACTATACTCTGCACCTCGCTGGAATCACTCATTCTTCATCACCCTCCACGACATCCTCCTCCTCCTCACTGGAATCACTCTTTCTTCATCACCACTACACTCTCCTCCTCACTGGAATCACTCATTCTTCATCACCTACCACTACATCCTCCTCTTCACTGGAATCACTCATTCTTCATCACCCTCCACTGCAACCTCCTGCTCACTGGAATCACTCATTCTTCATCACCCTCCACTGCAACCTCCTCCTCACTGGAATCACTTATTCTTCATCACCCACCACTACATCCTCCTCCTCACCGGATTCACTCATTCTTCATCACCCTCCACTACGTCATCCTCCTCTCTGGAATCACTCATTCTTCATCACCCTCCACTACACTCTCCTCCTCACTGGAATATCTCATTCTTCATTACCCTCCACTACACTCTCCTCTACACTGGAATCACTCATTCTTCATCACCCTCCACTACACTCTCCTCCTCACCGGATTCACTCATTCTTCATCACCCTCCACTGCATCCTCCTTCCCCTCACTGGAATCACTCATTCTTCATCACCCTCCACTACATCCTCCTCCCCACTGGAATCACTCATTCTTCATCACCCTCCACTGCGGCTCCTGCTCACTGGAATCACTCATTCTCCATCTCCCTCCACTGCAACCTCCTCCTCCTCACTGGAATCACTCATTGTTCATCACCCTCCACTACACTCTCCTCCTCACTGGAATAACTCATTCTTCATCACCCTCCACTACATCCTCCTCCTCACTGGAATCACTCATTCTTCATCACCCTCCACTGTATCCTCCTCCTCACTGGAATCACTCATTCTTCATCACCCTCTGCTACCACCTCCTCCTCACTGGAATCACTCATTCTTCATCACCCTCCAATACATCCTCCTCCTCCTCACTGGACTCACTCATTCTTCATCACCCTCCACGACAACCTCCTCCTCACTGGAACCACTCATTCTTCATCACCCTCCACTACATCCTCCTCCTCACTGGAATCACTCATTCTTCATCACCCTCCACTGCATCCTCCTCCTCACTGGAATCACTCATTCTTCATCACCCTCTGCTACAACCTCCTCCTCACTGGAATCACTCATTCTTCATCACCCTCTGCTACAACCTCCTCCTCACTGGAATCACTCATTCTTCATCACCCTCCACGACATCCTCCTCCTCCTCACTGGAATCACTCTTTCTTCATCACCACGACACTCTCCTCCTCACTGGAATCACTCATTCTTCATCACCCTCCACTACATCCTCCTCCTCACTGGAATCACTCATTCTTCATCACCATCCACTGCATCCTCCTCCTCACTGGAATCACTCATTCTTCATCACCCTCTGCTACAACCTCCTCCTCACTGGAATCACTCATTCTTCATCACCCTCCACGACATCCTCCTCCTCCTCACTGGAATCACTCTTTCTTCATCACCACGACACTCTCCTCCTCACTGGAATCACTCATTCTTCATCACCCTCCACTACACTCTGCACCTCGCTAGAATCACTCATTCTTCATCACCCTCCACTATACTCTGCACCTCGCTGGAATCACTCATTCTTCATCACCCTCCACGACATCCTCCTCCTCCTCACTGGAATCACTCTTTCTTCATCACCACTACACTCTCCTCCTCACTGGAATCACTCATTCTTCATCACCCTCCACTGCAACCTCCTGCTCACTGGAATATCTCATTCTTCATTACCCTCCACTACACTCTCCTCCACACTGGAATCACTCATTCTTCATCACCCTCCACTACACTCTCCTCCTCACCGGATTCACTCATTCTTCATCACCCTCCACTGCATCCTCCTTCCCCTCACTGGAATCACTCATTCTTCATCACCCTCCACTACATCCTCCTCCCCACTGGAATCACTCATTCTTCATCACCCTCCACTGCGGCTCCTGCTCACTGGAATCACTCATTCTCCATCTCCCTCCACTGCAACCTCCTCCTCCTCACTGGAATCACTCATTGTTCATCACCCTCCACTACACTCTCCTCCTCACTGGAATAACTCATTCTTCATCACCCTCCACTACACACTCCTCCTCACTGGAATCACTCATTCTCCATCACCCTCCACTACACTCTCCTCCTCACTGGAATCACTCATTCTTCATCACCCTCCACTACATCCTCCTCCTCACTGAAATCACTCATTCTTCATCACCCTCCACTGCATCCTCCTCCTCCCTAAATCACTGATTCTTCATCACCCTCCACTACATCCTCTTCCTCTTCACTGGAATCACTCATTCTTCATCACCGTCCACTACACTCTCCTCCTCACTGGAATCACTTATTCTTCATCACCCTCCACTACACTCTCCTCCTCACAGGAATCACTCATTCTTTATCACCCTCCACTAAATCCTCCTCCTCCTCACTGGAATCGTTGATTCTTCATCACCCTCCACTAAACTCTCCTCCTCACTGGAATCACTCATTCTTCATCACCCTCCACGACATCCTCCTCCTCCTCAAAGGAATCACTCATTCTTCATCACCCTCTACTGCAACTTCCTCCTCACTGGAATCACTTATTCTTCATCACCCTCCACGACATCCTCCTCCTCACTGGAATCACTCATTCTTCATCACCCTCCACTACAATCTCCTCCTCACTGGAATCACTCATTCTTCATCCCCCTCCACTACATCCTCCTCCTCACTGGAATCACTCATTCTACATCACCCTCCACTGTATCCTCCTCCTCACTGGAATCACTCATTCTTCATCACCCTCTGCTACCACCTCCTCCTCACTGGAATCACTCATTCTTCATCACCCTCCAATACATCCTCCTCCTCCTCACAGGAATCACTCATTCTTCACCACCCTCCACTACATCCTCCTCCTCCTCACTGGAATCGTTGATTCTTCATCACCCTCCACTAAACTCTCCTCCTCACTGGAATCACTCATTCTTCATCACCCTCCACGACATCCTCCTCCTCCTCAAAGGAATCACTCATTCTTCATCACCCTCTACTGCAACTTCCTCCTCACTGGAATCACTTATTCTTCATCACCCTCCACGACATCCTCCTCCTCACTGGAATCACTCATTCTTCATCACCCTCCACTACAATCTCCTCCTCACTGGAATCACTCATTCTTCATCCCCCTCCACTACATCCTCCTCCTCACTGGAATCACTCATTCTACATCACCCTCCACTGTATCCTCCTCCTCCCTGGAATCACTCATTCTTCATCACCCTCTGCTACCACCTCCTCCTCACTGGAATCACTCATTCTTCATCACCCTCCAATACATCCTCCTCCTCCTCACTGGACTCACTCATTCTTCATCACCCTCCACGACAACCTCCTCCTCACTGGAACCACTCATTCTTCATCACCCTCCACTACATCCTCCTCCTCACTGGAATCACTCATTCTTCATCACCCTCCACTGCATCCTCCTCCTCACTGGAATCACTCATTCTTCATCACCCTCTGCTACAACCTCCTCCTCACTGGAATCACTCATTCTTCATCACCCTCGACGACATCCTCCTCCTCCTCACTGGAATCACTCTTTCTTCATCACCACGACACTCTCCTCCTCACTGGAATCACTCATTCTTCATCACCCTCCACTACATCCTCCTCCTCACTGGAATCACTCATTCTTCATCACCCTCCACTGCATCCTCCTCCTCACTGGAATCACTCATTCTTCATCACCCTCTGCTACAACCTCCTCCTAACTGGAATCACTCATTCTTCATCACCCTCCACGACATCCTCCTCCTCCTCACTGGAATCACTCTTTCTTCATCACCACGACACTCTCCTCCTCACTGGAATCACTCATTCTTCATCACCCTCCACTACACTCTGCACCTCGCTAGAATCACTCATTCTTCATCACCCTCCACAACATCCTCCTCCTCCTCACTGGAGTCACTCTTTCTTCATCACCACTACACTCTCCTCCTCACTGGAATCACTCATTCTTCATCACCTACCACTACATCCTCCTCTTCACTGGAATCACTCATTCTTCATCACCCTCCACTGCAACCTCCTGCTCACTGGAATCACTCATTCTTCATCACCCTCCACTGCAACCTCCTCCTCACTGGAATCACTTATTCTTCATCACCCACCACTACATCCTCCTCCTCACTGGATTCACTCATTCTTCATCACCCTCCACTACGTCCTCCTCTTCACTGGAATCACTCATTCTTCATCACCCTCCACTGCAACCTCCTGCTCACTGGAATCACTCATTCTTCATCACCCTCTGCTACCACCTCCTCCTCACTGGAATCACTCATTCTTCATCACCCTCCAATACACCCTCCTCCTCCTCACTGGACTCACTCAATCTTCATCACCCTCCACTACAACCTCCTCCTCACTGGAATCACTCATGCTTCATCACCCTCCACTGCGGCTCCTGCTCACTGGAATCACTCATTGTTCATCACCCTCCACTACACTCACCTCCTCACTGGAATCACTCATTCTTCATCACCCTCCACTGAAACCTCCTCCTCCTCACTGGAATCACTCATTGTTCATCACCCTCCTCTACACTCTCCTCCTCACTGGAATCACTCATTCTTCATCACTCTCCACAACACACTCCTCCTCACTGGAATCACCCATTCTTTATCACCCTCCACTACATCCTCCTTCTCACTGGAATCACTCATTCTTCACCACCCTCCACTACATCCTCCTCCTCCTCACTGGAATCGTTGATTCTTCATCACCCTCCACTAAACTCTCCTCCTCACTGGAATCACTCATTCTTCATCACCCTCCACGACATCCTCCTCCTCCTCAAAGGAATCACTCATTCTTCATCACCCTCTACTGCAACTTCCTCCTCACTGGAATCACTTATTCTTCATCACCCTCCACGACATCCTCCTCCTCACTGGAATCACTCATTCTTCATCACCCTCCACTACAACCTCCTCCTCACTGGAATCACTCATTCTTCATCCCCCTCCACTACATCCTCCTCCTCACTGGAATCACTCATTCTACATCACCCTCCACTGTATCCTCCTCCTCACTGGAATCACTCATTCTTCATCACCCTCTGCTACCACCTCATCCTCACTGGAATCACTCATTCTTCATCACCCTCCAATACATCCTCCTCCTCCTCACTGGACTCACTCATTCTTCATCACCCTCCACGACAACCTCCTCCTCACTGGAACCACTCATTCTTCATCACCCTCCACTACATCCTCCTCCTCACTGGAATCACTTATTCTTCATCACCCTCCACTGCATCCTCCTCCTCACTGGAATCACTCATTCTTCATCACCCTCTGCTACAACCTCCTCCTCACTGGAATCACTCATTCTTCATCACCCTCCACGACATACTCCTCCTCCTCACTGGAATCACTCTTTCTTCATCACCACGACACTCTCCTCCTCACTGGAATCACTCATTCTTCATCACCCTCCACTACATCCTCCTCCTCACTGGAATCACTCATTCTTCATCACCCTCCACTGCATCCTCCTCCTCATTGGAATCACTCATTCTTCATCACCCTCTGCTACAACCTCCTCCTCACTGGAATCACTCATTCTTCATCACCCTCCACGACATCCTCCTCCTCCTCACTGGAATCACTCTTTCTTCATCACCACGACACTCTCCTCCTCACTGGAATCACTCATTCTTCATCACCCTCCACTACACTCTGCACCTCGCTAGAATCACTCATTCTTCATCACCCTCCACAACATCCTCCTCCTCCTCACTGGAATCACTCTTTCTTCATCACCACTACACTCTCCTCCTCACTGGAATCACTCATTCTTCATCACCTACCACTACATCCTCCTCCTCACTGGAATCACTCATTCTTCACCACCCTCCACTACATTCTCCTCCTCACTGGAATCACTCATTCTTCATCACCGTCCACTACACTCTCCTCCTCACTGGAATCACTCATTCTTCATCACCCTCCACTACACCCTCCTCCTTACTGGAATCACTCATTAATCATCACCCTCCACTACACTCTCATCCTCACTGGAATCAATCATTCTTCATCACCCTCCACTACATCCTCCTCCTCACTGGAATCACTTATTCTTCATCACCCTCCACTACATCCTCCTCCTCACTGGAATCACTCATTCTTCATCACCCTCCACTACATCCTCCTCCTCCTCACTGGAATCATTGATTCTTCATCACCCTCCACTACACTCTCCTCCTCACAGGAATCACTCATTCTTCATCACCCTCCACGACATCCTCCTCACCGGAATCACTCATTATTCATCACCCTCTACTGCAACCTCCTCCTCACTGGAATCACTCATTCTTCATCACCCTCCAATACATCCTCCTCCTCCTCACTGGACTCACTCATTCTTCATCACCCTCCACTACAACCTCCTCCTCACTGGAATTACACATTCTTCATCACCCTCCACTACATCCTCCTCCTCACTGGAATCACTCATTCTTCATCAACCTCCACTACACTCTCCTCCTCACTGGAATCACTCATTCTTCATCACCCTCCACTGCATCCTCCTCCTCCGAGGAATCACTGATTCTTCATCACCCTCCACTACATCCTCTTCCTCTTCACAGGAATCACTCATTTTTCATCACCCTCCACTACACTTTGCACCTCGCAGTAATCACTCATTTTTCATCACCCTCCACTACACTCTCCTCCTCACTGGAATCACTCATTCTTCATCACCCTGTGCTACAACCTCCTCCTCACTGGCATCACTCATTCTTCATCACCCTCCACGACAGCCTCCTCCTCCTCACTGGAATCACTCTTTCTTCATCACCACTACACTCTCCTCCTCACTGGAATCACTCATTCTTCATCACCTACCACTACATCCTCCTCTTCACTGGAATCACTCATTGTTCATCACCCTCCACCACACTCTCCTCCTCACTGGAATCACTCATTCTTCATCACCCTCCACTACACACTCCTCCTCACTGGAATCACTCATTCTCCATCACCCTCCACTACACTCTCCTCCTCACTGGAATCACTCGTTCTTCATCACCCTCCACTGCAACCTCCTCCTCACTGGAATCACTCATTCTTCATCACCCTCCACGACAGCCTCCTCCTCCTCACTGGAATCACTCTTTCTTCATCACCACTACACTCTCCTCCTCACTGGAATCACTCATTCTTCATCACCTACCACTACATCCTCCTCCTCACTGGATTCACTCATTCTTCATCACCCTCCACTACGTCCTCCTCCTCACTGGAATCACTCATTCTTCATCACCCTCCACTACACTCTCCACCACACTGGAATCACTCATTCTTCATCACCCTCCACTACACTCTGCACCTCGCTAGAATCACTCATTCTTCATCACCCTCCACAACATCCTCCTCCTCCTCACTGGAATCACTCTTTCTTCATCACCACTACACTCTCCTCCTCACTGGAATCACTCATTCTTCATCACCTACCACTACATCCTCCTCTTCACTGGAATCACTCATTCTTCATCACCCTCCACTGCAACCTCCTGCTCACTGGAATCACTCATTCTTCATCACCCTCCACTGCAACCTCCTCCTCACTGGAATCACTTATTCTTCATCACCCACCACTACATCCTCCTCCACACTGGAATCACTCATTCTTCATCACCCTCCACTACACTCTCCTCCTCACCGGATTCACTCATTCTTCATCACCCTCCACTGCATCCTCCTTCCCCTCACTGGAATCACTCATTCTTCATCACCCTCCACTACATCCTCCTCCTCACTGGAATCACTCATTCTTCATCACCCTCTGCTACCACCTCCTCCTCACTGGAATCACTCATTCTTCATCACCCTCCAATACACCCTCCTCCTCCTCACTGGACTCACTCATTCTTCATCACCCTCCACTACAACCTCCTCCTCACTGGAATCACTCATGCTTCATCACCCTCCACTGCGGCTCCTGCTCACTGGAATCACTCATTGTTCATCACCCTCCACTACACTCACCTCCTCACTGGAATCACTCATTCTTCATCACCCTCCACTGAAACCTCCTCCTCCTCACTGGAATCATTCATTGTTCATCACCCTCCTCTACACTCTCCTCCTCATTGGAATCACTCATTCTTCATCACCCTCCACTGCATCCTCCTCCTCACTGGTATCACTCATTGTTTATCACCCTCCACTACACTCTCCTCCTCACTGGAATCACTCATTCTTCATCACCCTCCACTACACACTCCTCCTCACTGGAATCACTCATTCTCCATCACCCTCCACTACACTCTCCTCCTCACTGGAATCACTCGTTCTTCATCACCCTCCACTACATCCTCCTCCTCACTAGAATCACTCATTCTTCATCACCCTCCGCTAAATCCTCCTCCTCACTGAAATCACTCATTCTTCATCACCCTCCACTGCATCCTCCTCCTCCCAGGAATCACTGATTCTTCATCACCCTCCACTGCATCCTCTGCCTCTTCACTGGAATCACTCATTTTTCATCACCCTCCATTGCACTTTGCACCTTGCAGTAATCACTCATTTTTCATCACCCTCCATTACACTCTCCTCCTCACTGGAATCACTCATTCTTCATCACCCTCCACTACATCCTCCTCCTCACTGGAATCACTCATTCTTCATCACCCTCCACTACATCCTCTTCACTGGAATCACTCATTTTTCATCACCCTCCACTTAACTTTGCACCTCGCAGGAATCACTCATTCTTCATCACCCTCCACTACACTCTCCTCCTCACTGGAATCACTCAATCTTCATCACCCTCCACTACACTCTCCTCCTCACTGGAATCACCCATTCTTCATCACCCTCCACTACATCCTCCTCCTCACTGGAATCACTCATTCTTCATCACCCTCCACTACATCCTCCTCCTCCTCACTGGAATCATTGATTCTTCATCACCTACCACTACACTCTCCTCCTCACAGGAATCACTCATTCTTCATCACCCTCCACGACATCCTCCTCACCGGAATCACTCATTATTCATCACCCTCTACTGCAACCTCCTCCTCACTGGAATCACTCATTCTTCATCACCCTCCAATACATCCTCCTCCTCCTCACTGGACTCACTCATTCTTCATCACCCTCCACTACAACCTCCTCCTCACTGGAATTACACATTCTTCATCACCCTCCACTACATCCTCCTCCTCACTGGAATCACTCATTCTTCATCAACCTCCACTACACTCTCCTCCTCACTGGAATCACTCATTCTTCATCACCCTCCACTGCATCCTCCTCCTCCGAGGAATCACTGATTCTTCATCACCCTCCACTACATCCTCTTCCTCTTCACAGGAATCACTCATTTTTCATCACCCTCCACTACACTTTGCACCTCGCAGTAATCACTCATTTTTCATCACCCTCCACTACACTCTCCTCCTCACTGGAATCACTCATTCTTCATCACCCTGTGCTACAACCTCCTCCTCACTGGCATCACTCATTCTTCATCACCCTCCACGACAGCCTCCTCCTCCTCACTGGAATCAATCTTTCTTCATCACCACTACACTATCCTCCTCACTGGAATCACTCATTCTTCATCACCCTCCACTACACGCTGCACCTCGCTGGAATCACTCATTCTTCATCACCCTCCACGACATCCTCCTCCTCACTGGAATTACTCTTTCTTCATCACCACTACACTCTCCTCCTCACTGGAATCACTCATTCTTCATCACCTACCACTACATCCTCCTCTTCACTGGAATCACTCATTGTTCATCACCCTCCACCACACTCTCCTCCTCACTGGAATCACTCATTCTTCATCACCCTCCACTACACACTCCTCCTCACTGGAATCACTCATTCTCCATCACCCTCCACTACACTCTCCTCCTCACTGGAATCACTCGTTCTTCATCACCCTCCACTGCAACCTCCTCCTCACTGGAATCACTTATTCTTCATCACCCACCACTACATCCTCCTCCTCACTGGATTCACTCATTCTTCATCACCCTCCACTACGTCCTCCTCCTCACTGGAATCACTCATTCTTCATCACCCTCCACTACACTCTCCACCACACTGGAATCACTCATTCTTCATCACCCTCCACTACACTCTGCACCTCGCTAGAATCACTCATTCTTCATCACCCTCCACAACATCCTCCTCCTCCTCACTGGAATCACTCTTTCTTCATCACCACTACACTCTCCTCCTCACTGGAATCACTCATTCTTCATCACCTACCACTACATCCTCCTCTTCACTGGAATCACTCATTCTTCATCACCCTCCACTGCAACTTCCTGCTCACTGGAATCACTCATTCTTCATCACCCTCCACTGCAACCTCCTCCTCACTGGAATCACTTATTCTTCATCACCCACCACTACATCCTCCTCCTCACTGGATTCACTCATTCTTCATCACACTCCACTACGTCCTCCTCCTCACTGGAATCACTCATTCTTCATCACCCTCCACTACACTCTCCTCCACACTGGAATCACTCATTCTTCATCACCCTCCACTACACTCTCCTCCTCACCGGATTCACTCATTCTTCATCACCCTCCACTGCATCCTCCTTCCCCTCACTGGAATCACTCATTCTTCATCACCCTCCACTACATCCTCCTCCTCACTGGAATCACTCATTCTTCATCACCCTCTGCTACCACCTCCTCCTCACTGGAATCACTCATTCTTCATCACCCTCCAATACACCCTCCTCCTCCTCACTGGACTCACTCATTCTTCATCACCCTCCACTACAACCTCCTCCTCACTGGAATCACTCATGCTTCATCACCCTCCACTGCGGCTCCTGCTCACTGGAATCACTCATTGTTCATCACCCTCCACTACACTCACCTCCTCACTGGAATCACTCATTCTTCATCACCCTCCACTGAAACCTCCTCCTCCTCACTGGAATCATTCATTGTTCATCACCCTCCTCTACACTCTCCTCCTCATTGGAATCACTCATTCTTCATCACCCTCCACTGCATCCTCCTCCTCACTGGTATCACTCATTGTTTATCACCCTCCACTACACTCTCCTCCTCACTGGAATCACTCATTCTTCATCACCCTCCACTACACACTCCTCCTCACTGGAATCACTCATTCTCCATCACCCTCCACTACACTCTCCTCCTCACTGGAATCACTCGTTCTTCATCACCCTCCACTACATCCTCCTCCTCACTAGAATCACTCATTCTTCATCACCCTCCGCTAAATCCTCCTCCTCACTGAAATCACTCATTCTTCATCACCCTCCACTGCATCCTCCTCCTCCCAGGAATCACTGATTCTTCATCACCCTCCACTGCATCCTCTGCCTCTTCACTGGAATCACTCATTTTTCATCACCCTCCATTGCACTTTGCACCTTGCAGTAATCACTCATTTTTCATCACCCTCCATTACACTCTCCTCCTCACTGGAATCACTCATTCTTCATCACCCTCCACTACATCCTCCTCCTCACTGGAATCACTCATTCTTCATCACCCTCCACTACATCCTCTTCACTGGAATCACTCATTTTTCATCACCCTCCACTTAACTTTGCACCTCGCAGGAATCACTCATTCTTCATCACCCTCCACTACACTCTCCTCCTCACTGGAATCACTCAATCTTCATCACCCTCCACTACACTCTCCTCCTCACTGGAATCACTCATTCTTCATCACCCTCCACTACACTCTCCTCCTCACTGGAATCACTCATTCTTCATCACCGTCCACTACACTCTCCTCCTCACTGGAATCACTCATTCTTCATCACCCTCCACTACACCCTCCTCCTTACTGGAATCACTCATTCTTCATCACCCTCCACTACACTCTCATCCTCACTGGAATCAATCATTCTTCATCACCCTCCACTACATCCTCCTCCTCACTGGAATCACCCATTCTTCATCACCCTCCACTACATCCTCCTCCTCACTGGAATCACTCATTCTTCATCACCCTCCACTACATCCTCCTCCTCCTCACTGGAATCATTGATTCTTCATCACCCTCCACTACACTCTCTTCCTCACAGGAATCACTCATTATTCATCACCCTCTACTGCAACCTCCTCCTCACTGGAATCACTTATTCTTCATCACCCTCCACGACATCCTCCTCCTCACTGGAATCATTCATTCTTCATCATCCTCTGCTACCACCTCCTCCTCACTGGAATCACTCATTCTTCATCACCCTCCAATACATCCTCCTCCTCCTCACTGGACTCACTCATTCTTCATCACCCTCCACTACAACCTCCTCCTCACTGGAATCACACATTCTTCATCACCCTCCACTACATCCTCCTCCTCACTGGAATCACTCATTCTTCATCAACCTCCACTACACTCTCCTCCTCACTGGAATCACTCATTCTTCATCACCCTCCACTGCATCCTCCTCCTCCGAGGAATCACTGATTCTTCATCACCCTCCACTACATCCTCTTCCTCTTCACAGGAATCACTCATTTTTCATCACCCTCCACTACACTTTGCACCTCGCAGTAATCACTCATTTTTCATCACCCTCCACTACACTCTCCTCCTCACTGGAATCACTCATTCTTCATCACCCTGTGCTACAACCTCCTCCTCACTGGCATCACTCATTCTTCATCACCCTCCACGACAGCCTCCTCCTCCTCACTGGAATCAATCTTTCTTCATCACCACTACACTCTCCTCCTCACTGGAATCACTCATTCTTCATCACCCTCCACTACACGCTGCACCTCGCTGGAATCACTCATTGTTCATCACCCTCCACTACACACTCCTCCTCACTGGAATCACTCACTCTCCATCACCCTCCACTACACTCTCCTCCTCACTGGAATCACTCGTTCTTCATCACCCTCCACTACATCCTCCTCCTCACTAGAATCACTGATTCTTCATCACCCTCCGCTAAATCCTCCTCCTCACTGAAATCACTCATTCTTCATCACCCTCCACTGCATCCTCCTCCTCCCAGGAATCACTGATTCTTCATCACCCTCCACTACATCCTCTTCCTCTTCACTGGAATCACTCATTTTTCATCACCCTCCACTACACTTTGTACCTCGCAGTAATCACTCATTTTTCATCACCCTCCATTACACTCTCCTCCTCACTGGAATCACTCATTCTTCACCACCCTCCACTACATCCTCCTCCTCACTGGAATCACTCATTCTTCATCACCCTCCACTACATCCTCTTCACTGGAATCACTCATTCTTCATCACCCTCCACTACACTCTCCTCCTCACTGGAATCACTCATTCTTCATCACCGTCCACTACACTCTCCTCCTCACTGGAATCACTCATTCTTCATCACCCTCCACTACACCCTCCTCCTTACTGGAATCACTCATTCTTCATCACCCTCCACTACACTCTCATCCTCACTGGAATCAATCATTCTTCATCACCCTCCACTACATCCTCCTCCTCACTGGAATCACCCATTCTTCATCACCCTCCACTACATTCTCCTCCTCACTGGAATCACTCATTCTTCATCACCCTCCACTACATCCTCCTCCTCCTCACTGGAATCATTGATTCTTCATCACCCTCCACTACACTCTCCTCCTCACAGGAATCACTCATTCTTCATCACCCTCCACGACATCCTCCTCACCGGAATCACTCATTATTCATCACCCTCTACTGCAACCTCCTCCTCACTGGAATCACTTATTCTTCATCACCCTCCACGACATCCTCCTCCTCACTGGAATCATTCATTCTTCATCATCCTCTGCTACCACCTCCTCCTCACTGGAATCACTCATTCTTCATCACCCTCCAATACATCCTCCTCCTCCTCACTGGACTCACTCATTCTTCATCACCCTCCACTACAACCTCCTCCTCACTGGAATCACACATTCTTCATCACCCTCCACTACATCCTCCTCCTCACTGGAATCACTCATTCTTCATCAACCTCCACTACACTCTCCTCCTCACTGGAATCACTCATTCTTCATCACCCTACACTGCATCCTCCTCCTCCGAGGAATCACTCATTCTTCATCACCCTCCACTACATCCTCTTCCTCTTCACAGGAATCACTCATTTTTCATCACCCTCCACTACACTTTGCACCTCGCAGTAATCACTCATTTTTCATCACCCTCCACTACACTCTCCTCCTCACTGGAATCACTCATTCTTCATCACCCTGTGCTACAACCTCCTCCTCACTGGCTTCACTCATTCTTCATCACCCTCCACGACATCCTCCTCCTCACTGGAATTACTCTTTCTTCATCACCACTACACTCTCCTCCTCACTGGAATCACTCATTCTTCATCACCTACCACTACATCCTCCTCTTCACTGGAATCACTCATTGTTCATCACCCTCCACTACACTCTCCTCCTCACTGGAATCACTCATTCTTCATCACCCTCCACTACACCCTCCTCCTCACTGGAATCACTCATTCTTAATCACACTCCGCTACATCCTCCTCCTCACTGAAATCACTCCTTCTTCATCACACTCCACGACATCCTCCTCCTCACTGGAATCATTCATTCTTCATCACCCTCTGCTACCACCTCCTCCTCACTGGAATCACTCATTCTTCATCACCCTCCAATACATCCTCCTCCTCCTCACTGGAATCACTCATTCTTCATCACCCTCCACTACATCCTCCTCCTCACTGGAATCACTCATTCTTCATCAACCTCCACTACACTCTCCTCCTCACTGGAATCACTCATTCATCATCACCCTCCACTGCATCCTCCTCCTCACTGGAATCACTTATTCTTCATCACCCTCCACTTCATCCTCTTCCTCTTCACAGGAATCACTCATTTTTCATCACCCTCCACTACACTTTGCACCTCGCAGGAATCACTCATTCTTCATCACCCTCCACTACACTCTCCTCCTCACTGGAACCACACATTTTTCATCACCCTCCACTACACTCTCCTCCTCACTGGAATCACTCATTCTTCATCACCCTCCACTACATTCTCCTCCTCACTGGAATCACTCATTCTTCATCACCGTCCACTACACTCTCCTCCTCACTGGAATCACTCATTCTTCATCACCCTCCACTACACTCTCCTTCTCACTGGAATCACTTATTCTTCATCACCCTCCACTACACCCTCCTCCTCAATGGAATACATCATTCTTCATCACCCTCCACTACACTCTGATCCTCACTGGAATCACTCATTCTTCATCACCCTCCACTACATCCTCCTCCTCACTGGAATCACCCATTCTTCATCACCCTCCACTACATCCTCCTCCTCACGAATCACTCATTCTTCATCACTCTCCACTACATCCTCCTCCTCCTCACTGGAATCATTGATTCTTCATCACCCTCCACTACACTCTCCTCCTCTCTGGAATCACTTATTCTTCATCACCCCCCACAACATCCTCCTCCTCACTGGAATCATTCAATCATCATCACCCTCTGCTACCATCTCCTCCTCACTGGAATCACTCATTCTTCATCACCCTCCAATACATCCTCCTCCTCCTCACTGGACTCACTCATTCTTCATCACCCTCCACTACAACCTCCTCCTCACTGGAATCACACATTCTTCATCACCCTCCACTACATCCTCCTCCTCACTGGAATCACTCATTCTTCATCAACCTCCACTACACTCTCCTCCTCACTGGAATCACTCATTCTTCATCACCCTCCACTGCATCCTCCTCCTCACTGGAATCACTCATTCTTCATCACCCTCTGCTACACTCTCCTCCTCACTGGAATCACTCATTCTTCATCACCCTCCACTGCGGCTCCTGCTCACTGGAATCACTCATTCTTCATCACCCTCCACGACAGCCTCCTCCTCCTCACTGGAATCAATCTTTCTTCATCACCACTACACTCTCCTCCTCACTGGAATCACTCATTCTTCATCACCCTCCACTACACGCTGCACCTCGCTGGAATCACTAATTCTTCATCACCCTCCACGACATCCTCCTCCTCACTGGAATCACTCTTTCTTCATCACCACTACACTCTCCTCCTCACTGGAATCACTCATTCTTCATCACCTACCACTACATACTCCTCTTCACTGGAATCACTCATTTTTCGTCACCCTCCACTGCAACCTCCTCCTCACTGGAATCACTCATTCTTCATCACCTTCCACTGCAACCTCCTCCTCACTGGAATCAGTCATTCTTCATCACCCTCCACTACATCGTCCTCCTCACTGGAATCACTCATTCTTCATCACCCTCCACTACATCCTCCTCCTCACTGGAATCACTCATTCTTCATCACCCTCCACTTCATCCCCCATCCTCACTGGAATCACTCAATCATGCTGTCTAAGGAATCTTGGCGAGTTACTGCAATGTGTTTTGTTGCTGGTACACCCGGCTGCCACTGTTCCTTGCTGGTGGAGGGGTTGAATGTTAGTGGAAGGAGGAGCAATCAAGTGGGGCTCCTTTATCCTGGATGGTGTTGAGCTTCTTGAGTATTGTTGGAGTTGCACTCATCCAAGTAAGTGGAGAGTATTCCAACACACTCCTGATTTGTGCCTGGCGCCGGAATGTGGTGACTAGGGGCTTTTCACAGTAACTTCATTTGAAGCTTACTTGTGACAATAAGCGATTTTCATTTCATTTGTAGATGGTTGACAGGCTATAGGGGCTGTTTAGCACAGGGCTAAATCGCTGGGTTTGAAAGCAGACCAAGGCAGGCCAGCAGCACGGTTCAATTCCCCTAACAGCCTCCCCGAACAGGTGCCGGAATGTGGCGACTAGGGGCTTTTCACAGTAACTTCATTTGAAGACTACTTGTGACAATAAGCAATTTTCATTTTCTTTGTGGGATCACGAGGTGAAATACTTGCCATAGGATTTCTAGCCTTTGACCTGCCCTGGTAGCCAATGGAATCACTGATTCATCATCACCCTCCACTGCATCCTCCGCCTCTACCTCACTGGAATCACTCATTCATCATCACCCTCCACTACACTCTCCTCCTCACTGGAATCACTCATTCATCATCACCCTCCACTGCATCCTCCTCCTCACTGGAATCACTTATTCTTCATCACCCTCCTCTACATCCTCCTCCTCACTGGAGTCACTCATTCTTCATCACCCTCCACTACACTCTCATCCTCACTGGAATCACTCATTCATTATCACCCTCTGCTACAACCTCCTCCTCACTGGAATCACTCATTCTTCATCACCCTCCACGACAGCCTCCTCCTTCTCACTGGAATCAATCTTTCTTCATCACCCTCCACTACACTCTCCTCCTCACTGGAATCACTCATTCTTCATCACCCTCCACTGCATCCTCCTCCTCACTGGAATCACTCATTTTTCGTCACCCTCCACTGCAACCTCCTCCTCACTGGAATCACTCATTCTTCATCACCTTCCACTGCAACCTCCTCCTCACTGGAATCACTCATTCTTCATCACCCTCCACTACACTCTCCTCCACACTGGAATCACTCATTCTTCATCACCCTCCACTACACTCTCCTTCTCACCGGATTCACTCATTCTTCATCACCCTCCACTGCATCCTCCTTCTCCTCACTGGAATCACTCATTCTTCATCACCCTCCACTACATCCTCCTCCTCACTGGAATCACTCATTCTTCATCACCCTCCACTACATCCTCCTCCTCACTGGAATCACTCATTCTTCATCACCCTTCACTACATCCTCCTCCTCACTGGAATCACTCATTCTTCATCACCCTCCACTACATCCTCCTCCTCACTGGAATCACTCATTCTTCATCACCCTCCACTTCATCCCCCATCCTCACTGGAATCACTCAATCATGCTGTCTAAGGAACTTTGGCAAGTTACTGCAATGTGTTTTGTTGCTGGTACACCCGGCTGCCAGTGTTCGTTGCTGGTGGAGGGGTTGAATGTTAGTGGAAGGAGGAGCAATCAAGTGGGGCTCCTTTATCCTGGATGGTGTTGAGCTTCCTGAGTATTGTTGGAGTTGCACTCATCCAAGTAAGTGGAGAGTATTCCAACACACTCCTGATTTGTGCCTGGCGCCGGAATGTGGTGACTAGGGGCTTTTCACAGTAACTTCATTTGAAGCTTACTTGTGACAATAAGCGATTTTCATTTCATTTGTAGATGGTTGACAGGCTATAGGGGCTGTTTAGCACAGGGCTAAATCGCTGGGTTTGAAAGCAGACCAAGGCAGGCCAGCAGCACGGTTCAATTCCCCTAACAGCCTCCCCGAACAGGTGCCGGAATGTGGCGACTAGGGGCTTTTCACAGTAACTTCATTTGAAGACTACTTGTGACAATAAGCAATTTTTATTTTCTTTGTGGGATCACGAGGTGAAATACTTGCCATAGGATTTCTAGCCTTTGACCTGCCCTGGTAGCCAATGGAATCACTGATTCATCATCACCCTCCACTGCATCCTCCGCCTCTACCTCACTGGAATCACTCATTCATCATCACCCTCCACTACACTCTCCTCCTCACTGGAATCACTCATTCTTCATCACCCTCCACTACCTCCTCCTCCTCCTCACTGGAATCACTCATTCACCATCACCCTCCACTACACTCTCCTCCTCACTGGAATCACTCATTCTTCATCACCCTCCACTACATCCTCCTACTCCTCACTGGAATCCCTCGCTCTTCATCACCCTCCACTGCATCCTCCTACTCCTCACTGGAATCACTCATTCTTCATCACACTCCACTACATGCTCCTACTCCTCACTGGAATCACTCATTCCTCCTCACTGGAATCACTCATTCTTCATCACCCTCCAGTACATCCTCCTCCTCCTCACTGGAATCACTCATTCTTCATCACCCTCCACTACATCCTCCTCCTCCTCACTGGAATCACTCATCCATCATCACCCTCCACTACACTCTCCTCCTCACTGGAATCACTCATTCTTCATCACCCTCCACTACACTCTCCTCCTCACTGGAATCACTCATTCTTCATCAGCCTCCACTACATCGTCCTATTGCTCACTGGAATCACTCATTCTTCATCAGCCTCCACCACATCCTCCTACTCCTCACTGGAATCACTCATTCTTCATCACCCTCCACTATATCCTCCTACCCCTCACTGGAATCACTCATTCTTCATCACCCTCCACGACATCCTCCTACTCCTCACTGGAATCACTCATTCTCCATCACCCTCCACTACACTCTCCTCCTCACTGGAATCGCTAATTCTTCATCACCCTCCACTACACTCTCCTCCTCACTGGAATCAATAATTCTTCATCACCCACCACTACACTTTCCTCCTCACTGGAATCACTCATTCTTCATCACCCTCCGCTACGTCCTCCTACTCCTCACTGGAATCACTCATTCTTCATCACCCTCCGCTACATCCTCCTACTCCTCACTGGAATCACTCATTCTTCAACACCCTCCGCTACATCCTCCTCCTCAATCACTCATTCTTCATCACCCACCACTACATCCTCCTCCTCAATCACTCATTCTTCATAACCCTCCACTACATCCTCTTCATCGTCAGCCTGACTGGAATAACTCATTCATCATCACCTTCCACTGCCCCCAACACCTCCTCCCTCATGTTATGATCCAAGACCAGACCTCAACAATGGCTAGGATACTGCTTTGGTTAATAAATTTAGTGCACCCAATTATTATTTTTTCCAATTAAGGGGCAATTTAGCATGGCCAATCCACCTAGCCTGAATATCTTTGGGTTGTGGGGGTGAAACCCACGCAGACATTGGGAGAATGTGCAAACTCCACACGGACAGTGACCCAGGGCCGGGATTCGAATCCCGGTCCTCAGCGCCGAGAGGCAGCAGCGCTAACCACTGCGCCGCGTGCCGCCCGTTATTACTCTTTTAAGAAAAACTGTCCTATGTCAGAGAAAACTGCCTTTGCTTGTCGTCAAAACAAGAATTGCCAGATCAAATTCACCGCTTTTCCAAAGCTTTCTCAAAATGTCCCTGAATCTCTTAGCTTCACCCAGCAATGAATCATCTCCCATGCTGAAAAACAAATGACGTCTCCAGGGACTTCCCCAGTCAAACTGCAGTGCATCAGCTCAGACTGAAAAACACATTCCTCTGGTCAATTTCACCTTCTGGATCCCGAAAGCACCAAGGCCTTGCAAAACAGACTTCTTTGTTTAAAAACATGACCACTGCAGTCAAACAGTATGTACTATAACCCCAGGCTTTTAACCCTTAAATTGCCCAATACTTAGAGCCCAATATTCCTAAACTCCTCCATTCGTCATAGTCATTCATCATCACCCTCCCCTACATCCCCCTCCTCCTTCTCTTCACTGGAATCACTTTCAAAACCACCGATCATCTATAATCACCAGGCCCAGTTGGAAGCAGCTATTCCTGAAAGCTGCAGCTGTTGGGGACCCGTAGAGGTTATTGCTTCAGCCTCTGGAAGCACCGATCATCCAGGAGGATATTAAAGTTGAACGTTTGTCTGTAGACTCTATTAATTGGATAGTGCGTCCTGCAAACTCAATCCTGCCCTGCTATGTGCCCTATAACCCCCTATGCTCCACTCTTTCTGGACCAATTACAGTTCTCACAGCAGGTTGTTCATAGATTTACAGTGTAGAAGGAGGCCATTCGGCCTATCGAGTCTGCACCGGCTCTTGGAAAGAGCACCCTACCCAAGTACACATCTCCACCCCATCCCCATAACCCAGTAACCCCACCCAACACTAAGGGCAATTTTGGACAATAAGGGCAATTTATCATGGCCAATCCACCTAACCCGCACATCTTTGGACTGTGGGAGGAAACCGGAGCACCCGGAGGAAACCCACGCACATACGGGGAGAACGTGCAGACTCCGCACAGACAGTGACGCAAGCCGGAAATTGAACCTGGGACCCTGGAGCTGTGAAGCAGTTGTGCTAACCACTATGCTACTGTGCTACCGTTGCAGCTATTAATTTTTTGATCCTCTTCCATGTCCATTCTAAGGCCCTTCTGCCACCACCCCTGTTAATGTTGTGAGTGCTAATCCATCCAATCTCCAAAAACTCGTTCCAAATCATTTCCCAGTGAGAGGTAATCAGCTCCATAAATCCCTGTACAACCTTCTTGCCTTTCTTTCAATGGTAACTTCCAATGGAAACTTGTCATGTTAAATATTAATGGTGGTGAAAATCTAATTTAAATTGCCTAATTTCAATTTTATAATTACCAGCTCTATACTTCTGAGAAGATTGCGCAGAGCACTTAATTTGTACTCACCTGACTCGCGGTGGATGTAAGTGTGCGTGTGCACACGCGAGTGTGTCAGTGGGGGTGGGGGGGCAAGGCACAGGGAACCCATAATTTGGATTCCTTCACGCAGCATGTGTATGATGTCACTGATAAACTGCATGCCCATCCGTGAAAAGCAGGCTGATTTATAGGCTTGGTTTCCAGGAAGGCAGAAAGGCCACATGTGGGACCAGGTGTGTCCACAGGAATGGATAAGTAGAGTCGAGCCTAGATGGTGGGTTTGTTGATTGTTGGGTGGAGGGGAATGGGATTGATACCAGGGGTTTGGTGGTGGATGGGAAGATCAGAGAAACAGAAAATAGGAGCAGGAGTAGGCTGATAGAATCCATAGAATCTCTGCAGTGCAGAAGGATGCCATTTGGTCTTTCGAGTCTGCACCAGCCTTCTAAAAGAGCATCTCACAATTTCAAACCTGCTCTGCCATTCATTATAAGAAGTCTTACAACACCAGGTTAAAGTCCAACAGGTTTGTTTCGAATCACTAGCCTTTGGAGCACAGCTCCTTCCTTAGGTCAATGAAGAGGTGGATTCCAAAAACATACATATAGACAAAGCCAAAGATGCAAGACGATACTTTGAATGCGAGTCTTTGCAGGTAATTAAGTCTTTACAGGTCCAGACAGAGCAACTGGAGAGAGGGATAAGCAGAGGTTAAAGAGGTGTGAATTGTCTCAAGCCAGGACAGATGGTGGGCGGTGAATATAATGCGACATGAATCCAAGGTCCCGGTTGAGGCTTTACTCATGTGTGCGGAACTTGGCTATACGTTTCTGCTCGCCGATTCTGCCTTGGAGAATGCTTACCCAGAAGATCAGAGGCTGAATGCCCTTGACTGCTGAAGTGTTCCCCGACTGGAAGGGAACATTGCTGCCTGGCGATTGTCATGGGATGCCCGTTCATCCGTTGTCGCAGTGTTTGCATGGTCTTGCCAATGTACCATGCTTCAGGACATCCCTTCCTGCAGCGTATGAGGTAGACAACGTTAACCGAGTCGCACGAGTATATACCGTGTACCTGGTGGGTGGTGTTCTCATGTGTAATGGTGGGACCCATGTCGATGATCTGGCACGTCTTGCAAAGATTGCCATGGCAGGGTTGTATGGTGTCATGGTCGCTGTTCTGAAGGCTAGGTAGTTTGCTGCAAACAATGGTCTGTTTGAGGTTGCACGGTTGTTTGAAGGCATTTAGTTGGGGTGTGGGGATGACTTTGGCAAGATGTTCATCTTCATCGATGCAGGGAAGGAAGGAGAGACTACAAAATGTAATGAACTTTTAGAAGGATAGAATGAGAGTTAAAGATAGAATTAGACAGTATGCTGGGCACAGCTTGCAAGAAGTCGCCTCGCTCCGCCGCCATCGTGGATTTGGATTGCATTGGATTGCACCCTGTTCTGAACTCCCTCACCATCAGGAACATTCTTCATGGATCTACCCTGTTGAGTTCTGTTCAAATCTTATAGGTTAATTTGAGATCCATTCTCATTCTTCTAAACTCCAGCGAATATAATCCTAACCAACTCAATCTCTCCTCATACATCAATCTCGCCATCCCAGGAATCAGTCTGATAAACCTTAGATTTAGATTTATTGTCATGTGTACTGAGGTACTGCATACAGTCCAGGTAGATTGTTCCATACATGACAAACATGAACAACCTTCCTCAGATAAAGAGACCAAAACTGCACATAATATTCCAGGTGTGGTCTCACTAAGGCCCTGTGTAATTGCAGCAAGACATCCTTGTTCCTGTACTCTAATCCTCTCACTATGAAGGTAAACATACCATTTGCCTTCTTCGTCGCATGTTGCACCTGCATGCTTACTTTCAGCAACTGGTGTACAAGGACACCCATGTCCCGTTGCATATTCCCCTCTGTCAATCTATAGCCATTCAGATAATAATCTGTCTTCCTGTTTTTGCTACCAAAGTGGACAGCCTCACATTTATCCACATTACACTGCATCTGCCATGCATTTGCCCACTCACTCAATTTGTCCAAATCACACTTAAGCAACTCTGCATCCTCCTCACAGCTCACCCTCCCACCCAGCATTCTGTCATCTGTAAAATTGGAGGTATTGCATTTAGTTCTCTCATCTAAAATCATTAATATATATTGTGAGTAGCTGGGGTCCAAGCACTGATCCCAGCAGTACCCCACTGGTCACTGTCTACCATTTGGAAAAATACCTGTTTATTCCTACTCTTTGTTTCTTGTCTGTGAATCATTTTTCTATCCATCATTGGACCAAGGTTATAATGACATCAGGAGCTGAGTGTCCCCGGCAGAAACCAGACTGCGCGTCTGTGACAAGTTATTGCTGAGTTAATGCCGCTAGGTAGCTCTGTTGGCAACATCAACTTTACTGATGATCGAGAGTAGACTGATGGGGCAGTAATTGACGGTGTTGGATTTCTCCTGCCTTTTTTGGACCGGACCTACCTGGGCCATTTTCCACATTGCCGGGTAGATGCCAGATTTGTGTCTGTACTGGAACAGCATGGCTAGGGGCGCGGCTAGTTCGAGAGAACAAGTCTCCAATAATATTGCCAGAATGCTGTCAGACCCTACAGACTTTGGCGTATCTCTCCCAAGTAGTTATACCAGGAATTAGAAGGTATTCCAATGTCAGTACTGTCGTTGAAAATATGGAGGAGTCACTTCCAGCCTGCATATACCTCTTCCTCATGACATTAGAACCTTACAGTCAACCTAACAGAATGTGGATACCTTAGGGATCCTCACAGAATGAACTAATGTCACTAGCTTTGGTGGAAGCTCAAACAGATAAGTTCTGGTCTCCACCTTGGGGACATAAGTATCTACCTTGGCTGACTGATGGGCTAAACCTTCTTCATTGGAATGAATGAAGAGTAGGACACACCGCACATACAATGGGCTTCTGGCCAGAACTGTCAGATGGGTTCTGATAAAATCAGGGACTCACCATTGGAATTGTCCTCCTCAAAGCTCTGAATCTGCATCTTCTCTTCTTTTCTTCAGCAAACTCCTCACAATGCATTTCTTTGGCCAAGATTTTTTGACACCCTTTCCAATCTCTTCTTTCATGACCAAATATCTTTTTCTATATAGCTTCTGCAAAGAGTCACGAGATTTTCTTTCTTTTTTTTATTGGTATTTCTCATAATTATAAACAGTTGTTACTTATATACATTACATTTTCCTTGCCTGCGCTAATTTGCTTTATTTTTTTCCTCCTGGCTTACTCCTCATTGCTGGCCTCGAACAGGTTTTTGAACAGGCCGACGAACAGCCCCCGAGTATCCAGGAGGCCTTTCTCTGACCCTCGGATGGCGTACTTAATCTTCTCCAGGTGGAGAAATTCTGAGAGGTCAGAGAGCCAGTCTGCAGCTTTGGGTGGTGCTGCCGATCGCCAGCCGAGCAGGATTCTCCGGCGTGCGATTAGGGAAGCGAAAGCAAGGACGTTAGCCCCCTTCCCCATGTGTAATTCTGGCTGCTCCAGTACCCTGAAGATTGCCCCTATTGGGCATGGCTTCACCCTCACCTCCACAACCTTGGACATTGCCTCGGAGAAGGCTGTCCAGAACCCAGCAAGCTTGGGGCAAGCCCAAAACATGTGGGTGTGGTTGGCCGGGCCCCTCTGGCACCGTTCACATTTGTCCTCCACCTCCGGGAAGAACCTGCTCATTCGGGTTCTGGTCAGGTGCGCTCTGTGCACCACTTTGAGCTGCATTAGGCTGAGCCTTGCACAGGAGGAGGTGGAGCTCACCCTGCTCAGTGCTTCGCTCCAGAGTCCCCATCCTACCTCTGTCCCCAGTTCGTCCTCCCATTTTTATCTAGTCCCGTCCAGTGGTGTTCGGGCTCTGTCCAGCAGCTGTCCGTATATTTTCCCACATAGCCCCCCGTTCTCGCTGCTTGTGCCTATCAGGTCCTCTAGTAGTGTGCTTTCTGGGGCCCTGGGGTACCCTACTGTCACTTTGCGGAGGAAGCGCTTTATTTGGAGGTGTCTCAATTCCTGTCCTCTTGCTAGTTTCCACTTCCTCGTCAGTTAATCCAGTGTCGCCAGTCTGCGCCCGACGTAGAAGTCCCCGACCGTCAGTGTGCCCCTGTCCCGCCTCCATCTTTTGAAAGTGGTATCTAGCATGGCTGGGGGGAATCTGTGATTGCCGCAGAGGGGGGCCATAAGGGACATTTTGGTTATCCCGAAGTGCGGTCTCAACTGGGTCCACGTTCTCAGCGTGGCCGCTACCACTGAGCCCGTTGTGTACCTTGTTGAGGAGGATGGGAGTGCTGCTGTGGCCAGGGCCCAGAGGATTGTTCCTTTACAGGATGCCTCCTCCATTTGTACCCAATCTGTGTTGGGTTCTGATGCGCAATCAATTACTCTCAAGACAAAGTGATTCATAACTGAAGGCTTTAATCTGCTAGAACTCTTCCCCAGCAGCTTTGACACAGAAAGTGAAGGCTGCTGGGACGGCACCGGTTCTTATACTCCACCTCTCAGGGCGGAGCTACGTACATCAGCCAATGGTAGACTCCTGGGTCTAACCAATGGTCATCCACCTCTCAGGTACTGCAATACCAGGTATTACCACAGGTTCTTGTACCCATCCCCTCACTTTTTCTGCCATTGCTGTCCAATGGTAGTATTGTAGGTTCGGTAGGCCCCCTTTGACTTTCCCTCTTTGCAGTGCCGGTTTGGGAATTCTCGGTGTGGTGATCTGTATGTCTGTGTATATTAAGCAAGGGGTCAATGCAGATGCAATACAACTGAGCAATCATTAGAGGGAGCATGGGAGGTATAAAAACACATGAACAGGAAGTCAGGGACACTTCAAAGGAACGGGAGCTGGTAGCAAGACACAGGCAGGCAGCATAGATGTAACAAGTTAAGCACTGAAGAGAGAACAAACTCACAATAAAGCCTCTACTTAAACTTCAAGACTACGAGTGTTATTAAGACACAAGGAACAACACACTCGGGTTCTTGCCCCCCCACACAAACGCCATGATTAGCCTGTCTATGTTTTGGAAAAAGGCCTTCGGGATGTAAGATCGGGATGGATCTAAACAGGAAGAGGAACCTTGGCAGTACGTTCATCTTGATCATCTGCACTCTTCCCGCTAGGGAGAATGGGAGTGAGCCCCACCATTGAAGGTCTTTTCTTACTTTTTCCACCAGGCTGGTCAGGTTCCACTTGTAGATCTGTGTCCAGTGTCTGGCTATCTGGATCCCCAGGTCGCGGAATCTGTTCTGGGCCATTTTGAACGGGAGCCCCTTCAGCTCTGTCCCTCCCACTTTTGGGTTCACTGGGATTGTGTCGCTTTTGCCCAGGTTAAGTTTATAGCCCGAGAAGGTTCCAAACTCTTTCAGTATTTGCAGTATTGCCTTCAGTCCCTCCTGTGGCTGCGCGACATAAGGGAGCAGGTCATCTGCATAGAGTAAGACTCTGTGCTCTCTGTCTCCTCTCCGGATTCCCTTCCAGCTTTTTGCGTCCCTCAGAGCTATCGCCAGGGGTTCGATCACTAGCATGAACAAGAGTGGGGACAGGGGGCAGCCCTGCTTGTTCCTCTCTGTAGCTGGAAGTATTCAGAGCTGGTGGTGTTTGTCGCACACTCGCTTTGGGAGCGTTGTACAGGAGCCTCACCCAGGTGGTGAATCCTGCTCCTAGCCCAAACCATTCCAGTACCTCGAGGAGGTAGCTCCATTCGACTCTGTCAAAGGCCTTTTCTGCGTCCAGGGAGACGATCACCTCTGGTGTTCCCTCCCCGGGGGGGGGGGGGTGTCATTATTACGTTCAGCAGCTGCCTGATGTTCGCTGTGAGCTGCCTACCCTTGACAAAGCCTGTTTGGTCCTCTGCGACCACCTCTGGTACACAGCCCTCCAGCCTTTTGGTCAGGACCTTTGTGAGTGTTTTGGCATCCACGGTCAGCAGTGAAGTGGGTCTGTATGATCCACATTCCGTCAGGTCTTTATCTTTTTTGGGTATCAGCGAAATTGTGGCCTGCGTTGGGGGCAGGGTGCCCCTTGCCAGTGAGTCCGCGAACATGTCCCTTAGGTGCGGGGCCAGGACTGGTGCGAATATTTTGTAGAAGTCAGCCGGGAACCTGTCGGGTCCCGGTGCCTTCCCCGCCTGCATGGAGCTGATGCTTTCCATGATTTCTCCCAGGTTTATTGGTGCTTCCAGCTCCCCCCGTCTGTCTTCATCCATAACTGGTAGTTCCAGTCTGTCTAGGAACTGTTTCATTCCCGCATCCCCGTCGGGGGGCTCGGAGATATAGAAGGTCTCGAATGCCCGATTGACCTCCTTTGGTTCTGTTACCAGTCTGCCTCTGCTATCCTTATCCTGCGCTATTTCCCTCGTGGCTGCCTGCTTTCTCAGCTGGTGAGCCAATAGGAGGCCAGCCTTGTCTCCGTGTTCGTAGAAGGTCCCCCGTGTCTGACGGAGTTGGTACACTGCTTTCCTAGTGGATTGCAGGTTAAATTTGCAGCATTTTCCTCTCCGCCAGCAGCCCTACGGTCAGGGCCTCGGAGTATTTTCTGTCGACTTCCAGAATGGAGTCCACCAGTTGTTGCCTGGCCACCCTCTCTTCCCTATCTCTGCTTGCCTTGTAGGTTATGATCTCTCCTCTAATCATGGCCTTCAGTGCCTCCCAGAACGTGGAGGGTGAGACCTCCCCGGTTTGGTTGTTACTAACGTAATCGCCTATGGCCCGCAATGTTTTCTGACAGAAGGCCTTGTCGGCCAGGAGGTCCGTGTCCAGCCTCCATGTGGGGCACTGGGCCCAGCCTGTCTCCAACCTCACATCCATATAGTGTGACGCGTGGTCGGAGATAACGATCGCGGAGTACTCCATTCCTGTGATCCCTGGAAGCACCGATTTCCCCACTGTAATAAAGCCTCGTTACTGTCTACTCTCGTCTCATCGTAATTGATAGTGCATCAGTCAGTGGGTCCAGCACGCAGTTAAAGTCACCCCCCCATAATCAGTTGGTGTGTGTCAAGGTCGGGGATTTCCGCCATGGTCTTCTTTATGAATTCTTTGTCGTCCCAGTTGGGTGCGTACACATTTGCCAGTACGACAGGTGCCCCTTCCAGGACACCGCTGACCATGACGTACCGTCCCTCTGGGTCCGTAACTGTCTTGGTTCCCGTACACCTCGTCCTTTTCCTAATTAATATTGCTACCCCCCTAGCCCTCATCCAGTAGCATGAGTGGTACGTCTGTACCACCCAGCCCTTCCTTACCAGCAGTCAGTCCTTCTCCCTCAGGTGCGACTCTTGTAGGTAGATTATGTCTGCTTTTAGGCTTCTTAGGTGGGTGAAGACTCTGGATCTTTTCACTGGGCCGTTGAGTCCCCTTACATTCCAGGTGACAATCCTGGTGGGAGGTTTCTGACTCCCCGGTCCTGTGGGATCACCCATACTTACCTGGTGGACCCGTCCCTGCACTCTGGGTTTTCCCTTTGCTAGAGGGCCGTCCAAAATGGCCAGGGTCACCGCTCTCACCATGGGGTCGGGCCCCAGTGCTCAGGGGTTTCCCTTGCCGAGGGGGCACCCAATGCGGCCACCAGCTGCGTGTACACCACAGGGGTGCGCCCCTGCGCTCCAGGGTCTCCCTCCGCCCTGACTCCCTCTCGAGTGGCTGTTTGCAGTGCCCTCTTGGTCCCTCGCCCTACTCCATGCCCGCTGAGGCTTATGTCTGTACTGCTTCACTATCTCACCCTTCTCTTTGCTTCTCTTTTGTTCTGCGTTCTCCTCCAGACTCCTCTCCCCTCCGCCAGCCCCTGCCCCTTTGTCCAGCCCCCCCTGCATTCTACCCCCCTTCTGCCCCCCTCCCCTCCTTGTGCTAGGTGCTCCCCCTCCCCTGAGAGGGGTGCCGCGGCCCTCCTTCCTTCCTGCCCGCCCTCCCGTGCTGGCCCTTCTCGCTAGTACGGTGGCCCTCCTCCCAGTATTCTCCCAGTTCTGGCCCTGTTTAACTGGTCTCCTACTGGCCCTTGTCTCGCCCTCCTGTTTGCTTTCCTCACCCTCATTTCCCTCGCTCCACTCCCCCCCATTGCATTGAGAGAGGAGACA
This sequence comes from Scyliorhinus torazame, assembly GCF_047496885.1. Lineage (NCBI taxonomy): Eukaryota > Metazoa > Chordata > Chondrichthyes > Carcharhiniformes > Scyliorhinidae > Scyliorhinus > Scyliorhinus torazame. Next base: position 234,454,618 of record NC_092716.1, read on the forward strand.
AGCTCTGAGACAAGACAGCACAGCCCCGCGCAAGGCATAACACACGTGCACAGTTCATGAGTCCATTGCCCTTGTTGGCGGTCTGTCCTCCGCTCTTTGATCTGGTTTTCCCTCCCTTTTCCGTCCCTATGTCTTTCATTGCGGTTGCGTGTGCTCCTCCCCCAGCTTGTTCGCTCTAATGAACTCCGCCGCTGGGGTGTTAAAATACAGCTCTTTCCCCTCAAATGTTACCCAGAGTTTGGCCGGGAATAACATCCCAAATTTTATTTTGCTTTTGTGCCGTGCTGATTTCGCCTTGTTGAATCAGTCCTTTTTTTGGCTAGGTAAGCCCCAATGTCCTGATACACCCTTATGGTCTTCCCTTCCCACGTGCTCTGTTTCGTTTGCCGGGCCCACTTTAGGATTCACTCCCGGTCTTGGAACCGATGCAGCTTCTCAATAATTGCTCTAGGCTGGTCCTCGGCTTTGGGCTTGGGTCGGAGCGACCTGTGCGCCCTGTCTATTTCCGATGGGTTTGGGAATACCTCCTTTCCCACTAGCTTGCCCATCATTTGGGTGATATAGCCTGTTGTGTCTCTGCCCTCTATCCCCTTTGGCAGACCCACTATTTTAATGTTCTGCCACCTGGACCTATTTTCCTGGTCCTCCACTTTCCCTTTTAGGCTCCCCTGGGCCGTTACTGACCTTCTGACTTCAGCTTCTAGGGTTCTCACCCTGTCGCTCTGGTCCGAGGCGGCCCTCTCCAACTCCAGAGTCGTTTTTTTCTGCGCCTTCACTTCCCTTTCCAGGCCTTCGATGGTCTGCTGCATTGTGTGCGTCGTCTCCTTCATCATTGCTTGGAGCTCCGACCAGAGCGCCTCCTTTATGCTGGTCGCTGCGTCCTGCTCGCGCTCCGCTGCTTGGTCTGCCATCGTTTTCCCTACCTCCATCTCCTGGGCACTTGGGTCTCTGGCTTGGCGGTCCGGGCTGCCGCTTCTCTTCTGCCGCCCACGCTCTGCTGTGCAGGAGTGGGGTGCTGCTCGCAGGCTTGCGCTCTTAGGTGCTAATTCTGTTCGGGGACGCGACTCTCCTCGGCCGCTTCTGAGCCTCCGGCTCCAGTTCCTCCCGCACGTTTTAAAAAATATTCTCCGGCTCCTCTCGCATACTTTTCTCTCCCACGGGTCTCAGCTTACTGTCGGTCCCGAGTCACGGGATTGTCTGATGTTAAGCGTGTTGGGTAAATAAGTGCGGCTCTTGTTTTGTAACTGTCTGATAGCTTTGATTCAGATTTGATTTGAGAGTGCGACAGGATTCAAATACCATGTGTTGAATGTGCAAAAGCCATCAGCTTCATCGTTGCCTGAAACTTACCATTGGTTTTAGCATTAATAAACTGATGTAAATATTACCATATCCCTTTATAAATTGATTCTCCACAGTTTCACTGAACTGCGAGTTTTGTTTCACCTTTTACCCCAATGATTCAAAATGACATTCTCCAATTTGCATGATTCATCTGCAGTTTGAAAAAAAAACTGCTGTTATTTTGAAAGAGTTGAGCAACAAGCTTGAATAAAATATGCATCTCATTGCCTTAAACCCTGTCATTATCTCAGCTGTGGAAATGCATTTTTGATCATTTGGAATGTCAATGTGACATTTTATTCTGGAGTAAATGAACAGATCTGTCTGAGGGCTTTCCTGGTTCGTGGCTGCAGGAATCAATCTCAGATCATCATTAGCCTAATCTGCGATACAACAGACAATTGCTGGAAGGTTTATGAAAGAAAATTAAGTTTGTTATGAAGCAAATGAGTGAAGAGTGCTGTAGTTCTTTTTAAAATTGCATGCGAGGAGTGATCTTCAAAGTGACAATTTGCTCGCTGGATCACAAGACCATAAGACCATAAGACATAGGAGCAGAATTAGGCCACTCGGCCCATCGAGTCTGCTCCACCATGGCTGATATTTTTCTCATCCTCATTCTCCTATCTTCTCCCCATAACCCCTGATCCCCTTATTAATCAAGAACCTATCTATCTCTGTCTTGGGCAGCACGGTAGCATAGTGGTTAGCACAATTGCTTCACAGCTCCAGGGTCCCAGGTTCGATTCCAGGCTTGGGTTACTGTCTGTGCGGAGTCTGCACGTTCTCCCCGTGTGTGCGTGGGTTTCCTCCGGGTGCTCCGGTTTCCTCCCACAGTCCAAAGATGTGCAGGTTAGGTGGATTGGCCATGGTAAATTGCCCTTAGTGTCCAAAATTGCCCTCAGTGTTGGGTGGGGTTACTAGGTTATGGGGATAGAGTGGAAGTGTGGGCTTGGGTAGGGTGCTCTTTCCAAGAGCCGGTGCAGACTCGATGGGCTGAATGGCCTTCTTCTGCACTGTAAATTCAATGAAATAAAGACACTCAGTGATTTGGCCTCCGCAGCCTCCTGCGGCAAAGAGTTTCGCAGGTTCACCACCCTCTGGCTGAAGAAATTCCTCTTCATCTCTGTTTTAAAGGATGCTTTGAAAGATTGCTATCGATCTTTGAATGTTGTTCTCATACTAACAGTCTCCACGCTCTGAACCTAGTCACTCAAGTGTAACAGCAGTCTGTAAATCATGAAATGATTGTAAGGAATATCTCTCAAGCCTATTCGGTGTTAAGCAGCTAAAAACCTGAATATCGGGCAAGATTCGCTCTTCCCACTGGCCAACACTGAGTCTGATACTATATGTAGAGCTCCCTTTGATAGGGGTTTCCCGATTAATGTATGATCAGTGTTTTTGTAAGCTGCTTCGTGCGTTGGTGGTTTCATCCTCCAGCTGTGTGTCTGTGTGGGCAGTTTCACCGCAATGAAGGAACACGCTACAATGCAAAAACAAGGGCTAAAATGACTTCTCCCGCTTGCACAGCTATTCATTGTCATTGGAGCATCTATTTCGGCTTTGTCTGCAGGTCATCCATCGACTCGAATAAAAGTGTTTCAAAATATTCAAACTACTCATGTTGTGCCTGTGCTCAGATGGCTTTTGGAAGCTTTTAACATTATTTGCCCAGGGAGCTGGAAGTTACTGAGAAACATCTTCTCCTTAATGTTTGCTATTTTAGTGGCTGGTGCAAAGCAATATCAAAGTTCATTCATTTATTCAGAATTACGTTGAATCTCTTGCACAGAAAAGCAGCTTATTTGGCCGTGGCCTCAGTTTCTCTTCCAGCAGTTTTATTGTGAATTATTATGATTCCCATTCTACTTTCTATGTTCATGGGTTTATGTACAGTGTCATGATATTCAAACACACACATCATGATGGACACACCAACAGACAAATCAGAACACACAACACCACAACCAATCACACACAAAGACAGGAACCAGATAAAAGCACGAACACGACACCTGGTGGACAGTAGGTCTGGGGACAAGGACACGGACACGACCTGTTTTAACATCACAAACAGGGAATCCCCACATGCAGAGTATCAAGACAAAACTGTACATAGAAGGTTTAAATAAAATAGCGTTGTACCATATACAACTGTGTTGGCTCCTCTGTGTGTCAGAACGCCCAACACCACATGGTACAGGAGTGGATCGATACCTGCCAACTAACCTGCCATTCTGGACATGGACCGCACCGACAAACCGCAGCCGTTGCAAGTCGCGGGGAACCTTGGTACCAATTGGAAGCTCTTCAGGCAGCGATTTGACCTGTACATCCGAGCCAACGAGAAACAGAGTGCCTCGGATGAAACAAAGATTGCACTGCTCCTCTTCTACGCAGGGCAGCACGCCCTCGACGTCTTCAACTCACTGGTGTTCGAAGAAGGGGAAAACCAATCCAAGTATGACACGGTCATCCTCAAACTGGACCAGCACTTTAATGTTGAAGTGAATGAAAGTTTTGAAAGATACCTCTTTCAGCAACGCCTGCAAGGTAAGGAGGAGCTTTTTCAACCCTTTTTGACGCACCTCCGAATTCTAGCGCAGTCCTGCGGTTACGGCAGCACCACAGAGTCCATGATCAGGGACCAGATTGTTTTTGGCGTTGCCTCCAGTGGCCTACGCCAGCAGCTTCTTAAAATAAAAGGCCTCACCTTAGCATCTGCTGTGGAAGCCTGTGTCCTCCACGAGAATGCAACCAGCCATTTTGCCCGATTTCAGGCGTCCGAATTGGCACGGAGGGGGTCCCCTGCCGTCGAATCGGCAAGCCAGGCCGCCCACGACGCCGAACGCATCCAGGCTGTCGATTACTTCCTGACCCGCGGCCCCGACGAGAGCGGCCGCTTCCCGTGCTTTTCGCGGTCTCCCGCACTGGTGCGCGCCAAAAATAACGGCCACATCGAGGGACGCACTGCGCAGGCGCGCCCACCGCAAGATCGCACTGCGCATGCGCAGTGGCGCAACGAACGCCGTGACGTCATGATGTGCGGCAATTGTGGAGCTGTACACTTAAAAGGGCAATGTCCTGCTAAAAACCGACAGTGCCTCAGATGTGGCAAGATGGGCCACTATGCTGCCTACTGTCGTGCGGCTCAACCCATGGATCCTACACATCTCCGACAACCTCGCAGACACGTCAGGACCGTCCAGCCCACGCATCAAGACTTCCAGCTAAATGATGCAGATGACCAGGATGCCTTCCGCGTGTCCGTCATCGATGTCAACAAGGTCAATGCCATCAATCCAGCCAATGAGTGGTGTGCCACCCTGACGGTCAACCCGAACTCGTCGCAATCCCATTAGACTGGACTTATAACACCGTTCATATGTTCAAAAAGTTACACACTTCTGTATTATAACCTGTTGTTGTTTATCGTTCCAGATATCGTCTGACTGGACCTCTGTTCAAGTTTTTTTTTTTGTTCGCATTCATGTTCTGTTATGGTACAACCTTGTTGATGTGACGCACCCGACATCGCCCCATGTAAATAGTTACGTCATATTCACATGCTGTACACAACACACACACACTCTTAGATGCACTCACGACACGATTATATTTATTACCACGTAGGCACATATCTTTGTAAAAAGGGGGATGTCATGATATTCAAACACACACATCATGATGGACACACCAACAGACAAATCAGAACACACAACACCACAACCAATCACACACAAAGACAGGAACCATATAAAAGCACGAACACAACACCTGGTGGACAGTAGGTCTGGGGACAAGGACATCACAAACAGGGAATCTCCACGTGCAGAGTATCAAGACAAAACTGTACATAGAAGGTGTAAATAAAATAGCGTTGTACCATATACAACTGTGTTGGCTCATCTGTGTGTCAGAACGCCCAACACCACATACAGTTTGCCATAAATTGGCATTTCTGTGGCTTAGGCTCAGCTCTGTTCAGAATTGAATAGAAATGGACCTTTTATTTTCATCGGGTAACCTTCCTGCCACACCCTTCTGTTATTTACTGATGTTTTCCTTTTCATTTTCTATTATTTACAAATTTTTTAACTCCCTTCAGCTTTTCAAATTCACTTCCACTGCCATGCCGAATGCTGATTTAATCTGTATCCAACTTCCTTCAAAGCTACACCCACTGAGATTCTGCTGGTCAATAGACAGGACGATATCTACACCCACTGTATATCACACTCACTGGAATTCTGATGGTCAATAGACAGGACGATATCTACACCCACTGTATATCAACACCCACTGAGATTCTGCTGGTCAATAGACAGGACGACATCCACACCCACTGTATATCAACAGCCACTGAGATTCTGCTGGTCAATAGACAGGGACGATATCTACACCCACTGTATATCAACACCCACTGGATTTGTGCTGGTCAATAGACTGGACGATATCTACACCCACTGTATATCAACACCCGCTGAGTTTCTGCTGGTCAATAGTCAATACGTTATCCACACGCACTGTATACCAACACCCACTGAGTTTCTGCTGGTCAATAGACAATACGTTATCTACACCCACTGTATATCAACAGCCACTGAGATTCTGCTGGTCAATAGACAGGGACGGTATCTACACCCACTGTATATCAACACCCACTGGATTTGTGCTGGTTAATAGACAGGACGTTATCTACACCCACTGTATATCAACACCCACTGAGTTTCTGCTGGTCAATAGACAATACGTTATCCACACGCACTGTATACCAACACCCACTGAGTTTCTGCTGGTCGATAGACAATACGTAATCTACACCCACTGTATATCAACAGCCACTGAGATTCTGCTGGTCAATAGACAGGGACGGTATCTACACCCACTGCATATCAACGGCCACTGAGATTCTGCTGGTCAATAGACAAGACGATATCCACACACACTGTATATCACACCCACTGAGATTCTGCTGATCAATAGACAGGACGATATACACACCAACTGTATATCAACACTCACTGGAAATCTGCTAATCAATAGACAGGACGATATACACACCAAATGTATATCAACACCCACTGGAATTGTGCTGGTCAATAGACAGGATGTTATCTACACCCACTGTATATCAACACCCACTGGAATTCGGCTGGTCAATAGACAAGACGATATCCACACACACTGTATATCAACACCCACTGAGATTCTGCTGATCAATAGACAGGACGTTATCTACACCCACTGTGTATCACACCCACTGAGATTCTGCTGGTCAATAGACAGGACGTTATCTACACCCACTGTATATCACACCCACTGGAATTCTGCTGGTCAATAGGCAGGATGATATCTACACCCACTGTATATCAACACCCACTGGATTTGTGCTGGTCAATAGACAGGACGATATGTACACCCACTGTATATCAACACCCACTGGAATTCTGCTGGTCAATAGACAGGACGATATCTACACCCACTGTATATCAACGGCCACTGAGATTCTGCTGGTCAATAGACAGGATGTTATCTACACCCACTGTATATCAACACCCACTGGATTTGAGCTGGTCAATAGACAGGACGATATTTAGACCCACTGTATATCACACCCACTGGAATTCTGCTGGTCAATAGACAGGACGTTATCTACACCCACTGTATATCAACACTCACTGGAATTCTGCTAATCAATAGACAGGACGTTATCTACACCCACTGTATTTCAACGGCCACTGTGATTCTGCTGGTCAATAGACAGGACAATATCTACACCCACTGTATATCAACACTCACTGGAATTCCGCTAAGCAATAGACAGGACGATATCTACACCCACTGTATATCAACGGCCACTGAGATTCTGTTGGTCAATAGACAGGACGATATCCACACCCACTGTATATCACACCCACAGAGATTCGGCTGGTCAATAGACAGGACGATATCTATACCCACTGTATATCAACGGCCACTGAGTTTCTGCTGGTCATTAGACAGGACGAAATCTACACCCACTGTATATCAACAGCCACTGAGATTCTGCTGCTCAATAGACAGGACAATATCTACACCCACTGTATATCAACACCCACTGGAATTGTACTGGTCAATAGACAGGACAATATCTACACCCACTGTATATCAACAGCCATTGAGATTCTGCTGCTCAATAGACAGGACAATATCTACACCCACTGTATATCAACAGCCACTGAGATTCTGCTGGTCAATAGACAGGAAGATAGCTACACCCACTGTATATCAACACCCACTGGAATTGTACTGGTCAATAGACAGGACGATATCTACACCCACTGTATATCACACCCACTGGAAATCTGCTGGTCAATAGACAGGAAGATAGCTACACCGACTGTATATCAACACTTACTGAGATTCTGCTGGTCAATAGACAGGACGATATCCACAACCACTGTATATCAACGGCCACTGAGATTCTGCTTGTCAATAGACAGGACGATATCTACACCCACTGTATATCAACACTCACTGGATTTGAGCTGGTCAATAGACAGGACGATATCTACACCCACTGTATATCACACCCACTGGAATTCTGCTGGTCAATAGACAGGACGTTATCTACACCCACTGTATATCAATGGCCACTGAGTTTCTGCTGGTCAATAGACAGGACGAAATCTATACCCACTGCATATCACACCCACTGGATCTGTGCTGGTCAATAGACAGGACGTTATCTACACCCACTGTATATCAACACCCACTGAGATTCTGCTGGTCAATAGACAGGACGATATCTACACCCACTGTCTATCAACTCCCACTGGAATTGTACTGGTCAATAGACAGGACAATATCTACACCCACTGTATATCAACAGCCACTGAGATTCTGCTGGTCAATAGACAGGAAGATAGCTACACCCACTGTATATCAACACCCACTGGAATTGTGCTGGTCAATAGACAGGACGATATCTACACCCACTGTATATCAACACCCACTGAGAATCGGCTGGTCAATAGACAGGACGATATCCACACCCACTGTATATCAACACCCACTGAGAATCGGCTGGTCAATAGACAGGACGATATCCACACCCACTGCATATCACATCCACTGGATCTGTGCTGGTCAATAGACAGGACGTTATCTACACCCACTGTATATCAACACCCACTGAGATTCTGCTGGTCAATAGACAGGACGATATATACACCCACTGTCTATCAACTCCCACTGGAATTGTACTGGTCAATAGACAGGACAATATCTACACCCACTGTATATCAACAGCCACTGAGATTCTGCTGGTCAATAGACAGGAAGATAGCTACACCCGCTGTATATCAACACCCACTGGAATTGTACTGGTCAATAGACAGGACGATATCCACACCCACTGTACATCAACACTCACTGAATTTCTGCTGGTCAATAGACAGGACGATATCCACACCCACTGTATATCAACACCCACTGAGATTCTGCTGGTCAATAGACAGGACGTTATCTACACCCACTGTATATCACACCCACTGGAATTGTGCTGATCAATAGTCAGGACGATATCTACACCCATTGTATATCACACCCACTGGAATTGGGCTGGTCAATAGACAGGACGATATCTACACCCACTGTATATCAACACCCACTGAGATTCTGCTGATCACTAATCAGGAAGTTATCTACTCCTGGCCATTTGGAGGCATAGGTTGTATTCTTTGACAATCCAACTGTAAAATTGTGTTCAGTTTCTGAGGTCCAGTAGACTGCAGAAGGGCCAAGGTCAACTTTCATTACAATTGCCAAATCCCAGGCTGGCTATAGTCTAAAGTAAAAGAAAAGACTAAAAAAGTAAGTTTTATCACCAAATAATAAATATGGCGAGGTTCATTCCAGCTCAGGTCACAGACTTCCTGTGCTGAAGGTCGATGTTTTACGATCCCCTTGTGGTTGTAAAGCGGATGCAATTTAATGTTCCACAACATGCAAATTTATGGAAGGCGCGGCATATGGGGGATTCCCCCCCAAATTCCGCTATTGGGTCATATCTTGAGCATGTGGCCCGATAGCGAGGCCCCACGGTCGACCACCCCCGCCTCCCCTGCACCGTGAATTGGCTCCAAAGCTCCCGCACCACACAGCAGCTCCCCACCCCCAGATTGACTGGGTGCACCCCCTACCCTCAAATATGGGTTGACTCAACCTGCACCCGCCCCCAAGGCACTCTTGGAATAGGGGAACGTCCATCAGGGACCCTTATAATTGGGGGGTGGCCCAGGACCCCTGAACTGGGGAACCCCCCTGAGACCCCTCTAATATGGGGACCCACCACAGAGATCCCCTGCCTAAAGGAACCCTCTCCACAGATTCCCCCCCCCCCACACTCAGACTCCCTGCCACCACAGACCCCACCCCCCCCCTGCCCCCCAGAAAAGGGACACGTATCTGGAAGCTAGAAAGCTGTTCAGCCAGGGACAGTTGGAAGCATTACAGCTGTAATACTTACCTTGCAACTCCACGTGTCCATTCCTCAAAGTAGATCAGCTGTGTTCCTGGTTCCTCTAGATCCATTTGCTGCAAACCATTCATAGCATTTGAATAGTGGGCTGTGATTGATAGCTTGTATAAACCAAGTGGAGCTTTGGTCCATTCATTTCCCTTCATGCTTCAGTGGCCCAAGTTGTGAAATCCCTGTGTTTGAAAAGATTGACCACACCAAAGAGATGTAAGTGCATTCCAATCACTCAAATGTGTGATTTCATTACAGGGGCTCCCGATTGCAGGGGCCTCTGTGTGAGGGACTACCTGTTACAGGAGTCCTGGGGGGGGGGGGGGGGGGGGGGGGGGGGGGGACTGAGAGGCCAGGGGGGGAGGTCTGCTGGAGGAGGCGTGGGCAGGAAGTGCATTGTTGGGGAAAGAGTGGCCCTCGGATGGGCTTGGATGGTCTCTACCAGTGTGGCCCAGGCATGGTGGACCTTGCAGTGGGCCAAGAGGGCAACTGTTGCCCCCTTGGCCCATCACGAGGTCCAGTATGTCATGGCCACGCTGGTAAAAACCACAAGTGATCTGCGCCCATGTGATTCGTGGCTACAGGGACCAGGGAATCACATGAGGCCGGTGCACAGGCTGCTAAATAGATGCAAATGTGTCATTAAGATCATTTTTATAAAGTCGTGTCATCGAGCTGTGCATGGGTGTCCTGAAGATGTGGTGCCTGGACCGCTCTGGAGGGGCCCTCCAATGCTACCCCAGGAGGGTCTCACACATCGTGGTGACCTGCTGCGTCCTGCACAACATTGCACAGCAGAGTGGCGACATGCTGGAGGAGGCGGATGAATGCCAGGTGTCACCCGACGAGGAGGATGCGGAGGTGGGCCAGGATGCACAGGACATTGGGCCAGGGCCTCCGTGTATGGGACACTCTAATCCCCTCCAGGTTCACCGGCTCGGGAGCCTGCCTGACAGCAGCTGAATGGTGCCTTGAGCTCAGATTCAGTGAACCTCGGTGCCGCTCTTGCGATGGCATCTTCTTGGCTGGAATGGGAGATGTGTGGGGAGTGGGGTGCTTATATATACGACTGCAGCTTGTCAGGCTCTCGAGCACCAATCCCAACCTGGCGACTCGCACGCCAGCGTTTATTGGAATTGCACGAGTTCCACGTGGCGCTGGGTGCTGGACCATTCAGATGTCCTGAATCACTCCGGGACCGGCGCCTCTTAGTCTCTGAATCGGAGAATCCAGCCCTGGTTTTAAAGGAATGGTCGGATGTTACTGTTTCATTAAGGTTAAAAATTTTACATCTCCTTTTTTAAGTGGCTTCACCTTTGTTCTTGGTCCTTGCCCAATTTGTGATAAATGCACATCAAAAATGACGAGCAGTATTCAAAATAAAAATTCAAATTGCTTGAAGTTTTATCAGTGTTTTGCTATCTGATAAAATGACAATTTTTATTTGCATTGATATAAATGCCATTAAAGAGAATAAAAATGACAGAGGTGATAAGTACAAAATGCACCTGTCAGTCTTCCGGCTCCGCTTGCTATTCATTCTTACTACAGCCATTGACTGACCAGCGGTTGATGTGTGGAATACACAGGATATAAATCAGACCGTGGAATTCAGGGTCTGAGACAACATACATCAGTCAGAGTGAAAATGCCCATAGCTATCAAATCAGCATGGGATTTGCCTTATAACCTCCGAATGATACAGTGGAGAAGAAGGTCATTAGTCCATTGTACCTGCATCAGCTCGCAGGGAACTAGCAATTAGTCCCACTCCTCTGCCTTTTCCTCATAGCCCTGCAAAATGCTGTAAAAATAGTATTATTGGCCTGCTGTGCGGGTGTGTGTGGGGTCTGTGTCAGAGGTACATCCTTTTGCATGAGTGGCACGGTGGCACAGTGATTAGCATTGCTGCCTCGCAGCACCAGGGACCCGGGTTCAATTCCAGCCTCGGGTCACTGTCTGTGTGGAGTCTGCACGTTCCCCCGTGTCTGCGTGGGTTTCCTCCGGGTGCTCCAGTTTCCTCCCATTGTCTAAATATGTGCAGGTTAGGTGGATTGGCCATGCTAAAATTTCCCCTCAGTGTTCAAAAATGTGCAGGTTAGGTGGGGTTGCAGGGATAGGGCGGGTAGGGCAGGGGGAGTGGGCCTAGGTAGGGCACTCTTTCAGAGAGTCTGTGGGGATTAAAGGTTCTATTGAGTCAGATGCATCCTGGGCCTCGACACACACCCAGCTCTCTCGCCTGTGGTTCCACACAGCTGGTTGTGCACGGTAGCAGCAGCCGCACTCCAGTAAGTGCAACGGTTTTCAGGCCAAATCCAATAAGGGATAGATCACATGTTGTTACGACAACCTGGGCTAGTGCACAGTCAATTCCAGCCCCACTTGACCCAAAGTCGCAACACAGTTGAAACTAATTGTTAATTCTCAGAAAATACCTGAGGTCTTTGGCTGCCCAATAATTACAGTCACCAGTTTTGTAAATTTAAACACAACTGAGACCCTTTGTCATTAACTAGTTTGCCAAACCATGCACATACTTTGTCCAGACGTTCGATTGTCTTTTCAGTAGTCATCGACTTCATTATCATTATTTCGGGTCATTTGGAATGTGCATTGTAGCCAGTTAAAATGGATAACTCCTGATTTAGAATGGCTAGCTCCCGATTTAAAATGGCGAACGGCAAAGGCTGATGGGAAAGTCAGCCAACAGGACACAAACAAGCAGCTGTGGGTTGAGTGTGTATTTACCCTGGAAAGGCCAGACAAGATCGATACCGACAACCATCAGCATAACAAAACACCAGCCATCTGCATATTAATGAGCAATCCCCGGGAACAATGAGCAACATTTAGATACATAAAGCCAACCCAGACTCGTCGGCGCCAGCAGAAGCCTACACAAAGGGAGGTGAATGACCACCTCAAGACCGCCTATCGATCAAGGAATCGCTCCAGCATTGGAGAAAATCGAACCAAGTGATTGGGACAAAGTTCAATCACTTGCAACCAGGTACAGGGTCCGCCCCGAAAGGCGGGAAGCCCCTGGGGACAATAAGAATAGAGTCCAAGTTCAAATCGTTCTTCTTGACCGGGTCACTCAGCAACACAAACCAACCCTTGACAGTGACCGGTCCAGCCATCGCTGAAATCTAGTAAGTCTTACTCCAATCCTCGCTACGAGATAGGCGCTCCTAGCTACCAATTTGTACCAACTTCGAATCCCGCAGGCTCAGAACCCGAACGAAAGGCCATTTGTTTCCCTGACCTGGTGGGCCAGTTCCAAGTTAAGTATTGGCCTGTTAGTCGTAGAAGTAGCTTAGACGTAGAATTTATGCATGAGTAGTGATTACTGTGTATAATAGATGTGCTTTGATTTAACTCTTACTAAGCGGTGTATTGGATTATTGATCATTACTCGGACTTAAACCACGAGGCGGTATCATAAGGTTACCTGGCGACTCAAGAGCAAAGGTGACAAAACAGAGCAATTAAACTAAGGCAAAAGTTAGCAACAGCATCCACGAGGACACAAAACATACATCTCATCAATTGGTCCCGCAAAATCAATATGTACTCTTTTCCATGGCTGCTTTGACAGAGGATGAAGTAATTGTAGAGGTGGGGTATTTTGTATCCTAGCACAAGATTGATCTACTCTTTTTTTTCAATCTGTTGAGTCTAGTCCTGGTCACCAGAAATAACTCCTTCTGAGTTCTTTCATACCTGCAGCTTCTGAATGCTCTTTGTGGAGTTTATCCAGTGTACGACTCTGCAAGCATTGATGAATGATGACTCAGATCCCCCATATAAGTGGTCTGCTTTGCACCGTTAATTCAAGTTCCCTTGTTTGGCACGGTTTGAATTCCAGATTCCCCTTCTGTTTATCCAGTAGTACACCTTTCAACACCATGTCCAAGACCTTCCCCATCAATTTGATTTCATTGTCATCGGATCTGACCTTGTGTGTCTTTGAACTCGAGAGACAGTAACAGGTACACTATCCACCTGGGAAAAGTACACATAGTTTACATAGTTCTCCTATTATTTGGCTTTGTCCTGCATTGGTAAACGTTATAGAGTATCATCATTCATATAATGCTCACATCTTCTGTATTTAATCTCGTAATTATACTCTGATTAGATGAGGGAAAATCTCTGAAAACGACTCACAGCTAGAGACGGTATTCCTTTGTATGGTCCAAACATTGTTGTCAAAGGCCTGTGGTCTGTTAACAAGGTAAAATGTCTTCCATACAAGTAGTGATGATTGTTTGACTCCAAATATTAAACTCAAGGCTTCCTTTTACTATTGAGTATAATTCTGTTTAGCGCTTGTCAACATTCTCGAAGTGAAAGCTATTGGTCTTTCATCCCCATTTGGTATTATGTGAGAGATAACTCCACCCACCCCCTCACATAGGGCGATGGAAGTTGTAATTTTAGGGTTGAAATGAACTAAGAATTCCGATTTCTTTCGTATATTTTTGACGTCAGTATTTGCTTCTTCACAGTCTTTTGTCCAAGGCCATTGTTGGTTTGCAGATAATAATACATGAAGTGGTTTAAATATTGCAGTGAGATTTGGATAACATTTTCCATAGTAATTGATGAGTCCCAAAAAAGATCTCAGTTGTGATACATTCTGCGGTCTAGGTGCATCTAAAATACCAGTTATCTTTTTAGTTTCCTTGTTGTTCCTGTCCTTATCAATTACATGGCCTAGACAGCTTATTGACTGGAAAAATGTGCATTTCTTTCTCTTGATGCGATGATTGTGTCTTTCAAGACACTCCAATTCGTCTTAGAATCATAGAATCATAGAAGTTTACAGCATGGAAACAGGCCCTTCAGCCCAACCAGTCCATGCCGCCCAGTTTTTACCATTAAGCTAGTCCCAGTTGCCCGCACTTGGCCCATAACCCTCTATACCCATCTTACCCATGTAACTATCTAAATGTTTTTTAAAAGACACAATTGTACCCGCCTCTACTATTACCTCTGGCAGCCCATTCCAGACACTCACTACCCTCTGAGTGAAGAAATTGCCCCTCTGGGCCCTTCTGAATCTCTCCCCTCTCACCTTAAACCTATGCCCTCTTGTTTTAGACTCCCCTACCTTTGGGAAAAGATGTTGACTATCTACCTTATCTATGCCCCTCATTATTTTATAGACCTCTGTAAGATCACCCCTAAGCCTCCTACGCTCCAGGGAAAAAAGTCCCAGTCTATCCAGCCTCTCCTTATAACTCAAACCATCAAGTCCCGGCAACATCCTAGTAAATCTTTTCTGCACTCTTTCCAGTTTAATAATATCCTTTCTATAATAGGGTGACCAGAACTGCACACAGTATTCCAAGTGTGGCCGTACCAATGTCTTGTACAACTTCAACAAGACGTCCCAACTCCTGTATTCAATGTTCTGACCAATGAAACCAAGCATGCCGAATGCCTTCTTCACCACCCTGTCCACCTGCGACTCCACCTTCAAGGAGCTATGAACCTGTACTCCTAGATCTCTTTGTTCTATAACTCTCCCCAACGCCATACCATTAACTGCGTAGGTCCTGGCCTGATTCGATCTGCCAAAATGCATCACCTCACATTTATCTAAATTAAACTCCATCTGCCATTCGTCGGCCCACTGACCTAATTGATCAAGATCCCGTTGCAATCCTAGATAACCTTCTTCACTATCCACTAAATTATTTAGGTGCTCCTGTTCAGACCTACCAGTGATTAAAATGTTGTCCAAATAACACTGAACACCATTGAGGCCACTAAGGATTTTATCCATGGACTTTTGGAAAAGGGCCATTGCTGATGTTATAACGAATGGTAGGCGCTTGTACCTGAACAGTCCTTTATGTGTTACATTGGTTAGAAGGGGTCGTGGCTCAGCTGCCACCTTCATTTGGAGGAATGCTTGGGACAGATCTATCTTACTGAACTCTTTTCCACCCAACATCCAGCAAACAGGCCCTGTATTAATGGTAATGGATACTGGTCTGCACACTGCACTGGGTTTAACTTCATTTTAAAGTCACCGTAGATTCTTACTGAGCCACCTGGCTTGATAACTGGAACAAGTGGCGTTGCTCAATCACTTGTCATCACACTTTCGATCACTCCATCTTTTTTAATTGCCAAGTTCCACTTCGACTTTTGGTTTCACAGTATATGGCACAGTTTTTGCCTTTAAGCATTTAGGGGTGCTATTAGGCTTAATCTTAAATTGTGCCTCAACTCCGGTCATTTCCCATAAAGTGTTTTCAAATATCTCCTTGTACGTTTTCTAAGAGTTTCCATGTGTTGTTTCCATCAACCAATTAGTTTACGGATTACCTATTTAGTTTGATTTTGTTCAACCATGCCCTTGTGAAAAGTGCAGGAAAATTTCCTTTTACCACATGTACTGGCAAGTTGTCAGATTGATCATTTACTTCGACCTGCACCAAATTATAACCCATCACTGGAACCACCTCTTCCTTGTCTGCTCTCGAGATTGTATTATATGGTTTTATGTCACGTTCCTGAACTTTTCTTTAGATATAATTTTTTAGAGATGAGAGATACTTCCATTTTAATTTCATTCTCATTTAATTTTGGATAGACCCCCAAATCTCTGTGTATTGCCTTGAATTGATAATACACCGAGTTTAATTCTTTGATCTCCGTAGACATCGTGTCTTCCTGGGAATTTTCATTGTCATCGGTTAAACTGTAGACACTTTTTGTGGATTTGGGTGCGTTCTTGTTGTTTGAGGTTTGAGGACTTTGTCTGGCCCAGCACCCCATTTTTATGTGACCTTTCTTGCCACAATTATGACATTTGCTATCTAAATATCACCATTCCTTGCATGTTGAGTGACCGTCTTTTCTCAGAATTCATCTTGTTTATATCGGCGGCAGTTCCAATTTGGGAAGCTTCTATAACTGCCAATTCCATAGACACTGCTATGTCGCACAGCTCCAGTGTCCCAGGTTCAATTCCCGGGTTGGGTCACTGTCTGTGCAGAGACTGCACGTTCTCCCTGTGTCTGCGTGGCTTTCCTCCGGGTGCTCCGGTTTCCTCCCTCAAGTCCCGAAAGACTTGCTGCCAGGTGAATTGGACATTCTGAATTCTCCCTCTGTGTACCTGAACAGGCGCTGGAACATGGCGACTAGGGGCTTTTCACAGTAACTTCATTGCAGTGCTAATGTCAGCCTACTTTTGACAATAAGGATTATTATTATTATTTCAACAGCAAGTTTGAGTGTTAGAGAGCTTTCTGTCAGCAATCGTCTCTGGATTGTCTCATTTCCCGATCCGCACACAAGTCTGTCTCGCAGCGTGTCCTCAAGGTCGATCCAAACTCACAATTCTTGGCTAGTCCCCATAATACAGCTACAAATTGTGGAATATTTTCCACCTCTTCTTGACTGTGTCGATGAAGTCTCAATCTCTCTGCTACGATTAATGGTTTGGACGAGAGAGGGTCTTCATTAATTCCTTGTAAGTTATTGTACCAGGCTTTGCAGCTTGGACAAGACTTTGTAATTCGGTGAAGATTTTCCAGCCTATTACACTCAAGAAAGTTGCGACTTTAATTTAATGTGGTATATGTTTGCAACAAGGTAGTAATGGAATCTCTTGTCACAGGAACTCCATGATTCCGCAATCTCATCGAATGGTTCCACAGCTCAACTTTTCCTGGCATCACAATCACCAGTTCTTAAGTTGTGATACTCCCTTTTCCTCCCCTTTAATTTCTTTATCTTCCAATTTAATTAGTATTATTTATTTTGTTGTTTCTTTAAAAATGTTCATTTCTTGTTTGGACTGTCGCTTTAAGAATTTTTGTTGCAAACATCAATCTGTTTTAAAATTAGAAGATTTCAACTGTAATTCCGCTTCACCTTGGTTGGTATCACATTATTTTTCCTTTTTGGGGAGTTGTTGTTCCCAAAAGCAGGTCTCTCCCCCTGCCTGATAAACAACTGTTTTTTTTACAGCCTGCCCTTAGTTCCAGGCTATCTCTGCTGATTTCCCAGGTGGTTTTTATTTCCAGCGATTGTGCAAATCCACGAGCACAATAGTCGATGCTATGGCTGAAAATATTTTCTCTGTTCCTGCCTCCGACCCTCTGAGCGCTCTCGGTCCTGCAGAAAGGAATTAGTGCTTTAAATCATTTCTAAAATTAACATGCACTCTCAGCAAGGCTAAATACCCTGGGCTGAATTCTCCATTCTGGAGACTAAATGTTGACGCCATTGTGAAAACGGTGGAGTTTCACCACGGCGTGATCGGGTCCACAGGTGAAGCTATTCAGGCACTGCAAAGGGGCTAGCACGGGCGTATCGTGAAACTCAACACTCTGTTAACGGACCGGCGGCCGATTCGCCAGTTCCGTGTTTGACGCCCCGCCGTGGCTGCGTAGAGCTCATTCTCTCTCTCCCACACACAAGCGTCGCTGCCAACATGCCCGCAAGAAGGGCAGCGCCGCAATTCCAGCACGCCGAACTCGAGGCCCTCCTTGAATCCGTGGAGGAGAGGAGGCTGGTTCTGTACCCCGGGCTGGGTCAGAGGTCAACAGGCGCCATAGTTCGCCAAGGCTGGCCGGAAGTGGGAGCTGCTGTCAGCACCATCGGGGTGGTGGCCCAGACTGGAGACCAGTGCAGAAAAAAAGTGCACAACTTCCTCAGGGCAGCCAGGGTGAGTACCCAGTGCTGTGCCCCTGGCACTAACCCCCCTACCCCCCGAGACACATGTGACCCTCCCCCCCTTCCCCCCAGGATGACGCCCACCCTGACCCACTTGGCTGCACCCATGCCAGCTGCAATGGCCGGATGCCCTGGCCACTGATGTCAACAAACATGCAACTTCTGGGCTGCAAGCAGAGGGCCGTCTAACACCATTGCTGTTTGTGTTTGCCCCTCAGGACAAGGCTGTGCACAACTGCCGGGAGCAGGGGAATACCGGAGGGTGCCCACCAGACCTGTGTCCTCTCACTGTGCCTGAGCAGAGGGCACTGGACATGGTCGGTGGCCTGGAAGAGAGGGAGGTCGCCGACGCAGAGGTCGACGGCGCACCACAAAGTTAGACCACCCCCTGTCTGGTTGCGGGTCCTCACACAAATGTGTGCCCACTTCAACCCCCCTCACCCCACACCCCAAACCCCTCACCCCAACTCCCCTTATCCCACACCCCAAACCCCTCATCGCACACCCCAAACCCCCTCACCCCAAACCCCCTCACACCACACCCCAAACCCCTCATCGCACACCCCAAACCCCCTCGCCCCAAACCCCCTCACACCACACCCCAAACCCCCTCACTCCACACCCCAACCCCCCTCACTCCACACCCCAAACCCCCTCACTCCACACCCCAAACCCCCTCACTCCACAGCCCAACCCCCCCACTCCACACCCCAACCCCCCTCACTCCACACCCCAAACCCCCTCACTCCACACCCCAAACCCCCTCACTCCACACCCCAATCCCCCTCACTCCACACCCCAAACCCCCTCACCTCAAACCCCTCATCCTACACCCCAAACCTCCTCACACCACACCCCAACCCCCCTCACCCCACACCCCAAACCCCCTCACACCACACCCCAACCCCCCACACCCCAAACCCACTCATCGCACACCCCAAACCCCCTCACCCCAAACCCCCTCACACCACCCCCCAACCCCCCTCACCCCACACCCCAACCCCCCACACCCCAACCCCCCTCACTCCACACCACAACCTCCCTCACCCCACACCCCAACCACCCTCACACCACAACCCAACCCCCTTCACCCCACAGCCTAAACCCCCTCATCCCACATTCCAACTCCCTTCACCCCACACCCCAACCCCCCACACCCCAACCCCCCTCATTCCACACCCCAACCCCCCTCACTCCACACCCCAACCCCCCTCACCCCAACCCCCCTCACCCCACACCCCAACTCCCTTCACCCCACATCCCAACTCCCCTCACCCCACACCCCAACCCCCTCACACCACACCACAACCTCCCTCACCCCACACCCCAACCCCCCTCACTCCACGCCCCAAACCCCCTCACACCACACCCCAACTCCCTTCACCCCACACCCCAACCCCCCTCACCCCAACCACCCTATCCCAACCCCCCTCACCCCACACCCCAACTACCTTCACCCCACATCGCAACCCCCCTCACCCCACACCCCAACCCCCTCACACCACACCACAACCTCCCTCACCCCACACCCCAACCCCCCTCACTCCACGCCCCAAATCCCCTCACCCCACACCCCAACTCCCTTCACCCCACACCCCAACCCCCCTCACCCCAACCACCCTACCCCCACCTCCCCTCACCCCACATCCCAAGCCCCCTCACCCCACACCCCAACCCCCTCACACCACACCACAACCTCCCTCACCCCACACACCAACCCCCCTCACTCCACACCCCAACCCCCCTAACCCCTCACCACAAACCCCCTCATCCAACACCCCAACCCCCCTCAACCCAAACCACCTCACCCCACACCCCAAACCCCCTCACTTCACACCCCAACCACCTAACCCCTCACCCCAAACCACCTAACACCACACCCCAAGCCCCCTCACCCAACCCCCCTCACACCAGACCCCAAACCCCCTCATCCCCTACCCCAACCCCTCTCAGCCCATACACCAACCCCCTCACACCCCAACCCCCCTCATACCACACCCCAACCCCCTCACCCCACACCCCAACCACATCACCCCAGACTCCAACCCCCTCACACACCCCAACCCCCCTCATACCACACCTCAACCCCCCTCACCCCACGCCCCAACCCCCCTCACCCCAAGCCCCAACTCCCTTCATCCCACACCTCAAACCCCCTCACCCCAAACCCCCTCATCCCACTCCCCCCTCACCCCACACACCATACTCCCTCACACCTCACCCCAACCCCCCTCATCCCACACCCCAAACACCCTCACACCACACACCAAACCCCCTCACTCCACACCCCAAGCCCTGTCACTCCACACCCCAACCCCCCTAACTCCACACCCCAAACCCCCCTCACCCCACACCCCAACCCCGTCACACCACACCCCAACCCCCTCACCCCACACCCCAAACCCCCTCACACCACACCCCAGCCCCCCTCACTCCACACCCCAACCTCCCTCACTCCACACCCCAGCCCCCCTCACTCCACACCCCAACCCCCCTAACTCCACACCCCAAACCCCCTCACTCCACACCCCAACCCCCCTCACTCCACACCCCAAGCCCTGTCATTCCACACCCCAAACCCCCTAACTCCACACCCCAAACCCCCTCACCCCACACCCCAACCCCCCTCACTGCAACCACCACACCCCCTCACCCCGCACCCCAACCCCCCTCACTCCACACCCCAAGCCCTGTCATTCCACACCCCAACCCCCCTAACTCCACACCCCAAACCCCCTCACCCCGCACCCCAACCCCCCTCACCCCAAACCCCCTCACCCCAACCCACCTCACCGCACACCCCAATTCCCCTCACCCCAACCCCCCTGACACCACACCCGAACCCCGTTCACCCTTCACCCTAACCACCCTCACTCCAACCCCAACCCCCTCACCCCAACCCCTGTCACCCCATATCCCAACCCCCCTCAGCCCACACCCCAACCCCTCACACCACACCACAACCACCCTCATCCCACACCCCAAACCCCACACCCCAACCCCCTCACCCCAACCCCCCTCACCCCTCATCCCAACCCCCTCACACCACACCCCAACCCCCATCACCCCACACCCCCTCACCCCTCACCCAAACCCCCTCACCCCACACCCCAAACCCCACACCCCAACCCTCCTCACCCCAACCCCCCTCACCCCACTACCCAACCCTCCTCACCCCAACCCCCCTCACCCCACACCCCAATCCCCTCGCACCACACCACAACCCCCCTCACCCCACACCCCGACCCCCCTCAACACACACCACAATCACCCCGCACCCCTCACCCCAAACTCCCTCACCTCACACCCCAACCCTCCTCACCCCAACCCATCACACCACACTCCAAACCCCCTAATCCCACACCCCAACCCCCCTCACGCCAACCCCCCTCACCCCACACCCCAACCCCCTCACCCCACACCCCAACCCCCTCACCCCAAACTCCCTCACCCCACACCCCAACCCTCCTCACCTCAACCCCCCTCATCCCAACCCCTGTCACCCCACATCCCAACCACCCTCATCCCACACCCCAAACCCCACACCCCAACCCCCTCACTCCAACCCTCCTCGCCCCTCATCCCAACCCCCTCACACCACATCCCAACCCCCATCACCCCACATCCCAACCTCCCTCATCCCACACCCCACACCCCAACCCCCTCATCCCAACCCCCCTCACCCCTCATCCCAACCCCCTCAACCCTCATCCCAACCCCCTCACCCCACACCCCAACCCCTATCACCCCATACCCCAAACCCCTCACCCCAAACCCCCTCACTCCACACCCCAAACCCCCTCACCCCACAACCCAACCCTCTTCACCCCAACCCCCCTCACCCCACTACCCAACCCTCCTCACCCCAACCCCCCTCACCCCACACCCCCACACCCCAACCCCCTCACCCCACACCCCAACCCCCTCACCCCAGACGCCCTCACCCCACACCCCAACCCTCCTCACCCCAAGCTCCCTCACCCCACACCCCAACCCTCCTCACCTCAACCCCGTTCATCCCATACCCCAACCCCCTCACCCCACACCCCAACCCCATCACCCCACACCCCAACCCCCTCGCACCACATCACAACCCCCCTCACCCCACACCCCAATCACCCCACACCCCTCACCCCAAACTCCCTCACCTCACACCCCAAACCCCCTCATCCCACACCCCAACCCCCCTCACCCTAAACCACCTCACCCCACACCCCAACCCCCCTCACCCCACACCCCAACCCCCTCACCCCAACCCCCCTCACCCCTCATCCCAACCCCCTCACACCACACCGCAACCCCCATCACCCCACACCTCAAACACCCTCACCCCAAACCCCCTCACTCCACACACCAAACCCCCTCACCCCACACCCCAGACGCCCTCACCCCACACCCCAACCCTCCTCACCCCAACCCCCCTCACCCCACACCCCAACCCCATCACCCCTCACCCCAACCCCCCTCACCCCACTACCCAACCCTCCTCACCCCAACCCCCCTCACCCCACACCCCAACTCCCTCACCCCACACCCCAACCCCCTCACCCCACACCCCAACCCCCTCACCCCTCACCCCAGACGCCCTCACCCCACACCCCAACCCTCCTCACCCCAACCCCCCTCACTCCACACCCCCACCCCACACCCCAACCCCCTCGCACCACATCACAACCCCCCTCACCCCACACCCCTCACCCCAAACTCCCTCACCTCACACCCCAACCCTCCTCACCCCAACCCCCTCACACCACACCCCAAACCCCCTTATCCCACACCCCAATCCCCCTCACCCCAAACCACCTCACCCCACACCCCAACCCCCCTCACCCCACACCCCAACCCCCCTCACCCCAACCCCCCTCACCCCACACCCCAACCCCCCTCACCCCAACCCACTCAGCCCACACCCCAGCCCCCTCACCCCAACCCCACTCACTGCACACACCAACCCCCCTCACCCCACACCCCAACCCCCCTCACCCCAACCCCCCTCACCCCACACCCCAACCCCCCTCACCCCAACCCACTCAGCCCACACCCCAACCCCCTCACCCCAACCCCACTCACTGCACACACCAACCCCCCTCACCCCAACCCCCTCACCCCACACCCCAATGAGGCACTCACACCCTGCCTCTTTCCACAGACAGACATCTAGAGAGTTAGACAGGGTTGATCAGCAGCATCACACCCCAGCACGTGGCTTAGAGCAAGCTGGTACAGTTAGACTGAGTTACTACAGTTAGATTAGCAGAGAGTCGAACTCATTTGAGAACTGTGTTAATAGCTCAATAAACACGCTGAACACATTTCAGAGTCTGGAGCATCCTTTCGTTAAGACTGCATCAAGTAGCAGCCTGTGTTGTCCGAAGCAGCAGAACACAACAGTGACATTCCATCACTGCTGTCTCCTACACCCTCCGCCATCTCAGAGACTATCACCTCGGTTGGGCAAATTAATGAAGAGGCCTCTGGGACACTCACTGGTGCACACCACACAGTGTGCCCGGTACAGCAGGTGGAGGCAGGAGCAGCCGAGAGGCCGGACGGTCGGACGGCAGCCCGGCCCCAGCCACCAGCTGCTGCCCAGATGGGTCCCGGGCTCCTGGAAGATCCAGTCCCAGCCACGGTGCAGGTGCAGGCAGAGACCCTGGGACTAGAAGAGGAGATGACAGCCGACTTCCAGCACCTGCAGGGGCAGGTGGAGGTGTCCATCTGCATGCAGGAGCAGGGAGTGGTGCTGGTCATACGCGCCGCCCAGGCCGAAACCGCACGGGTGGCGTCCCGGTGGAGATAATGGGGGCAACAGTGTCGGACATGGGTCAACAATTGCAAGCCCTGGTGATATCTGTGCAGCCGGGGCCGGTGCCCAGGACAGGGCTGCCCACTCACAGGCATCCATGTGCCACAGCCACCTGGAGGTTGCAGTGGCGCTCCTCAGCATAGCCCAGCCATAGCAGGCCATGGCTGAGAGCATCGGCGGCCTTGCCCAGGTGCTGGCCGGCATCGCACAGACACAGAGGGAGATGGTTCACCCCCTGTGCTCCATTGCTGCTAATGTTCAGACCCTTGTCGATACCAGAGCGGGCATCCAGGACTGGCAGCGCCAGGTGTCAGGGGGGCTCGGGGTATGGCTCCGCTCGCACCCCGATCCCATGGAGAAGCCGGGGGGCCATCGGGCACCCCGAGGGAGGAGAAGGTGCTGGGGCCCGTGTCGGTGACTCCAACAGGGGAGGTGCCGGGACAGCGCAACACCTCGCACCCCACCCTCTCCTGTCCCTTATGCATCTGGTGGGCAGCGGGCAGAACAGGGCAGCACCACACCACCTGGGACACCCGAACAGCAGCCGGGTCCATCCAGGCCAGGCCGCCCGAGAAAACGTGCGCCAACGGGGACCCTCGTAGCAGGGCAGGGGTCACTACAGTCCACCTCCACTCCTGCTGTACCAACTGAGGAAGCACCTAGGTGCAGTGTTGGGGCCTGTAAGGCCAGAAAGATAGACACCAGCTAAGTTGGCACAGGTGCAGGGCACACCTTAGATATAGGGGCTCGAGATCAGACTGTATATTATTGTTCAGAATAAACACATGTTCACACCATTGAAACCTGCCTCTGTGCTCTGTCTGATGGATGTGGGCTTGGGGCAGTCAGTGAGGGGGTCAGTCGTTGTGCCGCAAGTATATCTAACGGAGGTGAGTGTGTATGCAGGTGGTTTGGTGGTGTGGGTGGTGAGGGTGTTCGGTGGTGTGGGAGGTGAGGGTGTTTGGTGGGAGGGGGTGTGGTATTGTGGCGTCCGTGCCTCTGCGCAGCAACCCCCCTCCCCCCTAGTTGGTGAAATGTGTGCCGATGAATGTGTCCCGTGCCCGCTGGCCCTGGCGATGGTGTTGTGCAGCCTCCCGTGCCTGGCCAGCCTCCATGTCCCGCTCATTGTCCCTTTCCCCCTCATCCTCCTCGTCTGACGAGGCCTACCCTTCCTCCTCATCGTCCTCCAGCACATCGCTGGACGATATTGTGGAGGACGCAGCAGACCACCACGATGCATCCGACCCTCCTGGCCTTGTACTGGATGGCCCCTCCAGAGCGGTCCAGACACCTGATGCACATCTTCAGCATCCCGAAGCACCTCTCCACCACACCCCTGGTCGCACAATGGGCATCATTGTAGCGGGTCTCCGAGTCGGTCTGTGACCTCCGTATAGGCGTCATTAGCCACGACCGCAACGGGTAAACCCTGTCGCCCAGCAACCAGCCCCGCAGCCGGGGGGGGGGGGGGGGGGGGGGGGGGGGTGGAGCTGGGGGCGGTGGGTGTCCCTCGAACATGTCGGGGATCACAGATTGTGCCAGTATGAAGGAGTCATCAGTCATATCGGGCGCAGACGTGCAAGACCCGCATCTGGTGGTCACAGGTCACCTGAACGTTCATGGAGTGATAAACCTTACGGTTTGTGAACAGCGGCCTGTTATCTGCCGGTGATCGCAGGGCGATGGTGGCGCCTGGTGGGCGCAGTCCACTGGGTACTGTATGTACCGGTCCGCAAGGGCATACAGGTCATCCGTAAAGGCACGGATGCACCTGTGCGCCAATGCCTGTGAAATTCCGGACAGGTCCCCACTCGGCGACTGGAACGACCCCGTCACGTAAACGTTGAGGATAACCATCACCTTGACGGTCACCGGCAGCGGGTGTCCTCCCCCATTCCCATGTGGTGCCTGGTGTGCCATCATGTGTCAGATGTGTCTGACTGTCTCTCGACTCAACCGCAGTCTCCTCCTGCACGCCCAGTCCGGGAGTTTCTCAAAGGACACGCGGTCGCTGGTTGATGACCGAACATAATTATCTGCAGGGGGTGAGGGGATAAAATGTTATCGTGGCGTATACACCAGTGCACACCCAGGTACCATGGGCTACATGGTGGTCCCGTTGTTACCACACGCCCTAACTACGCATGTCTCCCATCCCCGCACTCGGGCCCTGTCGGTGCCCCCGGTCTTGGCGCCCGCCCCTGTGCCAGGGCCACTGTTTTATTGCACTGCCCTCACTGGGGGGCTGCCGTCGGTGTGATCCTGGGTGGTCCTCCAGTGGGTGTCTCCGGCTGAGTGGGGTGACCAGGGAGGGGGTATCTGGCCGGGGAAGGGAGGGGTTGGCCGACCGGGGAGAGGGGGGAACCCACCCACCCATATGGCCATTTTCTTGCCGTCCACCCAGGGGCCGGGGTGGGTGGCCAACAAGATGGCCGCCGTAATGGCGCTCGGTGTGAGGGCACTGCTCCTGTCATGCCGGGGGGTCCCTGGCTGCTCGGCCTGTCCTCCCCGCCTTCCCCACCCCTCCCCGGCCCCTCACACCCCACCGAAAGCCCGGCCGGTGTCCGATATGGGAGCTCGCATCCCCCCACGCCACCTCCTTAGCCCCCTCGAAGCCGCCTCAGCCAGCATGCCGGCTTCACGATTTTAAAAAGGTGGTAGAAACATGCCGTTGGGAAATCGGTCCATCCGGGGCGCAGAATCGCTGAGTCCCCGGAGAATCGGTCGTCAGGGCAGATAATGAGATGCATACTGTACTTCTGAGCCGCGCGACGGGCGCCGCGATTTCATCGCATTGGGTGGTCCAGAGAGTTCCAAATCGCCATGAAACCAGCGTCAAGCCCGCACATTTATGGATGGTGGACTGGTCTCCTGAAGTTCGATCTTCACTTTGAGGTCCAGGTCCGGGTTGTTTTTTTTCTGACTGGAAAACACCCTTGCCACCAGCTGTGTTTTAAATAATGTTTGTGGGGGTTTACTTTTACTGAGACAAAGGATAACCAGATTGGCACACTGTAGGTTAGTTAACCAGGATAACCAGATTGCCACACCGTAGGTTAGTTAACCAGGATAACCAGATTGCCACACCGTAGGTTCGTGAACCAGTATAACAAGATTGCCACACTGTAGGTTAGTTAACCAGGATAAGCAGATTGCCACACTGGTGGTTAGTTAACCAGGATAAGCAGATTGCCACACTGTAGGTTAGTTAACCGGGATAACCAGATTGGCACACTGTAGGTTACTTAACCAGAATAACCAGATTGCCACACTGTAGGTTAGTTAACCAGGATAACCAGATTGCCACACTGTAGGTTAGTTAACCAGAATAACCAGATTGGCACACTGTAGGTTAGTTAACCAGAATAACCAGATTGCCACACTGTAGGTTACTTAACCAGGATAACCAGATTGCCACACTGTAGGTTACTTAACCAGAATAACCAGATTGCCACACTGTAGGTTAGTTAACCAGAATAACCAGATTGCCACACTGTAGGTTAGTTAACCAGAATAACCAGATTGCCACACTGTAGGTTAGTTAACCAGTTTTCAGAGGGGCGATTTTGAGCACGCGCTCTCCACCATTGAGTAACTTGGTGTGGACTCAAAATCGACAGGGAGAATCGGAAAAGGCGTGATTGCGTTTTGGAATTTACACCCCGCCCTCTCCAGGTGCAAATTGTGATGTGGGAGCCCAGGGACCTCATTTCAATACTTTAGCACGTCACTGGGGAGCACTCTCTCCAGACCCTTCCCTCTCATGGAATATTCAAGATGTCACGCTGGCGTAATTTACAGTAGGTTTGGCCAGGCGTGAGGGTAGTCGCGGGAATCCCTCCACGGGCGCAGAGGTAAGTGTAGCCCTCGGTGGGTATAGGGACATGCACTGCCTCGTGGCACAGGCCGGTACTGCCAGGCTGTCAAGGGGAAGTGTCAGGGTAGGGCACTCGTGGGAGTCCCATGGGGAGGATGGCGAGGGGGGGGGGGGGCGGGGAGGTGGTGCATATATATGTGGTGGGCCTGGGGGAGGGGGCTAAGAAGGCTATGAATGTGGGTGTGGGGGTTGATAACGGCGATGAATGTTGGGTGGGAGAGGGGGATTTGCTGGCGTTGGATGTGAAGCTGGGTGTCGGGGGGTGGGGGGGGGAACGAGGAGCCCCCGAGACCTCCATAATGTGTGATGGGGGCCATTAGACTGCAGCATCCCGATCTGCTTGGAGCTAGTTCCCGGTTCTAAGAGACCCCGTCCCGCCAGAATGACGGCATAAACCACACCCACTCACTTTATTTTGGCAAAGTGGCTGAAAATTCTGAGAGAAATTCTGCCGCTCCCGTTCTCACAGGAACTAACACTTTGCCTTTTTTTGGTAAGATTGCGCCCAGAGTTTATTGCAGAGGTGTTTCTTGCTCAC
Organism: Scyliorhinus torazame; assembly: GCF_047496885.1. Lineage (NCBI taxonomy): Eukaryota > Metazoa > Chordata > Chondrichthyes > Carcharhiniformes > Scyliorhinidae > Scyliorhinus > Scyliorhinus torazame. The sequence continues at coordinate 234,483,401 of NC_092716.1, forward strand.
AGGCTACGATGGAAGAGAGGGACATTTCCCAAGTTCCTCTGATAACGCACCACGTGATCATGTGACACACTATGCAGCAGGACATCGATTACAACACATAAGAGAAACCAATGAAAGTATTGACATGCACTGGATTGACAGGGATCACATGACAATACCATCTATTTTGGGCATACTTAGTGGCATTAAAACTAAATGAAATAGCACTTATTGCTAAGCCCATCAATTAAATGAATGCAGATTCAAAAAATGACGGTGCTACCTCAGTCTCTGATGTGCATCGACCCCAAATCATTTTCAAATTTAAGGCAATGAAATTATAATGTTATTACCTCAGATGTATTGCAACTACTGTGGACAGTACAACAGAGAATTGCGAGGTTGTCTTTTTGAAAAATTGTTTCCCTGTGAGATTCGCTGCATCAGAAAGATTTTCCTCATGATACTGTCTGGTTTATTTCCCACTTTCTTTGATTTGACTTGATTTGATTTATTATTGTCACATGTATTAGTATACAGTGAAAAGTATAGTTTCTTGCTTGCTGTACAAACAATGCATACCGTACATAGGGAAGGAAGGAGAGACTGCAGAATATAATGTTACAGTTATAGCAAGGTGTAGAGAAAAGATCAACTTAATACAAGGTAGGTCCATTCAAAAGTCTGATGGCGGTAGGGAAGAAGCTGTTCTTGAGTCGGTTGGTACGTGACCTCAAACTTTGGTATCTTTTGCCTGACGGAAGGAGGTGGAAGAGAGTATGTCCGGGGTACGTGGGGTCCTTAATTATGCTGGCTTCCTTTCTGAGACAGCGGGAATTATAGATAGAGTCTATGGATGGGAGGCTGGTTTGCGTGATGGACTGGGCTACATTCACAACCTTTTGTAGTTTCCTGGGGTCTTGGGCAGAGCAGGCTCCATACCAAGCTGTGATACAACCAGAAAGAATGCTTTCTATGGTATTCTCAATCTGTGCTGCCACCTTCAATGAGTTATGCACAATAACACCCAGGTCCCTCTGCTCCTGTGCTGGACCCTTTATTTTCTACTGTCTCTCCATGTTCTTTCTCGCAACATTGATCACCTCACATTTCTCAGCATTTCACCTTCCTCTTTTCCATCCATTTCACCAACCTGCCAATATCCTCTTGATCTTCATCATTAACCTCCTCATAGTTCACCATACTTCCAATGTTTTGAGTCATCTGCAACTTTTGAAATTGTGTTCTGTACACCCAGGTCTTGGTCCATAGACCCATAGAATTCCTACACTGCCAAAGGATGCCATTCAGCCCATTCAGTCTGCACTGACCCTCTCAAAGAGCACCATACCTAGGCGCACACCCTGTCCTATCCCTGTAACCCCATCTAACCTACACGTCTTTGGACACGTCTTGTCACATGTGACAATAATAAATCAAGTCAAATCAAATCAAAGAAAGTGGAAAATAAACCATACAAGGGGCAATTTATCATGGCCAATCCACCAAACCTGCGCATTCAAGTGTAGACTCCACATAGACAGTGACCCAAGGCCGGAATTGAACCTGGGTCTCTGTGAGGCAGCAGTGCTAACCACTGTGCCACTGAGATGCCCCATTAATATAGATCGAAAAAGGCAGGAGTCCCAAAACTGACTCCTGGGGAATCCCAATAAGAAATTTCCTCCAGTAATTACGAAGCAATCATTCACCAATACATTCCGTTTCCCATCGCTCAGCCAATTTTGTAACCATGTTGCTACCATCCCTTTTATTCAGCTTTAACTTTGCTCACAAGCCTATTATGAGCCACTTCATCAAATGCTTTTTGGAAGTCCATGTACACCACATCAACCGCATTACCCTCTCTGTTACCACATCAAAAACCTCAAGCAGGTTCGTTAAACAAGATTTTTTTCCTTCTCGATTCTGTGCTGGCTTTCTTTAATTAATCCACATTGATCTCGAATTATTGTTTTCAAAAGCTTTCTCAACGCTAAGGTTAAGCAGACCGGCCGAGGGTTGCTGGGTTTATCCTTCCACCCTCTTACAACAAGTCTTCTAGAACCACTTCTGTATCGAACAAGGTTTATGGGCAGTACCTTAATTTCCACCCTTACCTCCCTTGGTAACCTTGGGTGCATCTTATCCAGTCCTGGTTACTTATAAACTTTAGGTACCGACAGCCTATACCTCCTCTCTATCCATTAAGAATTAACCAGTTAAGGAGTGGAACCTCTTCCATTTATTTATAATCAAACCTGCATTCTAGATGAGGAAGGACTGGTTTTGATTCATTCAGCCTTATAATCCTCTGAAATTGTGTCTTTATCCTTGTTGCATGTCTTTTATATGTGCCTTGAGGGCTTTTGAACTTTAGTTTACCAGACTGTCTGTTCCCACAGTATTTTTCCTCTATGCTATTTGCTATTATGTTGAGGAAGAGGATTTTTGTCACACTGTTTTTTATTGTTTGCTATTTCAATCGCTCAGATATTTTGTTACAATGTACAGACTGATAAAAGGAAAATAAATAAGATTGGTGTGAAACAATACTATTGAGAAGATATTAAAGATCTCCTCATACAATTGCTGACTGAACAATCCTTACTTCCCATGATCATATTCTCCACATCTTTGTCAATTTTTATCCTAATAAAACTCCATGTATGATGTGAAGTGCTTATATAGAGTTGTCAATATATGGAGCTGTATTGCCTCAATGTTGCACTTGCTGTCTCCTCAGTCTGTGCTGAAGAGCATTTCCCATGTTCCAAGAAATGCCTTTTTCAGCCTCCCAAGTTACCACAGCCTTTGCTGTTTCATTTGAAGCAGTAATATCAACTCAAAATACATAAGACTGTATGGCTTTAAAATTTAGATTGAATTAGCTTGTGTGCCTGAATCTGTGTGAAACCAATCTGAAGGCCCGATTGTAACTCTCATTGGCATCATACAAGGTGAAGAGGAGGCAGACAGCTAACTCTGGCCCTCTGGAATTGGGACCTGGGAGGTTTCAACTTCGCCAGCTCAAGGCTCTCATGAAATGACTTGGAGTCTGAAAGCAATGTAGATTTAAGAATGATTGCTTTGTGATAGAAAAATCAATCATCATTGCTTTTATTCCATTTAATAGACTCAGTAGCTAACCCTGATTTCCGTCCGCGGATCGGGTGTCCAGAGTGTGGAGATTTCCTAGCTCAACAAACCCAGCCTCTAAAGGATTTTCAAATCATCCATAAATTACCTTGGTCATATCGCCGAGAAAGATGGTTCACACAAAGAACCAAAGAGAATCTCAGCAATCTGAGAAACATCACATCCTCAAATTATGATACAATCTAGGTCATTTTTAGGATTGATCAATTATTACGGTAATTTAGCAAACCAATTGAAGCCTTTACACACTTATGTGCCAAAGTCCTATGTTCCTATGTTCATGCAGAGGCAGAGCTAAGCCATTCCAAAGCCAACAGATTAGATCTCAGCTCTGCAGTCCTGCCTCATCCAGTTGTGAATGGTAGTGAATTAAGCAACTAACAGGAGGAGCATGTTCCACAAATATCCTTATCCTCAATGATGGGGGAGTCCAGTACATCGGTACAAAAGATAAGGTTGAATCATTTGTTATTATCTTCAGCCCGAAGTGCTGAGTGGATGATCTATCTCTGTATCCACTTAGAGGTTCCCAGCATCACGGATGTCAGTCTTCAGCCAATTCAATTCACTCCACCCGTGATATCAAGAAACGGCTGAAGGCACTGGGCACTGCAAAGGCTGTGACAAAACCTGTGGTTCCTGCCAGTATTCTGGCAATAGGACTAAAGGTGCAAGAGGTGGAAGTCACTGCCTTTGATATCAAGGCAGTATTTAACCGAGTGCGGCATCAAGGAGCCCTTCAAAGCTGGAGTCAATAATAATAATAACCTTCACTGTCACAAGGAGGCTTACACCGCAATGAAGCTACCATGAAAAGCCCCTAGTCGCCACACTCCGACACCTGCTCGGGTACACTGAGGGAGAATTCAGAATGTCCAAATTACCTAACAGTACATCTTTCAAGACTAGTGGGACGTGCTTGTTAGGTAAATTGGACATTCTGAATTCGGCCCTCTGTGTACCAGAACAGGCGCCGGAATGTGGTGACTAGGGGCTTTTCACACTAACTTCATTGCAGTGTTAATGTAAGCCGACTTGAGAAAATAAAGATTATTATTATTATGAGGACAGAAGTGGGATGTTCGCAGATGGCTGCACAATGTTCAGATGTTCAGCACCATTCGCCACTCCTCAGACAATGAAGCAGTCCATGTCCAAATGCAGCAAGGCGTGAACAATATCCAGGCTTGGGATGACAAGTGGCGAGTTACATTCGCGCCACACAAATGCGAGGCAATGACCATCTCCTACAAGAGAGGATCTAACCATCATCTCTTGATATTCAATGGCATTACCATCACTGAATCCCCCACAATCAACATCCTGGGTGTTACCATTGATCAGAAACTGAACTGGACTGACCATATGAATACTGTAGCTACACAAGCTGTTCAGAAGCTAGGAAACCTGTGGTGTTGGGATAGTTTTAAAAAACATTTTCTTTGTCCTGTGTTCCACTATGAATTCCCAACCTCCCTGCCTACTTTAATCTACAGACTCCTGGTTAGCTGTTACAACATTTCTGGACCCTTTGGGATTTCTGTTTAAATCACAGTCTTTGAACACAAAATGAAACCCTGTCCCGATGGACCAACCCAAGGCACCCCATTTGGTTCTGTTGCCTGCGATTGGTGGAGCTAGTCAGAAACTTCTAGAAAGTATGTGGGTCTTCTGAGGAGTGCCATTTTGGGTGAAGCGCGTCATGCAAGAGGCAGTTTTAATAACTCTCTCTCTCTGTCTGGCAATTTAGAGAGCATTCTACCGCTTGCAGGCTCTGTTTGAAGGCATCATCAGGAGATCACTGGCTACAAAACCACTATGTCAGGAGCAAAGAATCTTCCCCTATTTCTTAGTCCCTGTTATTTTTTAATCTTTCTCCCCCTTTCCACCCTGTGTCTGTCCTGTGTGTGTCTGGGTGGAGGTTGGGATGGGGTTTTGGGAATAGTTAGATTAGCAAACCATTGTTCCATTTTTATTATTATATATTAACCGTTTTCCTTGTCCTAAGTAAACCGTTTTTTAATGTTTTACATATAAATCTGGTGCCTGTAACTCATTGGAGCAGTTTCGGACAAAAATCTCAACAAGTTTAGAAGAATTATTTGTTAATTCACATATGTGCCGGCTCTGGGTCGAGGGGGGGGCTGGAATTGACCACATGCTCGCCCAGGGTGTGGTAAGAGCGACGAGTGACTCACCTCCTGACTCCCCAAAGCCTGTCCACCATCTACAAGGCACAAGTCAGGAGTGTTCTGGAACGATTTCCATTTGCCTGGATTAGTACAGGTCCAACAACACTCAAGAAGCTCAAAGCCATTCAGGGCAAAGCTTGATTGGCACCCCACCCACTACCTTCAACATTCACTCCCTCCACCACCGACACACGGTAGCAACAGTGTGTCCCATCTACAAGATGCACAGCAGGAACTCCCCGAGGCTCCTTCGTTTATGCTTTCAAAACCATAATCTCAACCATTTGGAAAGACAAGGGCAGTAGATGTCTGAGAAGGGCACCACCTGGAGGAACCCCTCTGTGTCACTCGCCATCCTGACTTGGAAATATATTTCTGGGTCAAATTCCTCCCTATCGGCACTGTGGGTGTACTTACACCACATGGTCTGCAACGGTTCATTACCACCCTCTCAAGGGCACCTCAGATTGGGGAATAAATGTTGGCCTGGCTAAAGAGACCCATATCCCATAAAAGAAAACAACATCAAAGATTTTATGGTGGCACCATTGCTAGGTGTTATAACCTGACTGGAGGCCACGGGCTCTGTGCATCAGAGTCCCTGTGGCCTCACCTGAATACGATGTCCCCACAGATGAAAGAGCAGAGCTACACCCTTAAGCCAAGGGCCCCATGGGACATCAATACCTCGGCCCAAGTGTGGGCCCGGCGCAGGAGACCCTTCGGGGAGTAGGACTACATATTGAGTTTTCTTACCGTCATCGATTCCATGTGGTTCCTCGCCTGGAGCTTTACACTGGCGATGAGGGTAAAGTGGAGTTGCAGGAGATGCCATTTCCTCCACACCTAGACCACCTCAACAAGGCCTCAGGAGGCCTACATCCAGGCTGCAGGTATGTCACTAATTGGAAAGTTAGAGGCGTTCGATACTGAGACAGGTGACTGGATCCAAAATGCTGAGCGAATACGTTACTTCTTTCGACTCAACACCGTTATCGGCGATGAAAGACAAACGGTGACCCTCCTTACCGTCTGTGGGGCAGATACCTGTAGCATCATCAAGTGTGTAACTTCCTGGATTTGCCCGGCACCCATCAGTTGGCAGAGTTGGTTTCCTTGGTGAGCAACCTTTTCAATCCAAAATCGCTACTGATAGCTCGCTGTTTTCATTTTCACACAGCCACCCAACAGATACATAACTGGCTAGAACATAGAAGGAAGAGAGTAGCAATGGAAGGGTGCTTTTCTGTTTGGAGGGCTGTGACTAGTGGTGTTCCACAGGGATCAGGGCTGTGATCGTTGCTGTTTGTAGTATATATAAATGATTTGGAGGAAAATGTAACTGATCTGAATAATAAGTTTGCGGATGCCGCAAAGGTTGGTGGCATTGCGGATAGCGATGAGGACTGTCAGAGGATACAGCAGGATTTAGATCGTTTGGAGACTTGGGCGGAGAGATGGCAGATGGAGTTTAATCTGGACAAATGTGAGGGAATGCATTTTGGAAGGTCTAATACAGGTAGGGAATATACAGTGAATGGTAGAACCCTCAAGAGTATTGACAGTCAGAGAGATCTAGGTGTACAGTTCCACAGGTCACTGAAAGGGGTTACACAGGTGGAGAAAGTAGTCAAGAAGGCATTCGGCATGCTTGCCTTCATTGGCCGGGGCATTGAGTATAAAAATTGGCAAGTCATGTTGCAGCTGTATAGAACCTTAGTTAGGCCACACTTGGAGTATAGTGTTCAATTCTGGTCGGAACACTACCAGAAGGATGTGGAGGCTTTAGAGAGGCTGCAGAAGAGATTTACCAGGATATTGCCTGGTATGGAGGGCATTAGCTATGTGGAGAGGTTGAACAAACTCGGTTTGGTCTCACTGGAACGACGGAGGTTGAGGGGTGACCTGATAGAGGTCTACAAAATTATGAGAGGCATAGACAGAGTGGATAGTCAGGGACTTTTTCCCAGCGTAGAGGGGTCAATGACTAGGGGGCATAGGTTTAAGGTGCATGGGAAAAGGTATAGAGAAGATGTATGAGGCAAGTTTTTTACACAGAGCGGAGTGGGTGCCTGGAACTCGCTACCGGAGGAGGTGGTGGAAGCAGGGACGCTAGTGACGTTTAAGGGGCATCTTGACAAATACATGATTAGGATGGAAATAGAGGGATATGGACCCCGGAAGTGTACAAGATTTTAGTTTAGATGGGCAGCATGGTCAGCACAGGCTTGGAGGGCCGAAGGGCCTGTTCCTGTGCTGTACTTTTCTTTGTTTTTTGTTCTTTGTACACCAGGGAGAGTGCATGGCCGAATTCTTTTTCAAAACATTTTTCCAGTTCAGGCTAAATTTACTGTGACTGACGTCTTGGCCTGTTTACGAAAACTCACCGGATTTTGAGAGTTTGGCCCAACCTCACCCTCAGAGACAAGTTGGTGTGTGGCATCCATGATGCGGTGACCCAATAAGGCTTGGTGGGGGAAAGGCTTCCTGATTTACCGAAGGCAACCAACATAGCTTTGTCCCTGGAAGTACACGGATTGGGCTGCACTAGTTGTGCCAGTCATGAAGCCTGTCTGCGCGGGGATTATAAAATGATGATAAATCAGGGGCTGCATTCTCTGCCGGCGGGCTGCTCCACTTTGCTGGCAGACCAGGGGTTTTCCAATGGCGTGGGGCTGTCCCACAATGGGAAACCCCATTGACCGGCCGGTGTAACGAAGCATCCCGCCGACGGGGTGAAGCAGAAATGTGGCACGGCGGGACAGAGAATCCAGCCCCAGTGTCTGGTTTGGACTGTTACCCGGTGCCCAGGAATGAAGACCTGTACGCGCAACTCAGTGGAGGGCATACTTTCACAAGCTCGACATGAGCCATGCTTATTTGCAGTTAGTTTTGGAACCCACCTCGTGGAATTACGTGACCATCAGTACACACCGGGATCTTTACGAGTACACCAGGTTGCCTTTCGGAGTCTCCTCTTCATGTGCCAGTTTTCAGCAGGTGATGGAGAACAACCTTCGAGGATTGCCGCAGGTCGCGGTTTACCTTGTTGACATATTGATAACCGGTTCGTCTGACTGGATTATATGCAGAATCTGGAGCACGTGATATATCTGTTTGAGGCAGTCAGGTTCTGTAATGGCGGGGAAAGTGTGTATTTTACGTAAAAGAGATAGTCTACTTGGGTTACTGGGTGGACCAGAATGGCCGAGCAATCCGGCAGGTCCCTGCGCCAAAGGATCCTATGGAGCTCCGTTCTTTCCTGAGCCTGATCAACTATTATGGCAAGTTCATTCCCAATTTGACAACCGTTTTGGCCCCAATACATCTGTTGCTAAAGAAGGCCAGTGATGGTTTTGGGACCTGTCACAACAGTGGCTCATTTTAACCCATCCAAGCCCTTGTTGTTAACCTGTGATGCTTCACCTGATGGCATCAGGGCTGTTCTGGCACACCAAATGGATGACGGAATGGAATAGTCCATTGCATTTGCTTTACCCACCCCAGCGGCAGCAGAGCGGAACTATGCACAAATTGAAAAGGAAGGTTTGGCGTTGCTTTTCGGGTGAAGCGATTCCACCAGTACATGTATGAACATACATTTACAGCCTATATGGCCCACAACCCCTTCTGGGTTTACTTAAAGAGGATAAGGCAATCCCCCCCCCATGGCGCCTGCCCGCATTCAGTGCTGGGCATTGCACCTGGGGATGTACGAATATGTGTTGGAACATCATCCAGGAACGCAGATCTGCACGCGGGTGCCCTCAGCCGACTCCCGTTGCCCGTCAGTATGCTGGCGCCTGCCACCTCAGACAAGGTGATTGCAGCTTTGCACTTCATGGACTGCTTGCCAGTTGTAGAAACATAGAAAATAGGTGCAGGAGTCGGCCATTCGGCCCTTCGAGCCTGCACCACCATTCAAGTTGATCATGGCTGATTACGCAAATTCTGATCCCACTCCCGCTTTCTCTCCATACCCCTTGATCCCTTTAGCCGCAAGGGCTATGTCCAGCTCCCTCTTGAATATATCCAATGAACAGGCCCCAACATGTTTCTGAGGTAGAGAATTCCACAAGTTCTCAACTCTCTGAGAGAAGAGGTTCTTCCTCATCCCAGTCCTGAATGGCTTACCGCTTACTCTTAGGCTGTGACCCCTAGTTCTGGACGTCCCCAACATCGGGAACATTCTTCCCGCATTCCCAGTTTCATACTCCCAGCTCTGCAACATCAGTGTCCCTGCGGTCTCATCTGAATACGATGTCCCCAGATGAAGGGGCGGAGTTAAACCCTTAAGCCAAGGGCCCCATGGTACATAAACACCTCGGCCAAGTGTGGGCCAGGCGTGGTAGACCCTTTACGGAGCAGCAGCTATGATATAGTGGGTAAAATAAATATTGAGTTTTCGTACAATCATCACTTCCATGTGGTAGCTCGCCTGGAACCTTACACTAATGAAAGCGACTTCTGAGAAAAATATTAAAGTTTACTTTTATTTTACAGAAACACGTCTAAAACAAATGAATTTAGCTGCACATTGCACTGGTGAAAATGCCGTTCAAAAATAATTAATTATTTTGATATTGTTTCAACTACGCCATGGAGTATGGCGGAATTAGCAGAATACCTCTAAAGTTATTGCTAAAATATGCTTGGGAATTTTTTCTATGTAACAGGATATGAAAAGTACACTCAATTGTGCAGCCAACATTATTAAATTAGCTTTAACTCTGCTTATTTGTGATGGTTCATTAAGGTTTCTAAAATTCATCTGATGGTTGATTTAATCTTGGCACACTGGGTATACCTTTTGCATTGTTTGTACAAAAACATGCAGATTAGGATGGCGAAGGGATTGTTTTGACGACTTTTTAAGATGTAACTTGTAACTGAGTCATTGCGCAATACACAACCTGCTACCAGTCAATGGTCAACCCCGTACAGCTGCTAAACCCAGAATGTCTGAATCAAAGTTTCCGGCTATTTGAAATAGTGGCATCTTAATTGCACTTTCCATTTGGTTAACCGCTTACATCATCAAAACTCCTTTCATCCCACCTGACTGTCTGCCTTTCTACCGTGGCTATGTTCACGGCCGGTTGACTCTAGAAAGGGACCATGCAGAGTCCACTGGATCTTCCATGACCATGTGGGTGGGGTGAATGATAATTTAATTTAGTTGTATAAGTTTACACATTTGACTATTTGTTTTGGTTACAGCGCCAGACCTGGGACTGTCACACGCTCTCATTTTTTTGTTTAATTTATTGATTTTTGATTTATATTAAAATAATATGACAGTGTCTGATTTTAATTCTGGCACTGATGGAAAACAAGAGGTAGCAGATCAACTGTCGATCACAGGTTCCACTGAAAGAAACGAAGAACATACTGGTCAGACTACATATACCAGGCGTTTGATCTGCTCCCACTGTTCTTTCATCATGGCTGAAAGTTAAAATTAGCCCCTATATAAGGCCATTAAAAATCCTCGGGTATATCATTGACATACACATCCAACCTGAGAGCTGGCTATTCTAGACCTGGGGGTATGTAATGAGGCAAAATGAATTAATATCATAGTGAAGAGGCCTCTCGGTAGCAGTGATCATATCCTGATTGAATTTGGCATTCAATTTGAGAGAGAGTAGAATGGGTCTAACACCAGTGTTTTAAACTTAAATAAAGGAAATTACAAGGCTATGAAGACAGATCTGGCTTAAGTGAACTGGGAAATTAGGTTAAGAGGTAGGACAGTACAGAAGCAGTGGCAGATATTTAATAACTATTTCCTAACACTAATTGAACATACATTCCGATGAGAAAAAAGACTTGAGGAAATGGATGCACCATCCATGGCTAACTAAAGAAGTTAAGGGTGGAACAAAACTGACAAAAACACTGTATAGATTGGAGAAGATTAGTATTAGGTCAGAAGATTGGACAGAATTTAAAAGTCAACAAAGGATGGTTAAAAAGAAATGAGTAGTAATTAGTGTACGAGAGTAAGCTAACTAAAAACCGAAAGAAGTCTTACAACACCAGGTTAACGTCCAACAGGTTTGTTTCAAATCACGAGCTTTCAGAGTGCTACTCCTTCCTCAGCTGAACACATTCAAGCTAGCACGTCTTTCGGGACACAAGAAAGGACGGAGACAGAAAGAAGGAAACTTCAGGCCAGTAAGCTTGACATCTATCATCAGGAAATTGCCGGAATCTATTATTAAGGAAGTTATAGCAGGGCACTTAGAAAATCATAGTATGGGACTTCCGGTGCAGTATGTAGCGGAGCGGCCACACGTGCAGGAGCTCTTGCCAGAGATATCGACTTTTCTTCCGTATTTGTCAGGAAATTGCAGCCAAAACAACATAACCTGTTTTTTTTATGTCCCCCACGGCAAGGGGATGTGGAATAGGTGTAAAACCAGTTGCCAAAAAAAAAAGCAAACAAATTTCAAATCGGAGACCTTCAGTGCACGGAAGAAAAACAAAATGGCGACTGAGGCGATCATAGTCCAGGGGCCACCCCCCTAACCATGGAAATTTGGCAGCCTTGTTACAGATGCTGCACCGAGAGGTATCGGAGGAATCACGAGAAGGCGATCGAGGTGGCGATTTCCTCGATCCGAGGGGCCCTGGCTAAGTTAGGCGAGGGCGGAGATGGCTATTTTTTATATGCTGTATGAATATGGTTGAATATATTATATGTTTGTAAACTGAAAATTTGAATTAAAATATTTGAAAAAAAGAAATTCATAATATAATCAGGCAGAGTCATCATGGTGTTTTGTGAAAGGGAAATCATAGGCAGGATTCAGCGGCCTCATTGCGCCAAACCTGGTCTCAGGACGAGCCATTGAATCTCACGAGTGGCCTCTCGGGAGATTTGCAACGCTCGAAACGTCTCGCGAGATTCAACGGAATCTCCCGATCTAGATCTTGGCCTCACTGGGCGAGATTCAGATAAGTATATTTAAATGAGCCGCACTCCCCCGGCACCCGATAATCCTGGCACTGCCAGCCTGTCACCTGGCAGTGTCACACTGGTACTGCCAGGTTGCCCAAAACACATTCCAGGTTGTCAGGATGTCATGCTGCAGGGCCAGGGTGCCAGGTTGGCACTGCCAGGCCACAAGGTAGAAGAGGATAATGGGGGGAGTTCCTGGGGTCTTCCCAATGTTGGGGAGGTGAGGGGTGCGTGGGGGTGCCAAAAACGGGGCGGCGGGGTTGGGTCCAGAAAAGGGGAGGGGGTGGAGATCAGGGTAGCCTTCGAAAATGTCTTCCCGAATGTATATCTACTGATCCACTGGCATACATACCACCTTACGCACCTGTCACCCTACCCACATATCTACTCTGTGTGGAGTTTGCACGTTCTCTCCGTGTCTGTGTGGGTTTCCTCCGGGTGCTCCGGTTTCCTCACACAGTCTAAACGTGTGCACGTTCGGTAGATTGGCCATGCAAAATTGCCCCTTAGTGTCCAAGGATATGCAGGTTATGGGGATGGAGTGGGCCCAGGTAGGTGCTGTTTCGGAGGGTCAGTGCAGAATTGATGGTCCGAATGGCCTCCTTATGTACTGTAGGGATTCTATGAATTATACAGGACATTAAAACACATTGGCATTATTAGAAATCAAATTAAGTTAATGCAACAGGTATATTTTTCCAGTGTAACCAAGGCTGCAATAAGAGTTCTAACTACATATGCCACTGATATAGAAATGCAGGAGTTATGGAATCTGCAGGTTCCCCATCTCAAGATTATCAGAAATCTAACAGAATCAGCAGTGCAACAAACTATAATCTAACAAAAACATCCCTTCAGTCTTGGGCAGAAGCTACTCTGGTATGAAATAATCATTAAGCAACCATTCCCCTTGCCAGCTGAATAAATAGTCAATGAAAATATTTGGTTTATAAACTGAACATCCAGCCAGAAATCCTGTTGAGAGCATAATCAGATTGCGACGTTCAGTTACTCCGTTACAAAGATGTACCAGTCGCACACAGATATCACCGAGCCAACTGGTAAATGTGATAATCACCAAAACAGCTGTACATGTAATTAGGGACCCAAATCCAGATTTGACTTGACTACAGCAATAATATCTCAGATTGTAGTTACAGAATGAAATATTGGCTCTGAATGGGATTAGATTGAATACATTGATGGGAGGTTTAAGGCCTCCTTCCCAGGTGAAATAGGACAATATTGCCTCAAAAATGGACCAAGGACCAGCCGCTGGGCAGGCAGAATGTCCTTGGGAATCATGCAGTAGGTACTTTTGTTCTGCAAATTGTGGTCCTCTGCTTTATCTAGCACCTTGCAGCTATTTTAGCCAGCATAAACATAAGACATAGGAGCAGAAATAGAACATTCGGCCCCTTGAGCCTCTTCCACTATACAATACGATCATCGACCATCATTGGCCTTCACTCCACTTTATCACCCACTCCCCACATCTCTTGATTCCCCAAGGGAACAAAGACGTTCCTCAGAGGTGATGGAGCATTATAACCCTCTGAGGTGGAGAATTCCAAAGATTTACAACCATTTGTGTGACGATATTTCTCCTCATCTCAGTTCTAAAGAATCAGTCCCTTCCCCAGAAACTGTGCCCTCAAGTTCTAGGCTCCCCAGTCCAGGGGAAACAGCCTCTCAATGTCCACTCTGTCAAATCCCTTCAGAATCGTCAATGTTTCAATGAGATTGCCTCTCATTCTTCTAAAATCCAGAGAGCATTAACCCCATTTACTCAGCCCCTCATCATAGGACAATCCTCTTACCCCAGGGGCCAATCTGGTGAACCTTTGCTGTATCACCTCCAATACAAAAATACCCTTCCTTAAAGATGGAAATCAAAACTGTACACTGTATTCCAGATACAGTCTCAGCAAAACCTTGTATAACTGTAATAATATTTATTTATTCTTGTGCTCCAATCCCCTTATAATGAAGGCCAACATGCCGTTTGCCTTCCGAATTGCTTGCAGTACCTGCATGTTAACTTTCTGTGTTCCTTGTGTCAGAATCCAAAGAACAAAGAACAAAGAAATGTACAGCACAGGAACAGGCCCTTCGGCCCTCCAAGCCCGTGCCGACCATACTGCCCGACTAAACTACAATCTTCTACACTTCCTGGGTCCGTATCCTTCTATTCCCATCCTATTCATATATTTGTCAAGATGCCCCTTGAATGTCCCTATCGTCCCTGCTTCCACTACCTCCTCCGGTAGTGAGTTCCAGGCACCCACTACCCTCTGCGTAAAAAACTTGCCTCGTACATCTACTCTAAACCTTGCCCCTCTCACCTTAAACCTATGCCCCCTAGTAATTGACCCCTCTACCCTGGGGAAAAGCCTCTGACTATCCACTCTGTCTATGCCCTTCATAATTTTGTATACCTCTATCAGGTTGCCCCTCAACCTCCTTCGTTCCAGTGAGAACAAACCGAGTTTATTCAATCGCTCCTCATAGCTTATGCCCTCCATACCAGGCAACATTCTGGTAAATCTCTTCTGCACCCTCTCTAAAGCCTCCACATCCTTCTGGTAGTGTGGCGACCAGAATTGAACACTATACTCCAAGTGTGGCCTAACTAAGGTTCTATACAGCTGCAACATGACTTGCCAATTCTTATACTCAATGCCCCGGCCAATGAAGGCAAGCATGCCGTATGCCTTCTTGACTACCTTCTTCATCTGTGTTGCCCCTTTCAATGACCTGTGGACCTGTACTCCTAGATCTCTTTGACTTTCAATACTCTTGAGGGTTCTACCATTCACTGTATTCACTTCCTATTGATTCCTTTATTTCCCCTTTCTTTATTTTTTGCCATTATCATTTTTGATCCATGGACCCTTAATGGGCATGTGCCTTTAAGTCAAGCGGCAGAGAGAATGAGGAGTTCAAGGAGTTGCAACATAGTATTTGACACTAGTGTTGAAACAGGAGAACTCTCACTTTTCGGTACCCGAGAGATGGGGTGGGACTCGATTTGATTGATTGGCTGGTGGCCAATGAATTGGCCTAAAGGCTGTATTCTGCCCTATCCGTACTAATATATCACCTCCTGTCCAGGAGCCCTCATTTTGTGTGGCACCTAATTGAATGCCCTTTGGAAGTCCAGGTATACTACATCTACTGGCTCACCTGTATCTACTCTATCAGTTACATCCTCAAAAAAATCTGATAAAATTTTCAACGACAACTTCCCTTTCATTAAACCATGTTGACTTTGATCACATAATGATCCCCTAAGTGCATTGTTAGGGTTTCCTTCATAAAAGATTCTATGACATTTCTGATGACTGATGTCAGGCTAACTGGCCTGCTGCCCCCTGTTTCCTCTATCCTTTATTTATTGAATAGCAGTGATACATTTACAAACTGCAAAGCTATTTACTAGTACTGTTCCAGAATCTAAGGAATTTTGGAAAATCACAGACAGTGCGTCCACAGTCTCTGCAGCTACCTCTCCCAGATCCTTCAGCTAAACAAAAGCCTCATTTTATTTTTGAGGAGTAAGACGAGAAGGAGTGGCCCAATGTTCCTACTTCCCAGAACAGACAACCTGTCTTTCTGGAGCTACCATTTCTTGGGATCAGGAGGTTGGACGAGCCACCTGAAATTTTCCGAGCCAGTGGGCTGCTGTAAGATGCTCATTTTCCGCATGCCAACTCCATATTAATGAAGGCCAGTCTTGGAGATGATAATAGAATACTGCTGGTCTATAGGCCACCTGGTCGACATGATTTCCTAGCTGGCTACCTGACTGATAACATACTGGGGAAACCCGACCCTCAGAAATCTATAGAACCAGGACAGTTTGGTAGCAATATGATGCTATTTTATAATTCTGGTCTTGTATCTCCAGGCGTCAAGTGTCTGGAGCAAATTGGATTAATTTGCATTCTTTATGTTTCTATCTGTTAATGAGTTTAAAATATATTTTCATACATCATTTATTATCTTAAATTTATTTTAAGTTTGCCATAATTAAATAAAAAATGTAACATCATTTCAAGAGTATGATATCTGTATTTTTGATGAGCTTAATTCGATCAAGTAGATTTCTGACTGATGCTTAAAAACTGTTTTTTAATTTATGTCAGCTATGGATGGTCTTGCAAGAATAATGAACTATGATTGGGCAAATGTCATGGTGCTTAGTGACTAAGTACTAAATATAAGATCTAAATATAAGTATTGAATACAATTGACTATTACCACTAGTTACTTGTAATTTGCTTTCCAAATCAATGTACATTTTCAATTTCTTCTTTAATATAGTCATTACTCATTTGAGTGAAATAGTTCTGGGTCATCTTAGTGTATGTCTGCTTAATGTCCAATGTGCAATATCTTTATCTTCTCCTTTAATGGAGATGCTGATTTGTTTATTTCAAATTGGTTTATGCCTCTATTTAAAAGACATAATAAAGGAGCATATTCAGTGTTTGCGCAATATGTAATGACCTCTTTTGAGGTTCTTTCTATTTCATTATAATGTTTGGGATTTGCAAAATTATATTCACCTTTGTGCTGTGCACAAGCACAAGCAAGCTGTACAGCTTTTTGAAATTTTGGACATGTCTTTTTGCTGTATAACTCGTGACTTCATTTTTTTTCTGAGCAAGGACAGGAATCGAGAGCTGGAAGAATAGCGGTACCGGGACAGCGAAAATGGGCCAATGAACTCACTAAGGCAGGAGAGCGAGAAGGGAGGCAGACATCTGGGGAATAGGATTTAGAAGATGTTCTGCATCAAAATGGATTTGAAGTTAAAGGCAAGCAAGGAATGAAGTTGGGAGCTGGCGTGACGTGTGGAGCGTGGGCCTTGGGGCTACTGAAGGGTGGGAGGAAATGGGAAATTATTTTGATATGAAGGAGCCTCTGGGATTGTCATAGATGTTTGGTCAAGTCTGTAATTGATAATATGGAAAGATGTGTCATTTGAAACATGGAAGTCTGGCAATATCTGGTCTGAGAGAAACATGCGAGGATACAGGGAAAGATCCCACAAAGGGTTAACAGCAGGATTGTAAAATGCAGATATCCTTGGTCAAGCAGGCTTAGCAAACACACAGGATTTTAAATGAAGCCAAAAACAATGGCTCACACCTTCATTGAAAGTAACTATCTCAGTAAGCATCTGGAAAGGAAAGGATGAGGTTCAGTTGAATTTGGTGACAATTCTAGGTGTTGAAATTTTGCTAATACCAGGTAAATTAAAGAAAACTGGAGACTATCAGTCTACGAGAAACATAATTTAAAACTAAAATCAAAGTCAAAATTATGAGCTGAGGACACAATTGGAAAATAAAACTATAGAAATGACAGGAACCAAACCAAAATTCACACCTCTTGAAACCAAAGCATTTTTGAATATCACAAAGGAACTTTGAACATCACAAAGGAAACAATGTAGTCAGAGACCTGAGAGGTGAGGTCATGTCAAAATGAATACTTAGTTGTATTAGAATGTTTAGATCAAAGATACTTTTTACAATCAAAGTGAAAAAAATTACTTTACAATAAAGTCATAAAAACTTAATAACTGTTAGAAAGAGAATATAAACCCAGAGACTAGAGCAGAACCAGAACTCAGAGAGAAGCAGAGAGGTGAAGTAGCAGAGAAGGAACAAGCAGCTCAGAGTCAGATTACAGTCAGCTCGGCCATGGGAAAATGATAGGGCAAAGCAGCCGAGCTAAAACAGCTAATGCATCTAAGGAAGACTAGAATTTAAAGAGGAGGCAGAGTCAGCTCAGATATAGCCAGTAGAGTCAGCTCTCATAGCTCAGTACATGGGATCGACAAGACATAGCAACCGAGCTAACCAGTGAATACATCGAAAGAAGACCAGACTTTAAAGAAGATTGATTGTCAAGTTGGGCCTGAAGGTCCCTTCAACCAACCAGAAGGATCCAGAAGCAAGATCTTTTTACCTTTCTGTAAAGACAGTAATTGCAGCTTTTAAAAGAAAAAATATAACAATGAAATAACTTAATTTAACCTGAAATAGTGGTTATTCCAAAGTCTACTTTATTTACTTAGCAATGCGGGACCCAGGATCAATGCTACTAAGTGGTAAGTAGATGAAATCTTCGGTGGAGGTATGGGTTATACCGGGGGATAACTTGAAAATATAGTTTGACCTGAATAGCACCCACTGAAGCCTGCATCGAAGTCGGGGAGTGAGAATCCCTGTTCACCATTTAGAATGCCGGCCTTTTTTGGTACAGGGGGACTTCTAAAGAATAGTGGTGAGTTTTCAACAACAAGTCACATCAGCTGCATGGGAAAATGTGACTTTTTACATGCGTAATGAGGAGTGGAGATCCTCTGTGATTAACTTTGGGTAAATCTGTGATTATTTTTTCTGGATTGGTTAAGCTTTCTGCGTTTATTAAGTTATTTTTTTTTATCTTGAGGGTGATACATGGTGAGGTGGGTGGAACAATAATCTTGGTGGCTATACCATGTTGCAACATTTTCATGTCATGATGTTTGGGGAAAAATCACTTTGTTGGAATGTGATCAGGGAAAATCGAGTGGTATAATTGGCGAGGTATCAACACTGGAAAAAGAATATCCGGCTAAAGAATGGATAAACACACCACACAGACAATAAGTCACTCATCATCCTCACTTGGAATGATATCGCCATTCCTTCACTGTCACTGGGTCAAAATCCTGAAACTCAGATGTACATGCAAAATAGAAGAATTAGGCCATTCGGCCCTTGAGCCTGTGCTGTCATTCAATAAGATCATGTCTGATCTGTTTGTGTTTTGGGAATTTCTAGGTCACCCCCTCCCAAAAAACCCCCCTCCCCCACCAACTGCCGCTCCACCAGAGAGCCCCCACAGACAACCTAAATAAAGTGATCTTCCACAGAGACCCACAAAATAAAGAGACCCCTCCACAGAGACCCGCTAAATAAAGAGACGCCTCCACAGACCCCTCCAGAAGAGAGACCTCTGTCAGGAAGCCCCCCAGAAGAGGGGCCCTTGTCTGAAAGCTAGAGAGCTTTCCAATACCTGGAAAGAGAAAATTAAATGCTTTCCAATCATCTCCCTTCGCGATTTGAGTAATGAAAGCTGTGCAACTAACAGCACTTAACTCTGATGTGGTCCAGGAGCTGTCAATCAAAGCTTGATGTTTATGAACATTACGCTTAGTTTCACAACTGCCTACTTCAAAGTTATTCAACCATGAAGGGAGATGAATGGAACAAAGCTGAAAGCTGGAGGTGTGTGGAAGCTGTCAATTACCACCCAGTAAAATCAATAGCAAAGAGAAATGGATCAATGAATGATTTGCAGATCAACGGTCTGAGAGGATTTAAACCCAGCAGATTGGCTTTCTCTTTCCAGGAATTGACAGGTGCTGCTTCCTCTGCCTGAGCCAGCAGCTGTATTGCCCAGGTGAGTGTTAAAGCAGTGAACCTTTTCATTCCCTCTGTCTGGATGGCTCTCCAGCTTCTAGAGAGAGGTTTCTTTTCTGAGTTTCTTCCTGGTAGAGATCTCTCTTCTGGAAGGGGGTCTGTGGAGGGATCTCTTTAGCTAGTGGGTCAGTAGGGGGGGTCTCTTTAATTAGGGGTCTGTGGGATTTTCTTTAATTCAGGCATCTCTGGTCGGCGGTTGATGAGGGGGTCTGGTGGGGGTGCCTTGCATTGTTAGGGGGAGGGTGGCCTTCCGATGGCATTTGGGGGCAACTCCCTTAAAGAGTTACCCCCTTGGCCAACCGTGAGGTCCATAGTGTCAAACACTTGCTTTTCAAGACCTGCACCAAATCTCGCCCACGTGATTCCCGGCCCAGGGTCCGGAGAATTATGAGAGCCCAGAGAATATAGTGCCCGGCACGGTAATTGGATTCAAATGGGTCTTATTGACCCATTTGCATCCTCCCGCTGGTGTGGGGCCCGAACTCCGACCCTGACACCAGCAGGGGTCTGGAGCATCGAAAATGCGTCTGCACCCGCCGCCAATCTCGTTTTCGCCCCAACGCTAGGTTCTCCGTTGCATGAGGAAATCCACGACCAACAGCGTGAGGCAGAGAATCCAGCCAATTGTGTTTGAATTTAAGTATGTTGGCGGGGGGGGGGGGGGGGGGATTTGGGAGGGGGTGACCCAGAAATTCCCAAAACACAAACAGATCAGACATGATCCTATTGAATGACAGAACAGGCTCAAGGGCCGAATGGCCTAATTCTTCTATTTTGCATGTACAAAGTGGGATTTGAGTGCAACAAGGATGATGTAAGCTATGGGAGGAGCTAAGTCTGTAGCAGGTAGGGTTAAAGGTTAGTTTTCGGAAGATATGAGCTGAAAAACAGCTTTTGCAGAAGGTGCTCAGATTCAGCATTAATCTGCCAGACAGCAATCTGTAGGCTGTTTACTGAAAAGATCCCTTTCTCTCTCCACACAGTCCTTCAAAGAACTCTATCAAGAGATTGCAAAGTAAAAAGGGGGGATGGAGCGGGTGAGTGAGAATTGAAGTCGAAGTTAAAATCAGATCAGCCATCATCTTATTGAACAGCAGAGCAGGCTCGAGGGGCCGAGTGGCCTACATCTGCTCTTAATTCATATGACCACATGTTCGTTCTTAGTCAAAGTATCTCATGTAGTGACTTCTCTTCTCACTGCTGCTCCTCCAGTCTTCCAACGCTTTGCACTCCTCTAATCCTGATATTTTCTGCCTCTTCAAGTTTAATGGCTCCACCATTGGTGCCAGGCCTCAAGCTCTGCAGTTCCCTCCTTGCACCTCTCTGCATAAATTCCCACCTCACGTTCCTCCTTTAAGACATTCCTAAAAACTTACTTCTTTCACTAAGTCTTTGGTCGTCTGGTTGATTGACACGGGAGTCCAAAATAAAGAGGTAGGGAGGAAAGTAGAGTTGTGGCCACAATCAGATCAGCCTTGATCTTATCAAATGACAGAGCAGGATTGAGGGGTCGAAAGGATTCCATCTCCTAACTCATATGTTGATATATATGAATCTATCTGACCCAATATCTCCTTATGTGGCTCAGTGTTTATTTCAGAATGCTGATTTATAATGTTTTATAATCACAATTTACAATTGTTATGAATGGAGCAGCATGGCAGCACAGTGGTTAGCATTGCTGCCTCATGGCGCCGAGGTCCCAGGTTCGACCCCGGCTCTGGGTCACTGTCCGTGTGAAGTTTTCACATTCTCCCCGTGTTTGCGCGGGTTTCGCCCCCCACAATCCAAAGATGTGCAGGGTAGGCGGATTGCCCAAGCTAAATTGCC